>NC_057796.1:320527222-320528086 GCF_018294505.1 Triticum aestivum | reverse complement strand
ATCTTCGCCGCCATAGTCTCCTGGAACAACAAATATGAGTCTGTCCACTATATCTCCTGTGATGATAGTTCATAGGTGAGAGTATTTCTATGGTAGGATTAGGGTATGGTGATTTGGAGACTTGTACATTTGAGCTTATTCCATTTTTTTGCTCTTTTAGGTAACAAATTCAATCTCCGACTCTGATTTCTCCGGCATTGACCCAGGTGTTATGATCTTTTGCGACCATAACAGGCCGGCATAGAAGTGTGTTTGTAACATCCCAAATTTTCAATTTGGAATGTTATACATAGGTCATCATATGCATATCATATGTTATTCACATTTTGCTTTGCGATCCTCGAAATTCTAAGCAACTCAAGGACCCACGGAGAGAGTTGGGGCTTTCACCGTTTTCATATTTGAATTTTCTCAAATATCAAAACAAGGATCATTTTGGTTTTAATTTTTTTCTCTCCAAAAATATTTCTATCAAAAATATATAAGAGCAGATAATATGACTTCTCCAAAATAAATGAAATATTGGAGGAAAAATGTTAAAATCAAATAAATAATTTTATTTGGATTTTATTGCTATTTTATTTGAATTAGAATTTTTTTTGCATTTTTCAAAATTGCATTTTAGGCCAAGAAAATGTTCACTAAGTTCTAAATATTTTATTTAGACGGTGAAAATTGTTTTTGGCATTTTTAGAATTTTTTTATTTATTTAGGATTTTCTCGATGGAATCTGTTTTTTTAAGTGAACCGACCTTTGGGCCGTGGGCGACCCGGACTCTGTCCACGCCCAAGTTTTATAAGCCGCCGAGGCCGCCAACCCAGCCCACCAGCCCGCCCGCCCGAAACCGTAGCCACCTCGCAATC
>NC_057796.1:320507856-320526849 GCF_018294505.1 Triticum aestivum | reverse complement strand
CTCGCCAACCGCCGCCGCGCCGGAGTTCGCCGGAAAAGTCGCCGGTTTTCTTCGGTTTTATTTTCGGTAAAAAAAAACCTAGATCGGTTTTTTTTTGTTTAGATCGAGTTTTATTTTCGGTTTTATTCGGTTTAGTTTATTTAACGAACGTTCGTTCGTTTAGATCTGTTGGTGAAAGATTTTCGTCAGATTGGTTCTGTTAGCGAACGTTCGCGCCATAGTTTTTTCCTTTTTATTTTCTTTTTCAGCCAGGGACCTATCCGCGATTATTTTTATCGCAGATTAGCCCCTGATCTTCAAACCCCAGCCGTTTCTAAACCGTTTGTCCAAATCCAGTCAAACCAACGCCAAAATCTTCGTCTCGAGCCCCTCTTTCTGTTTAATAAACTTGAAAAAGGTTTTGACAATTTAAAATTTGGTTTCAAGCAGATTTGGTTTTCGAAGTTATTTTGACCGTATTTTCAGTTCCGTAGCTCCGATTCGATTGATTCTTTTTGCAGATCGAATCTCTTCAGTTGAACTTTCAGATTTGATATTCTTATTTGAGTTTTACCTGTGCATATTTTCTTGAGTGCTTATGTATGCTACTGTTTGTTTGCGATAGAATTCCCGGAGTGCGAAGTGTGCTACTACGAGTCTCTAGGGTTTGCAGATCGTCAGCAAGGCAAGTAACACATTGATCATACTCTTTTCATACCCAGTTTTTATGCATTAGTTACAGCCCTCAAACATTGCATGAGTAGGATCTCTTAACATGTGTGTATTGGTAAGTAGATGATGAGGTAGAACCTATTACCTATTTTACTATCGAACCCTTGGGAGTTACTTCTACGTTATGCTTATACTGCTATGCTATGCTCGTAGACGTGGTTTGGTTTGAGTGATCCATGACAGATGTGAGGTTGTTAATTAATGGTTAACTTAAGGTGGCTACTTAAATACACATCTGGGTGGATTGGTTGCGGCCACCTGGGGATATACCAGTGATGTCCTTTGGTTCGCCACCTAGGCTCAAAGGGATCATAAGATTATTCATGCTAGAAACTTCCGTGTGCAGCCACAAGCTATTATGGGCTCTAGCATAGTTGAGTATGTTGCATGACCTCTTTCAGTGGTGGGCTAGCAGATGTAGGGGAAAGTATGTGTAACTATCCACCCAGAGTAAAGAGTTAATGTTTCTGAAAGATTGTGTCTCATTCATCCGTTTCTCAAACATCATGTAGTGCGAGAAATCCAACGAAGGAGATCGAGTCTTGTGGGGAAAAGTGTGCAAACCTCTCCATAGTGTACAAACTAATCATGGTTAGCCGTGTCTCCGGTTATGGACATCTTGAGTATCTGGTTCTTGGATTATCTTGTTGATCTCATCACTCTAAATTAATTTGTTGGGTTATTAATTACTTTTAATTGGGATTGAGATGGGGGTACCATTCTCAATGTTTATCAACTACCATGATAGTTAAACAAAATATATTCCTTTGATGTAGGGAAAAATTGGCTTTCCGCAAAAACATTGTAACCATAGAGCCTCCACGAGCCATATATGCATGTAGTGATAGCTTTTACTCTGTTCATTGCTCTACTGTGTTACTATGCCAACATATTCCATGTGCTGACCCGTTTCGGGCTGCAACGTATCATGTTGCAGACTTTTCAGACGAAGAGTAAGGTGCGATAGGTCGTTGTCGTGCACTCAGCTATGCCGTTGGGGTTGATGGACTCACTTTATCTTCCAAGCCTTCCGCTGTTATATTATTTAGATGGCCTTAAGCCATATTTATTGTATTAAGTTCTCTCTTGAGACTATCGATGTAATAAGTGTGTGGTTGCTACTCTGTTATAAATCCTTCGAGTAATGTGTGTTCAGCATTACCGATCCATGGATGACACTTATACACAGAGATTTGACCGTCTGAGGTCAGATCGCTACAGTGTTGCTTTTGAAGTCATGCACACATTCATGAGGTTCTATGGATGTGTTGAGCATGCGAGTTTGCAATTTGTTCAGTTTGTGCAAATGGCATGCTCCTTACCCTCTGTCCTTTATGAATTTTGGGGAAATTATTAGATGACTCCAACAAAAATCATCCATGAAGTTACCGTGGATAGTGCTTGTTCGAGCCCTCCGACTAGCAAATATGGACAACTCTGAGGGAGAACTTGGTGCTTGCATTTTATTTAATAACTAGATGATACCTCATGGGTTCCTACGAGAATTGGTTGTAATACATTTAATAAGATTTTGTTGTATGAAATATGAATATATGAATTAACGATATGAGAACTGAAAGTGACAACACATACAATATATATGATTTATTGTATTTGATTATTCTAAAGATGCAAAATATATATTAAGTATAAGTAGCATGAAAACAGATGGGCCATTTTCCATGTATGTTGCCATATTGAGATGGCATATCTGCTCGATTAGCATGTTTTACATGTTGAGAGAAATATGTTTGTGAAATCAAAGATTTACTTATATAGAATTTGGATTAACTGTCCCTGGTAAAACTATATCGGTCAAGGGTTTTGTAGTAGTGCACGTTTGCTCTTGAGTATAAAACCCTTACACTTGAAATAGTATGGCATTCTCGGCCAAAAAAACTATGGCATATCGATTCATCCAGTCGACTACGAGTTGCTATCAAACACAATATTAACTATTACATGTACTCCAAAACCTTTAGTACGTGGTAACAAGATGTGTGATATGGGTCGAGCACATACGCGCCTAGGTTACCCCCAAAACCGCTTCGCAGAAAAGGAAAATATTTGCACCAAAACCTACGTGATAAGATAGCGACAGAATTAATTAGTAAAGCTGGTTGTTTAAGTGCTGTGAGCCGCCCAAGCACTGGCAGCCACGAACAAGACTGCGCAGCTAGATTTGGTGGTTAATGCACAAGATTTTATATATAGTAATGTAGTTGGATATCAGCTAAAGCGCGTTCAAACATTTGGTCGCCCTCTTTTCTGACGATGTCACATAAGAACGAAGATTTGGACTCCAGATGACGAGGCCGTACATTTTACTTACCTATCACGCATTTCACTTCCCAGATAGGCTCACTTCCTTTCGGTCGATCGCCTTAATTTTGTGAACGACTTGTGATTGGGACATGGATCCTGGATCCATCTACGTACCTTGCATGGATGTTTCTAGTTAGTGCTTCAAATTAAGTGAACCATTCATATTGGCGCTGACGTTCTGGATTGATTAGTAAGTACTGTACGTAGTTAAGGTCGTTATCATTCACGTGATTTCTTAATCTTGGAAGGAAACATGTAACCACTAGTTTTGTGGACAGGATTCAATGGGCTCCCCGTCACGTACGTACACATAGTCTGTTATTAAATCTGGATTCGTCTAGAGTGAGTGAGTGTCGTCGAACTTGGTCATGGGCAACTATATGTGCCTTAATTAAGCAACATGCTAACGAGTATACGTTCTTTACAACGTAAGGTTGAAGTAAACGGTTTCTACGTCTGGCCCTTTTTTTCTATTCATTCATGTGCTTTCCCAGTTGTACTTTTGGGTGTTCATTTATCCGACACAATGTTCTCTCCCACTAGTTTTCTTGGTCACACAGCAAAGCTTCTCCTTGCAAGAAAGAAAAGAAAAGAAAAAGACTCCAAGCTTTTAACCTCTAAACCGTCTGTCTAGTCTAGCTAAAAAACACCGATGCCCTGAAATGGAGAGTTGAAAACAAATTTTGTTACCATCGTTTTGTTTCGCTAAGATTTTCCAAAGATAGATCCAGATTGTATGTGTTTTATGAGCATTTTTACCATCTTCTACATAGTTTTCACTGCATTATCTAGTGCCATAATTTTCTATCAAAAATAATTTGTCACTTGTCAAGTGTGCCCATTGATGATTATCTGTCTGTTGCATCTTTTGTTTACTAGAAATAATATTGTGTCAAATAGCTTGCCACATTCAACACCTGTTCAAAATTTTACTTGATTTAAGACTCTGAATAAATTTGAACACAAAGTGCAGCATGTTCGAAAATGACCATTTGTGAGGACTATAATGTTGAGCACTTAATTATTTGTGATTCTTACATGTCTCACAAAAAATGACTTTTCTCTCAACAAAATAATAAAGGAATTTTAAAACCAATTCTTATTAAAATATATGGTTCTTGCTGAGTAGGGTGTTTTGGTCACCGAGCTCCATGGAGGCCGAAATTTTGAAAAATTCAAAATTCAAAATTCAAACTTTTCAGTGTAAAAAACTTCTGAAAAAATATACATGTAAGGATGTAATGTATATGTGTGTAAAATTTCACGATGAAATACTTTGAATCGTGACCTGTGCAAGAAAAAATAATCATGAACTTTGAGCAACAAACAGTACATGTGTTCGACAGCCACACTTTTTTTTGTGCACAGCCCTCATATTTTTTTCGAGCAACCGGCAGGAGCTCTGCCTTTTCATTAAGAAGAAGAGAATTGACCAGTTTATGAGGAAAACTGGCCGAAAACCGAGCACATCCCTCATTTCAACGTATCTTATCATGAAATTTCACACACGTGTACATTATGCCTTTAGGTATATGTGTATTTTTACAGAAATTTTTGAACATAAAAGTTTGAATTTTTCTAAATCTGGCCTCCATGGAGCTCCTCCTCCATTCAGAATTTTTGGTTCTTACGTATCTTCATAATTTTGCAACTTGGACGATTACTTCCGGCACCTGCATTGGTTGATGCACAAAGTGATATATCATTACTAATTCTCAAGCAAAGCCAAGCATCGATATCGAATAAATCGGCTTAAAAATAAAGAAAATAAATGAAATCATCCAAATCGGGCATGCCTCGCAACAGCATCTTCAGAAATCTACCCCAAACCCTATGACCACTGACCCATAATGCAGCGGTCCCCATGTAACCAAACAACCTAGTTCAACTAGGGTTTTAACGCACGCAAATTGACAATGTCTGGTTTACCAGTGGTGAGATCATGGGTTTTAACCCGGAGAATCTACATGCTTAATGTCAAACGGTCAATCTGAGCAACATCTCTAGCAGCTGATACATAGACATGACTTGTATGGACTACTCCCTCTGGCTATAGAAAGAAGGCACACACACATTTTTTCAAGATTCAATTTTGATCATGATTTTAATCAATAAATTGTAGGTTATATGAAGTACAAAAATTATACTGGTAGATTTTATCTGAAATAATTTACTAACGCTGATGGGTCTAATTGACTGACAAACTTAAATCGAAAATCATGTGGGCTAGCTTTTTTCTTTAGTCGGATGGGTACCCCATATGTTTGAGAAAGAAACAAGCACGGTAATGGTCGATGATTTGTGCACTATTGTACAAGAATCACTTTAGTAATGTAGTAGATCGATTCATATAAATATGGTACTCCCTCCTTCTCATTATCTAAGGCGTTTTAACTTTTTGTTAGAAAATCCAGTACCTAATGCATGCTAGCTTTCCCTGTGTGCTGCTCTCTCTCCCATACGGTTAGCGACCATGTTGCCACGATTTTTTTCTCGTGCGGTTAGCTATCTAACCAGCTGCATGGGCATGCTCAAGAGGTAATTCTTGTTTGAGCTAAAAATTGTATCGGCCAACCACGAAGATAGAGGAGATCATGGAGGAGCCCTCACCTCATGTAACCGTACGACTCTTCTATGCCTAATTTTCGTGCAAAAGGCTTATGCGCCTAAAATAATGGGAAAGAGGGAGTACCACGTAGCATCACAATTATGTAGAACACTACGGCTTGGTTCCTTGTGGTGGAATCTGCTCACCCGGGTTTAGTCCGACTAAATTCTAGACTTGGCAAGGGTCATTGCATTTTTTCAAATTTATTTCAGGCTTTCTGATAATACTCTTTCAGTGATATGACATATCCGTCAACTATGATACGTTCATGACAACTTCGTCAATCTTAAAATCTACCGGCTCAGTCCCTTAAAGATGCTCGTAGAGACAGGGTGTGTGTATTCATGGGATGAGTGTGCGTGTATGAGCAACTACATCTATACAATGTTTTAGAAAAACAATTATGCAGTTGTTTAAAAAAACAATTATGCAGGATATTAAGACTCATGTCAGTGTCGATCAGCTGTTTAGAGATATATGTCAGGGCAGTGGTCCACTGATCACGAAACTAGTTGCACATGCATGTATGCCCACGCATGTCTGTGCCTGCAGTGTTTCTCGATGGCATCGACTTGTGCCCGATCGATGTTTACGCGCCGGCTGCTAAGATTTGAATAGTCGCCCAAAATATCTGTTAGAGGCAGGATATAATGAATTATTCTCTAGGCTTCATTGGGCCAAAAACCTAGCAACGGGAAGGAAGCTACACAAATTTTGACGGTTTGGCGTTTGGCATGAATATCATAGCGACGCGAATTAAAACTGATCAACAGAGAGCAAACAAAGCACAATAGTTTTGATGCCAATATTTGGTAAGCCAGCATTTGGCAGAATCGAAAGGTGCCAAAAAATTGACATGTTTTTCTAAGGTTGGCAAGAATGTTGGTAGCCAAACAATTGTCATTTACCAAATATTGGCATGCCGACCTTTTAACATCAATACAGTCATGCTCACATTTTGCAAGGCAAACCACAAAAGAAAACCACCGGGAGCCTCCGTAGTTACCTGCCAAAGAGACGCAGACGTATATATCCACATGGGCACACATACAAGTTGATCAATGTTTCACATGCTCTCCTTAATAAATGGAACAGCATGTTTCTTATGATAATCATTAAAAACATACTTTCCGAATAATCGTTGGAAACTATTTCATGCAATCTTTAGTACTGCCAAACCATCAAATTTTGATTAGCCGTTCCCTTGTGACGGGACCATGCTCATATGATATGGCCACGCACGTTGGTTCCTCCATAGTTAATGAGCAATCCAAATCACCGGAAGGAACGTATATACCTGTTTCGAGATCATCGATCGGTCTAAGCCATTTGGTGTACTATATATGATACCAGTGTTCAACGACGTTAGTTGGGTTCACGCATCACTGCGTGCGTCCGCGTGATTAATCATCAGCTGTCCTCACCGATTAATCAAATGTAAAAATAATCAACATGCGATATGTTTTCGTCTGGCAGCTGGATGTACGCACTGCAGATCGAGCTGGTTGATTAGAGTATTTCCCGAATCGGTGATCGTGTTTCATGCCTCCGGCGATCTCTCATTTCTTTTAAGAAATGTGATGAGACGAGAGCTGCAACGGGGGTCTTGTTAAATGTAGAGGGTATCTGCGTGCATGTGTAAAATGATTTGCATTCTCGTGGGTGGAGTCATGTGGAACAGAGATCGTTCGAGCAACATGTATCAGGTGGTTCGCATTTCAGAGATGACCAAAGAGCGGCCAGCGCACTTTAGCAGTAGATCACAAAATAATGTTGCTCATGCTATGCCAGCTCTAGGTCGTAGCCAGCAGCATTCGGCACGTTAGTTAGTAAATTCTCCACAGGAGATTAGCATTATCATTTCAAAAGATTGTAACCCTAAGATGATTAAATGAAATGAAATGCTTTCCCCCGCAAAAAAAAAGGTTTAATCCACTTCAAATGATCCCTTGTAATCTACATAATGGTGATTTAATTCAAAATAACCACTACACAAAAATGATGCACATCGACGTTGTGGTTCCATTGAGAGGACCGGTTCCTAATTTCATGGACTGTAAATCTTCAATTCCATGAGGATTTTTAGATGAATTTCAGCAAAATCTTCGCACTCAGTCGACCGTTTGAAATTTATTTTGACCACTAGCTTCATCTTGTTGTTTCACACGCCTTTTGTGTTGCACAATTTTCTTGTTCATGTGTGCATGTTATTTTTTTTTTAAACGGGCAAAAGATTTGCCACGTATATTAATTAAGAGAGAATAGAGTTTGTGTTACAAACACCCCTTAACAATACACGGAAGAATCACTCTCCCGGTATGATGGACCCTAGCTTCTTAGCTCCGGCGGCGACCCAAAATGATGCCTCCCTTTTGATGTTGTCGAGAAGAACCGTAGGCGGAGCTGCCATGTTGCGGAATACACGAGCGTTTCGCTCGTTCCAGATCGTCCATGTAGTGAGCATGGTGAGCGAGGCCATGGCCTTCCGGTTGGGGACGGAAGCATCAGTCAACCCAAGCCACCATTCTAAGGTGGAATGCCTCAGGGGCCAAGTAGAGGTGTGCATGTTATGAATCGATGAAATTAGGTAAAGTCTTTGCACTCGGACGACCGTTTGAAATTTTCCTTGACCACCACACTTTCGCGTTGTGCGTTTTCTGTTTCAACGGTCATAGACAAGTAGATCTATATATGTCTCCCTGCTGGACGCTGGTTGTACAGACGTGCCACACCTGAACGCCAGTTTCCTAAAAAATGGTTCGCGTCTACTTGATTGTGTGACCATTGGATGAGCATCCGAAGGCTGCCACACCATCTTCTACCTCGAGCTGGTCCTTCTCTTCTTCCTTCGTCACCCGTTTTCACGTGAGTTAAGTTTCACGTGGATAAGAGGGGAGATTAATCCTCAACCGCAGCACGTGGCATCTCAAGAGAAAATGATCGTTACCAAACACCCATGTGTGTGCTTCTTCTCGGCCAATCTAAGAAGGATGTAGTCTACCAAACTACATGCACTACATGGTTTCTACCATGTATTTCAACTCAACCAGGCTCCTGAAAAACGCAAACAGTGTGCATGCTAACAAACATGCCACCAATATGTTGCTAGTAATGAAATGCCGTTCCGGTGCATCGTCTCGACGATGCGAGCAACACACGGAAAGGATGCTAAGAATGAAAACAGAAATCGACTCAAGTGGCCAACATCACTCACGCCAACTCCAACGCTAGACCCCATCCTGTCTGTCTGCGTCCGTTTGGGCCCAAACAGATACACGACCCGGCCCAACGCGCAACTCCATTTTTAAAACTTGTATGTTTTCAGCCTGGCTTGACCTATTTCAGGTGTATAGTTGGGCCAGCTTTGCGGTCACGCGGACAAGAACGGACGGGCACGCGTCCTCTCCGCGTCCGCGTCGAGCCCGCGTGTCGGTGGTCCAACTACCTCCCAACGTTCATAGTTAATGCGCACGGGTGGTTAGGCCCGCAAGTCAGCCACACAGACGCCCTCGACCTGTTGGAAATATGCCCTAGAGGCAATAATAAAATGGTTATTATTGTATTTCCTTGTTCATGATAATTGTCTGTTGTTCATGCTATAATTGTATTAACTGGAAACCGTAATACATGTGTGAATACATAGACCACAACATGTCCCTAGTGAGCCTCTAGTTGACTAGCTCGTTGATCAACAGATAGTCATGGTTTCCTGACTATGGACATTGGATGTCATTGATAACGGGATCACATCATTAGGAGAATGATGTGATGGACAAGACCCAATCCTAAGTATAGCACAAGATCGTGTAGTTCATTTGCTAGAGCTTTTCCAAATGTCAAGTATCATTTTCTTAGACCATGAGATTGTGCAACTCCCGGATACCATAGGAGTGCTTTGGGTGTGCCAAACGTCACAACGTAACTGGGTGGCTATAAAGGTGCACTACGGGTATCTCCGAAATTGTCTGTTGGGTTGGCACGAATCGAGACTGGGATTTGTCACTCCGTATGACGGAGAGGTATCTCTGGGCCCACTCGGTAATGCATCATCATAATGAGCTCAATGTGACCAAGTGTTTGGTCACGGGATCATGCATTACGGTACGAGTAAGTGACTTGCCGGTAACGAGATTGAACAAGGTATTGGGATACCGACGATCGAATCTCGGGCAAGTAACGTACCGATTGACAAAGGGAATTGTATACGGGATTGATTGAATCCTCGACATCGTGGTTCATCCGATGAGATCATCGTGGAACATGTGGGAGCCAACATGGGTATCCAGATCCCGCTGTTGGTTATTGACCGGAGAGTCGTCTCGGTCATGTCTGCATGTCTCCCGAACCCGTAGGGTATACACACTTAAGGTTCGGTGACGCTAGGGTTGTAGAGATATTAGTATGCGGTTAACCGAAAGTTGTTCGGAGTCCCGGATGAGATCCCGGACGTCACGAGGAGTTTCGGAATGGTCTGGAGGTAAAGATTTATATATGCAAAGTCCTATTTTGGCCACCGAAAAATGTTCGGGATTTTTCGGTATTGTACCGGGAAGGTTCTAGAAGGTTCCGAAGTGGGGCCCACCTGCATGGGGGGACCCACATGAACGTGGGTAGTGGGGGCAAGGCCCCACACCCCTGGTCAAGGCGCACCAAGATCCCACCTTAGAAGGAATAAGATCATATCCCGAAGGGATAAGATCAAGATCCCTAAAAAAGGGGGATAACAATCGGTGGGGAAAGGAAATGATGGGATTTCTTTCCCCCACCTTTGACAACGCCCCAATGGACTTGGAGGGCAAGAAACCAGCCCCCTCCACCCCTATATATAGTGGGGAGGCGCATGGGAGTAGCACCCCAAGCCCTGGCGCCTCCCTCCCTCCCGTGACACCTCTTCCTCCCCGCTTGCGCTTGGCGAAGCCCTGCCGGGATCCCGCTACTTCCACCACCACGTCATCGTGCTGCTGGATCTCCATCAACCTCTCCTCCCCCCTTGCTGGATCAAGAAGGAGGAGACGTCGCTGCTCCGTACGTGTGTTGAACGCGGAGGTGCCGTCCGTTCGGCGCTAGGATCATCGGTGATTTGGATCACGACGAGTACGACTCCATCAACCCCGTTGTCTTGAACGCTTCCCGTCGCGATCTACAAGGGTATGTAGATGCACTCCTCCCCTCTCGTTGCTAGCATCTCCTAGATTGATCTTGGTGACACGTAGGAAAATTTTGAATTTCTGCTACGTTCCCCAACAGTGGCATCATGAGCCAGGTCTATGCGTAGATTCTATGCACGAGTAGAACACAAAGTAGTTGTGGGCAATGATTTGTTCAATTTGCTTACCGTTACTAGTCTTATCTTGATTCGGCGGCATTGTGGGATGAAGCGGCCCGGACCGACCTTACACGTACTCTTACATGAGACAGGTTCCATCGACTGACATGCACTTGATGCATAAGGTGGCTAGCGGGTGTCTGTCTCTCCCACTTTAGTGGGATCGGATTCGATGAAGAGGGTCCTTATGAAGGGTAATAGAAATTGTCATATCACCGTTGTGGCTTTTGCGTAGGTAAGAAACGTTCTTGCTAGAAACCCATAGCAGCCACGTAAAACTTGCAACAACAATTAGAGGATGTCTAACTTGTTTTTGCAGGGTATGCTATGTGATGTGATATGGGCAAAAGGATGTGATGAATTATATATGTGATGTATGAGATTGATCATGTTCTTGTAATAGGAATCACGACTTGCATGTCGATGAGTATGACAACCGGCAGGAGCCATAGGAGTTGTCTTAATTTATTGTATGACCTGCGTGTCAATGAAAACGCCATGTAATTACTTTACTTTATTGCTAACCGTTAGCCATAGTAGTAGAAGTAATAGTTGGCGAGACAACTTCATGAAGACACGATGATGGAGATCATGGTGTCATGCCGGTGACGAAGGTGATCATGCCGCGCCTCGAAGATGGAGATCAAAGGCGCAAGATGATATTGGCCATATCATGTCACTTTATGATTTGCATGTGATGTTTGTCATGTTTACATCTTATTTGCTTAGAACGACGGTAGCATAAATAAGATGATCCCTCACTAAAATTTCAAGAGACGTGTTCCCCCTAACTGTGCACCGTTGTGAAGGTTCGTTGTTTCGAAGGACCACGTGATGATCGGGTGTGATAGATTCTAACGTTCGCATACAACGGGTGTAAGCCAGATTTACACATGCGAAACACTTAGGTTGACTTGACGAGCCTAGCATGTACAGACATGGCCTCGAAACACAAGAGACCGAAAGGTCGAACATGAGTCGTATAGTAGATACGATCAACATGGAGATGTTCACCGATGATGACTAGTCCGTCTCACGTGATGATCGAACACGGCCTAGTTGACTCGGATCATGTATCACTTAGATGACTAGAGGGATGTCTATCTGAGTGGGAGTTCATTAAATAATTAGATGAACTTAATTATCATGAACATAGTCAAAATGTCTTTGCAAATTATGTCGTAGATTACGCTTTAGTTCTACTGTTTAAGATATATTCCTAGAGAAAATTTAGTTGAAAGTTGATAGTAGAAATTATGCGGACTGGGTCCGTAAACTGATCCTCATTGCTGCGCAGAAGACTTATGTCCTTAATGCACCGCTCGGTGTGCTGAACCTCCAGCGTCGTCTGTGGATGTTGCGAACATCTGACATACACGTTTTGATGACTACGTGATAGTTTAGTGCGTAATGCTAACGGTTTAGAATTGAGGCGCCAAAGACGTTTTTGGAACGTCGCAGAACATATGAGATGTTCCAAAGACTGAAATTGGGATTTCAGACTAGTGCCCACGTCAAGAGGTATGAGACCAATGACAAGTTTCTTAAGCCTGCAAACTAAGGGAGAAAAGCTCAATCGTTGAGCATGTGCTCAGATTGTCTGAGTACTACAATCGCTTGAATCGAGTGGGGTTAATCTTCCAGATGAGATAGTGATGGTTCTCCATAGTCACTGACATCAAGCTATTAGAGCTTCGTGATGAACTATAACATATCAGGGATAGACATGATTATCCTTGAGCAACTCGCGATGTTTGACACCGCGAAAGTAGAAATCAAGTAGGAGCATCAATTGTTGATGGTTAGTAAAACTACTAGTTTCAAGAAGGGCAAGGGAAAGAAGGGATACTTCATGAAACGGCAAATCAGTTGCTGCTCTAGTGAAGAAACCCAAGGTTGAACCCAAACCCGAAACTAAGTGCTTCTGTAATGAGGGGAACGGTCACTGAAGCAGAACTACCCTAGATACTTGGTAGATGAGAAGGTAGGCAAGGTCGACAAAAGTATATTGGATATACATTATATTAGTGTGTACTTTACTAGTACTCCTAGTAGCACCAGGGTATTAGATACCGGTTCGGTTGCTAAGTGTTGGTAACTTGAAACAAAAGGCTACGGAATAAACGGAGACTAGCTAAAGGTGAGATGACGATATGTGCTGGAAGTGTTTCCAAGGTTGATGTGATCAAGCATCGCATGCTCCCTCTACCATCGAGATTGGTCTTAAACCTAAATAATTGTTTTTTGGTGTTTGCGTTGAGCATAGACATGATTGGATTATGTTTATTGCAATACGGTTATTCATTTAAGGAGAATAATGGTTACTCTGTCTATTTGAATAATACCTTCAATGGTCTTGCACCTAAAATGAATGGTTTATTGAATCTCGATCGTAGTGATACACATGTTCATGCCAAAAGATATAAGATAATAATGATAGTACCACATACTTGTAGCACTGCCACTTGAGTCATATTGGTACAAAACGCATGAAGAAGCTCCATGTTGATGGAAATTTGGACTCACTCGTTTTTGAAAAGATTGAGACATGCGAACCATGTCTATTAGTATATATGCATGAAGAAAGTCCATACAGATGGATCGTTTGGACTCACTTGATTTTGAATCACTTGAGATATGCAAATCATACCGCATGGGTAAGATGACTGAAAGGCCTCGTTTTCAGTAAGATGGAACAAGAAAGCAACTTGTTGGAAGTAATACATTTTGATGTGTGCAGTCCAATGAGTGCTGAGGCATGCAGTGGATATCGTTATGTTCTTGCTTCACAGATGATTTGAGTAGATGCTAAGAATATTTACTTGATGAAACACAAGTCTGAATTATTGAAAGGTTCAAGTAATTTCAGAGTGAAGTTGAAGATCGTCGTGACAAGAGGATAAAATGTCTATGATATGATCATAGAGATAAATATCTGAGTTACGAGTTTGGCACACAATTAAGACATTGTGGAAATTGTTTCACAACTAATACCGCCTGGAACACCATAGTGTGATGGTGTGTCCGCACATCATAACTGCACCCTATTGGATATGGTGCATACCATGATGTCTCTTATCGAATTAGACTATCGTTTATGGGTTAGGCATTAGAGACAACCGCATTCACTTTAAATAGGGCACCACACAATTCCGTTGAGACGACACCGTATGAACTATGGTTTAGAGAAACCTAAGCTGTCGTTTCTTAAAAGTTTGGGGCTGCGACGCTTATGTGAAAAAGTTTCAGGCTGATAAGCTCGAACCCAAAGCGGATAAATGCATCTTCATAAAATACCCAAAACAGTTGGGTATACCTCCTATTTCAGATCTGGAAGCAAAAGTGATTGTTTCTAGAAACGGGTCCTTTCTCGAGGAAAAGTTTCTCTCGAAAGAATTAAGTGGGAGGATGGTGGAGACTTGAACCGTCACTTCAACTAATGTGTAGCAGGGCACAGGAAGTTGTTCCTGTGGCACCTACACCAATTGAAGTGGAAGCTTATGATAGTGATCATGAAACTTCAGATCAAGTCACTACCAAACCTCATAGGACGACAAGGATGCGTACTACTTCAGAGTGGTACGTAATCCTGTCTTGGAAGTCATGTTGTTGGACAACGATGAACCTATGAGCTGTGGAGAAGTGATGGTGGGCCCGGATTCCGATGAATGGCTCGAGGCCATAAAATCTGAGAGAGGATCCATGTATAAAAACAAAGTGTAGACTTTGAAGAACTACTTGATGGTCGTAAGGTTGTTGTGTGCAGATGGATTTTAAAAGGAAGACGGACAATGATGGTAAATGTCACCATTAAGAAAGCTCGACTTGTCGTTAAGATGTTTTCCGACAAGTTCAAGGAGTTGACTAGGACGAGGCTTTCTCACTCGTAGCGATGCTAAGAGTCTGTTGGAATTATATTAGCATTTACTGCATTATTTATGAAATCTTGCAGATAGGATGTCAAAACATTGTTTCCTCGACGATTTTCTTGAGGAAAGGTTGTATGTGATACAACCAGAAGGTTTTGTCAATCCTGAAATATGCTAACAAGTATGCAAAGCTCCAGCAATCCTTCTAAGGACTGGAGTAAGCATCTCGGAGTTGGAATGTACGCATTGATGAGATGATCAAAGATTTTGGGTTTATACAAAGTTTAAGAGAAACTTGTATTTCCAAAGAAGTGAGTGGGAGCACTATAGAATTTTCGATGAGTATATGTTGTTAACATATTGTTGATCAGAAATGATGTAGAATTTCTGGAAAGCATCTAGGGTTATTTGAAAGGTGTTTTTCAATGAAAAACCTGGATTAAGCTACTTGAACATTGAGCATCAAGATCGATAAGGATAGATCAAAAACGCTTAATAGTACTTTCAAATGAATACATACCGTGACAGGATTTTGAAGGAGTTCAATGTAGATCAGCAAAGAAGGAGTTCTTGGCTGTGTTACAAGGTGTGAGTATTGAGTAAGACTCAAGACCTGACCACGGCAGAAGAGAGAGAAAGGACGAAGGTCGTCCCCTATGCTTTAGACGTAGGCTCTACAGTATGCTATGCAGTGTACCGCACCTGAAGTGTACCTTGCCATGAGTCAGTCAAGGGGTACAAGAGTGATCCAGGAATGGATCACATGACAGCGGTCGAACTTATCCTTAGTATCTAGTGGACTAAGGAATTTTCTCGATTATGGAGGTGGTAAAAGAGTTCGTCGTAAGGGGTTACGTCGATGCAAACTTTGACACTAATCCGGACGACTCTGATTAGTAAACCGGATTCGTATAGTAGAGCAGTTATTTGGAATAGTTCCAAGTGGCGCGTGGTAGCTACATCTACAAGATGACATAGAGATTTGTAAAGCACACACGGATCTGAATGTTGCAGACCCGTTGACTAAAACCTCTCTCGTTAGCATAACATGATCAAACCCTAGAACTCATTGAGTGTTAATCACATGGTGATGTGGACTAGATTATTGACTCTAGTAAACTCTTGGGTATTAGTCACATGGCGATGTGAACTTTGAGTGTTAATCACATGGCGATGTGAACTAGATTATTGACTCTAGTGCAAGTGGGAGACTGTTGGAAATATGCCCTAGAGGCAATAATAAAATGGTTATTATTGTATTTCCTTGTTCATGATAATTGTCTTTTGTTCATGCTATAATTGTATTAACTGGAAACCGTAATACATGTGTGAATACATAGACCACAACATGTCCCTAGTGAGCCTCTAGTTGACTAGCTCGTTGATCAACAGATAGTCATGGTTTCCTGACTATGGATATTGGATGTCATTGATAACGGGATCACATCATTAGGAGAATGATGTGATGGACAAGACCCAATCCTAAGCATAGCACAAGATCGTGTAGTTCGTTTGCTAGAGCTTTTCCAAATGTCAAGTATCATTTCCTTAGACCATGAGATTGTGCAACTCCCGGATACCATAGGAGTGCTTTGGGTGTGCCAAATGTCACAACGTAACTGGGCGGCTATAAAGGTGCACTACGGGTATCTCCGAAAGTGTCTGTTGGGGTGGCACGAATCGAGACTGGGATTTGTCACTCCGTATGACGGAGAGGTATCTCTGGGCCCACTCGGTAATGCATCATCATAATGAGCTCAATGTGACCAAGTGTTTGGTCACGGGATCATGCATTACGGTACGAGTAAAGTGACTTGCCGGTAACGAGATTGAACAAGGTATTGGGATACCGACGATCGAATCTCGGGCAAGTAACGTACCGATTGACAAAGGGAATTGTATACAGGATTGATTGAATCCTCGACATCGTGGTTCATCCGATGAGATCATCGTGGAACATGTGGGAGCCAACATGGGTATCCAGATCCCGCTGTTGGTTATTGACCGGAGAGTCGTCTCGGTCATGTCTGCATGTCTCCCGAACCCGTAGGGTCTACACACTTAAGGTTCGGTGACGCTAGGGTTGTAGAGATATTAGTATGCGGTTAACCGAAAGTTGTTCGGAGTCCCGGATGAGATCCCGGACGTCACGAGGAGTTCCGGAATGGTCCGGAGGTAAAGATTTATATATGTGAAGTCCTATTTTGGCCACCGAAAAATGTTCGGGATTTTTCAGTATTGTACCGGGAAGGTTCTAGAAGGTTCTGAAGTGGGGCCCACTTGCATGGGGGGACCCACATGAACGTGGGTAGTGGGGGCAAGGCCCCACACCCCTGGTCAAGGCGCACCAAGATCCCACCTTAGAAGGAATAAGATCATATCCCGAAGGGATAAGATCAAGATCCCTAAAAAAGGGGGATAACAATCGGTGGGGAAGGGAAACGGTGGGATTTCTTTCCTCCACCTTTGCCAACGCCCCAATGGACTTGGAGGGCAAGAAACCAGCCCCCTCCACCCCTATATATAGTGGGAAGGCGCATGGGAGCAGCACCCCAAGCCCTGGCGCCTCCCTCCCTCCCGTGACACCTCTTCCTCCCGCTTGCGCTTGGCGAAGCCCTGCCGGGATCCCGCTAGTTCCACCACCACGCCGTCGTGCTGCTGGATCTCCATCAACCTCTCGTCCCCCCTTGCTGGATCAAGAAGGAGGAGACGTCGCTGCTTCGTACGTGTGTTGAACGCAGAGGTGCCGTCCGTTCGGCGCTAGGATCATCGGTGATTTGGATCACGACGAGTACGACTCCATTAACCCCGTTCTCTTGAACGCATCCGCTCGCGATCTACAAGGGTATGTAGATGCACTCCTCCCCTCTCGTTGCTAGCATCTCCTAGATTGATCTTGGTGACACGTAGGAAAATTTTGAATTTCTGCTACGTTCCCCAACACGACCACGTCCCTTTTTATGGGCAAGCCGTGGACTTCCATTCGCCGTCCCCATCCACTTCCCCACCACTGCCTCCCCCATCGGAGACACCGAAAACCCTAACCACTGTCGACCTCGCTCCCCCGCCGGCCATGGGGTTCTGGAAGTGGCACACATGCAAGAAGGCCAAGCACGACCACGCGGCGGACTCGTCTTCTGGTAGCGCGGCCAGCCACTCCACCTCTCCAGTGCCGTTCTCCATCTCCCCTCCAACGGCCGCGCCATGCTTCCGGCCCTACGTCTGCATCGAGGTGTGCCGCCGGTACTAGGAGACAGGCACTCTGCTGCCATGGTCAGATGCCCACCTCCCCAGTGGGTGGCATTTGAGCCCGGATCGGGTGTCCGTTCCCCCGTGTCGGTGATAGGCCGTGCCCGCCTCCAGGAGATCGCCCGTCACCGTGCCAGGATCCCGCGCGAGCTCCACGCCGACCGCAGGTACGTCGTGGACTCGCCATTATGGGACACTTGGTTTCAGGATGAGCACGACATGCACCGCGCCACCTATTTTGCCGGCCGTGATTGTAGCCCGCCCCGTGTGTCCTATAGTCACTACTAGGAAAACGCTTATACACAGGAGCTTAGTGATAGCGTTGGAAAGAAGTAAACACTGCTGCTATTTAGCAGTAGCGCTTTTCCAGGAAAGCGCTACTAGTAACTCCATAGTAGTAGCGCTGTGAAGCAGAAAAGTGCTACTACTATGTGGGACCAGACGAGGCCACCGACTGTTTTCGTAGTTGTAGCGGTGTACAGAATCAAGCGCTACTACTAACAGTTTAGTAGCAGCGCTTGCTTTTACTGCGCCGCTACTGCTAATGGGCCCCACTTAGTAGTAGCGCTTTTCCTGGAAAGCGCTACTACTAAGTCCAATAGCAGCAGCGCTTTTTGCAAAGCAGCGCTACTGCTAGTTGCGGCTGGTGCCACCTTTTCCACCCCCTTCCCTCCCTCTCCCCCACTTTGCCCTCTCTCCCCCTCCTTTCCCCTCTCCCCTCTCCACTCTAGCTCCACCATTGTTTCTCTTCTTCTCTCTTTCTCCTACCTCTCTTCTCTCCTCATTAATGGCACCCTCCTCCATAAATCGCCTCTCTCTTTCTCCTACACCTCTCTTCTCTCCCCTATTAATGCCCCATCCACCATAACCCCTCTCCATTAGTTAGCTAGCTAGATTCACCTCTC
>NC_057796.1:320494565-320507406 GCF_018294505.1 Triticum aestivum | reverse complement strand
TATATATATGGAGAGATTTGTGCTAGTGACATGCCCTCGAGTTGCTTATGTTTTGCCGAAATGTCGATTTATTTTCGTTTTGGTGAATTTCGAGCAAACTCATATGTCCTATTTTTAGGCAAGGTCATGCCAAAATTATATATATATATATGACTCTGAAGCATGCATTATTTATTTCATAACTCTTTTGCTTGTTATATCGTGCAGTCGTTCATGAAGGTGAGTGGATGGAAGGTGGAGCGGTACATGCAATCCGCGGTGATGGACATGTATCCAAATAATCGGAGTAGGATTAGATGTCCGTGTGCAAGATGCAAGGAAGGAGTCCTTTTGGACCCTTTTGATCATGGCACTTTGAAGGCGCACCTGCTGATGAATGGTTTCATGGATGGCTATACTCAGTGGATAAGTGAAGAAGATGATGATGATGAGGACGTCCACATGGCAGGGAATAACGACATGGGGCTAGACGAAGAGATGACTGATCGACAAGAAGACGATGGCGCCGGACATGTCGGCGGGGAAGAGTCCGAAAATGACGACAGCGGCGGAGAAGATTCCGGACACAGCGAAGAAGAGTCCGGACATGGCGGAGAAGAGGCGGCGGTCACGCCGCTACTAATTGCAGTCGTGCATGACCCTCATGTTTGAGACCTCCTTCGCAAGAGTACGACTAGAGCGAGAGCTGCTTCTAGGGAAGAGGCCAAGCTGGCGCAACTTGAAGTAGACTCGAGGACTCCATTGTATGACGGTTGCGATCCCGAGGTGACCCGCTTGAGTTTCACGCTCGAACTTCTAAAGACGAATGCGAAAAACAAATGGACAGACAAAAGCCTCGATGAGCATTTGAAGTTTCTACATAATAAAGTTCTTCCCGCGGGGAACCTGTGTCCTACTAGTGTCGAGGAGGCCAAGAAAATCGTTTGCCCTTTTGATTTGCCGCACATGAGGTACCACGCATGCATCAACGATTGCATTATTTATCGGGGGAGCACGCGGGAAAAACCAGTTGTCCCGTGTGCAATGCTTCTCGATACAAGAAGGCAGGAAAGAAAGCTCCTCAGAAAGTTGTATGGTACTTTCCGATCACTCCCCGTCTGCAGCAGTATTTCATATATCCTAAGGAAGCAAAGCTCATGCGCTGGCACGCGGAGAGGAAGAAGTCCGACGATGGAGATGATCCGAGGCTGAGACACCTCGTAGATGGTAGCTAGTGGAGAGCATTCAACGCTGTATATGGATTTGCTGCAGAAGATCCAAGGAACATCGTGCTTGGTGCGAGTACCGATGGCATGAATCCGTTTGGAAACCAGAAAACCAACCACAGCACATGGCCCGTGTTTGTATGGATGTACAACCTCCCCCCATGGAAGTGCATGAAGACAAAGTACATACACATGAGCATGCTGATTCAAGGGCCGAAACAACCGGGAAATAGTATTAACCTGTATATGGGGCTTCTGCAAGAGGAGCTAGACACGTTATGGAAAACACCGGCATGGACATGGGACGCCAACAAAGGAGAATATTTCCATATGAGAGTCGCGCTGATGACGACGGTGCACGACTATCTCGGTTACGCGTACACCTCAGGCCAGGTGTGGCACGGATACTACGGATGCACGAGGTGCATGGATGATACAACGTCTCAGCAGCTTATGTCAATGAAAGATGGTGGGTCTGGGAAAATCGTGTACATGGGGCATCGTAGATGGCTCGAGAAGGATGACCCGTGGAGAAAGCATGGATATCTATTCAATGGGTTGGCTGAGCTTCGAGGACCTCCACGTAAGAGGAGCGGCACCGAAATCGATGAGCTGTTGAGAAACTGGGAACAATGTCCCGCGCCAGGAAAGATCAAAAAGGCGCCGGAGCCGCTGCTGAAGGTATGGAAAACGAGGTCTGTTTTCTGGGACTTGGAGTACTGGCCCAATCATGACACACCTCATTGCCTTGATCCAATGCATATCACGAAGAATGTCCTCGAGAGCTTGCTTGGCACACTGATGAACATGCCGGAGAAGACCAAGGATGGGCCGAAGGCAAGGAAAGACTTGGAAGATTTGAAGACCAGGAAAGATCTCCACCGTAAAAAGTTGATGGAGGAGACGGAGACAGAGACGGAGGAGGGGGGAAGGGGCAGAAAATTCAACAAGAAGGAGGAAATTATTGCCCCCCTTCTTGCTTCACCTTAAGTGCGAAGGAGATTGATCAATTAATCAAGTGCCTTATGGGAATCAAAGTCAGTTCCGGTTACTGTGGGAAGATAAGCAGATTTCTAGACCCCAAGAAGAAAAGGTTCAGCGGGATGAAGTCTCATGACTGTCACGTGATGATGACGCAGATACTCCCGGTTGCCATTAGAGGGGTAATGGAGAAGCACGTCCGTGACATGCTTACTGGTCTCTGCAACTTCTTCGATGTTATATCTCGAAAGTCCATAAGTGTGGAGCAGCTCCGAAGGCTACAGGAAGAGATCGTTGTCATACTATGTGAGCTTGAGATGTACTTGAAGGAAATATGCCCTAGAGGCAATAATAAAGTATTATATATTTCCTTATATCATGATAAATGTTTATTATTCATGCTAGAATTGTATTAACCGGAAAAATAATACATGTGTGAATACATAGACAAACAGAGTGTCACTAGTATGCCTCTACTTGACTAGCTCGTTGATCAAAGATGGTTATGTTTCCTAGCCATAGACATGAGTTGTCATTTGATTAACGGGATCACCTCATTAGGAGAATGACGTGATTGACATGACCCATTACGTTAGCTTAGCACCCGATCGTTTAGTATGTTGCTATTGCTTTCTTCATGACTTATACATGTTCCTATGACTATGAGATTATGCAACTCCCGTTTACCGGAGGAACACTTCGTGTGCTACCAAACGTCACAACGTAACTGGGTGATTATAAAGGTGCTCTACAGGTGTCTCCAAAGGTACTTGTTGGGTTGGCGTATTTCGAGATTAGGATTTGTCACTCCGATTGTCGGAGAGGTATCTCTGGGCCCACTCGGTAATGCACATCACTATAAGCCTTGCAAGCATTGTGACTAATGAGTTAGTTACGGGATGATGTATTACGGAACGAGTAAAGAGACTTGCCGGTAACGAGATTGAACTAGGTATCGAGATACCGACGATCGAATCTCGGGCAAGTAACATACCGATGACAAAGGGAACAACGTATGTTGTTATGCGGTCTGACCGATAAAAATCTTCGTAGAATATGTGGGAGCCAATATGGGCATCCAGGTCCCGCTATTGGTTATTGACCGGAGAGGTGTCTCGGTCATGTCTACATAGTTCTCGAACCCGAAGGGTCCGCACGCTTAAAGTTACGATGACAGTTTTATTATGAGTTTATGTATGTTGATGTACCGAAGGAGTTCGGAGTCCCGGATGAGATCGGGGACATGACGAGGAGTCTCGAAATGGTCGAGACGTAAAGATCGATATATTGGACGACTATATTCGGACTTCGGAAAGGTTCTGAGTGATTCGGGTATTTTTCGGAGTACCGGAGAGTTACGGGAATTCGTATTGGGCCTTAATGGGCCATACGGGAAAGGAGAGAAAGACCCCAAAGGGTGGCCGCACCCCTCCCCATGGGCTAGTCCGAATTGGACTAGGGAGGGGGGGCGCCCCCTTCCTTCTTTCTCCTTCCCCCTTCCCTTCTCCTACTCCCACAAGGAAAGGAGGAGTCCTACTCCCGGTGGGAGTAGGACTCCCCCCTTTGGCGCGCCTCTCCCTTGGCCGGCTGCCTCCTCCTTGCTCCTTTATATACGGGGGCAGGGGGGCACCCCATAGACACAACAATTGATCCTTGAGATCTCTTAGCCGTGTGCGGTGCCCCCCTCCACCAAATTACACCTTGATAATACCGTTGCGGAGCTTAGGCGAAGCCCTGCGTCGGTGGAACATCATCATCGTCACCACGCCGTCGTGCTGACGAAACTCTCCCTCAACACTCGGCTGGATCGGAGTTCGAGGGACGTCATCGAGCTGAACGTGTGTAGAACTCGGAGGTGCCGTACGTTCGGTACTTGATCGGTCGGATCGTGAAGACGTACGACTACATCAACCGCGTTGTGATAACGCTTCCGCTGTCAGTCTACGAGGGTACGTGGACAACACTCTCCCCTCTCGTTGCTATGCATCACCATGATCTTGCGTGTGCGTAGGAAAATTTTGAAATTACTACGTTTCCCAACAGTGGCATCCGAGCCTGGTTTTATGCGTTGATGCTTTGCACGAGTAGAACACAAGTGAGTTGTGGGCGATATAAGTCATACTGCTTACCAGCATGTCATACTTTGGTTCAGCGGTATTGTGAGATGAAGCGGCCCGGACCGACATTACGCGTACGCTTACGCGAGACTGGTTTCACCGTTCGGAGCACTCGTTGCTTAAAGGTGACTGGCGGGTGTCTGTCTCTCTCACTTTAGTTGAACCGAGTGTGGCTACGCCCGGTCCTTGCGAAGGTTAAAACAGCACCAACTTGACAAACTATCGTTGTGGTTTTGATGCGTAGGTAAGAACGGTTCTTGCTAAGCCCATAGCAGCCACGTAAAACATGCAACAACAAAGTAGAGGTCGTCTAACTTATTTTTGCAGGGCATGTTGTGATGTGATATGGTCAAGACATGATGTGATGTGTTGTATGAGATGATCATGTTTTGTAACCGAGTTATCGGCAACTGGCAGGAGCCATATGGTTGTCGCTTTATTGTATGAGATGCTATCGCCATGTAATAGTTTTACTTTATCACTAAACGGTAGCGATAGTCGTAAAAGCAATAAGTTGGCGAGACGACAACGATACTACGATGGAGATCAAGGTGTCGAGCCGGTGACGATGGTGATCATGATGGTGCTTCGGAGATGGAGATCACAAGCACAAGATGATGATGGCCATATCATATCACTTATATTGATTGCATGTGATGTTAATCCTTTATGCATCTTATCTTGCTTTGTTTGACGGTAGCATTATAAGATGATCTCTCACTAAAATTTCAAGATAAAAGTGTTCTCCCTGAGTATGCACCGTTGCAAAAGTTCTTCGTGCTGAGACACCACGTGTTAATCGGGTGTGATAGGCTCTACGTTCAAATACAACGGGTGCAAAACAGTTGCACACGCGGAGTACTCAGGTTAAACTTGACGAGCCTAGCATATGTACAGATATGGCCTCGGAACACAGAGACCGAAAGGTCGAGCGTGAATCATATAGTAGATATGATCAACATAGCGATGTTCACCATTGAAACTACTCCATCTCACGTGTTAATCGGACATGGTTTAGTTGCTTTGGATCACGTAATCACTTAGATGATTAGAGAGATGTCTATCTAAGTGGGAGTTCTTAAGTAATATGATTAATTGAACTTAAATTTATCATGAACTTAGTCCTGATAGTATTTTGCAAATTATGTTGTAGATCAATAGCTCGCGTTGTTGCTTCCCTGTTTATTTCTGATATGTTCCTAGAGACAAATTATGTTGAAAGATGTTAGTAGCAAAGATGCGGATTGGATCCGTGATCTGAGGATTATCCTCATTGCTGCACAGAAAAAATTATGTCCTTGATGCACCGCTAGGTGACAGACCTCTTGCAGGAGCAGATGCAGACGTTATGAACGTTTGGCTAGCTCAATATGATGACTACTTGATAGTTTAGTGCACCATGCTTAACGGCTTAGAATCGGGACTTCAAAGACGTTTTGAACGTCATGGACCATATGAGATGTTCCAGGAGTTGAAGTTAATATTTCAAGCAAATACCCGAGTTGAGAGATATGAAGTCTCCAACAAGTTCTATAGCTAAAAGATGGAGGAGAATCGCTCAACTAGTGAGCATGTGCTCAGATTGTCTGGGTACTACAATCGCTTGAATCAAGTGGGAGTTAATCTTCCAGATAAAATAGTGATTGACAGAATTCTCTAGTCACCATCACCAAGTTAGTAGAACTTCGTGATGAACTATAGTATGCAAGGGATGACGAAAGTAATTCCCAAGCTCTTCGTGATGCTGAAATCGACGAAGGTAGAAATCAAGAAACATCAAGTGTTGATGGTTAACAAGACCACTAGTTTCAAGAAAAGGGCAAAGGGATAGAAGGGGAACTTCAAGTAGAACGGCAAGCAAGTTGCTGCTCAAGTGAAGAAGCCTAAGTCTGGTCCTAAGCCTGAGACTAAGTGCTTCTACTGCAAAGGAACTGGTCACTGGAGGCGGAACTGCCCCAAGTATTTGGTGGATAAGAAGGATGGCAAAGTGAACAAAGGTATATTGGATATACATGTTATTGATGTGTACTTACTAGTGTTTATAGCAACCCCTCAGTATTTGATACTGGTTCAGTTGCTAAAGAGTAGTAACTCGAAAACGGAGTTGCAGAATAAACAGAGACTAGTAAAAGGCGAGGTGACGATGTGTGTTGGAAGTAGTTCCAAGATTGATATGATCATCATCGCACACTCCCTATACTTTCGGGATTAGTGTTGAAACTAAATAAGTGTTATTTGGTGTTTGCGTTGAGCATGAATATGATTTGATCATGTTTATTGCAATACGGTTATTCATTTAAGTTAGAGAACAATTGTTGTTCTGTTTACATGAATAAAAACCTTTTATGGTCATACACACCAACGAAAATGGTTTGTTCGATCTCAGTGATACACATATTCCTAATATTGAAGCCAAAAGATGTAAAGTTAATAATGATAGTGCAACTTATTTGTGGCACTGCCGTTTAGGTCATATTGGTGTAAAGCGCATGAAGAAACTCCATACTGATGGGATTTTGGAATCACTTGATTATGAATCACTTGATGCTTGCGAACCGTGCCTCATGGGCAAGATGACTAAAACGCCGTTCTCCGGAACTATGGAGAGAGCAACAGATTTGTTGGAAATCATACATACAGATGTATGTGGTCCAATGAATATTGAGGCTCGCAGCAGGTATCATTATTTTCTGATCTTCACAGATGATTTGAGCAGATATAGGTATATCTACTTGATGAAACACAAGTCTGAAACATTTGAAAAGTTCAAAGAATTTCAGAGTGAAGTGGAGAATCATCGTAACAAGAAAATAAAAGTTTCTACGATATGATCGCAGAGGTAAAATATTTGAGTTACGAGTTTGGCCTTCAGTCAAAACAAAGTGAAATAGTTTCACTACTCACGCCACCTGGAACACCACAGCATAATGGTGTGTCCGAACGTCATAACCGTACTTTATTGGATATAGTGCAATCTATGATGTCTCTTACCAATTTACCACTATCGTTTTGGGGTTATGCATTAGAGACAGCTACATTCACGTTAAATAGGGCACCATCAAAATCCGTTGAGATGACGCCTTATGAACTGTGGTTTGGCAAGAAACCAAAGTTGTCGTTTCTTAAAGTTTGGGGTTGTGATGCTTATGTGAAAAAGTTTCATCCTGATAAGCTCAAACCTAAATCGGAGAAATGTGTCTTCATAGGATACCCAAAGGAGACAGTTGGGTACACCTTCTATCACAGATCCAAAGGCAAGACATTCGTTGCTTAGTATGGATCCTTTCTAGAGAAGGAGTTTCTCTCGAAAGATGTGAGTGGGAGGAAAGTAGAACTTGATGAGGTAACTGTACCTGCTCCCTTATTGGAAAGTAGTTCATCACAGAAATCTGTTCCTGTGACTCCTACACCAATTAGTGAGGAAGTTAATGATGATGATCATGTAACTTCAGATCAAGTTACTACCAAACCTCATAGGTAAAGCAGAGTAAGATCCGCACCAGAGTGGTACAGTAATCCTCTTCTGGAGGTCATGTTACTAGACCATGGCGAACCTACGAACTATGAAGAAGCGATGGTGAGCCCAGATTCCGCAAAATGGCTTGAGGCCATGAAATCTGAGATAAGATCCATATATGAGAACAAAGTATGGACTTTGATTGACTTGCCCAATGATCGGCGAGCCATTGAGATTAAATGGATCTTCAAGAGGAAGACAGACGCTGATAGTAGTGTAACTATCTACAAAGCTAGAATTGTCGCAAAAGGTTTTCGACAAGTTCAAGATGTTGACTACGATGAGAGTTTCTCACTCGTATCTATGCTTAAGTCTGTCCGAATCATGTTAGCAATTGCCGCATTTTATGAAATATGGCAAAGGGATAAACAAAACTGCATTCCTTAATGGATTTATTAAAGAAGAGTTGTATATGATGCAACCAGGAGGTTTTGTCAATCCTAAAGGTGCTAACAAAATATGCAAGCTCCACCGATCCATCTATGGACTGGTGCAAGCATCTCGGAGTTGGAATATATACTTTGATAAGTTTATCAAAGAATATAGTGTTATACAGACTTGCGGTGAAGCCTGTATTTACAAGAAAGTGAGTGGGAGCACTACAACATTTCTGATAAGTATATGTGAAGGACATATTGTTGATCAGAAATAATGTAGAATTATTCTGCAAAGCATAAAGGAGTGTTTGAAAGAAGTTTTTCAAAGATAGACCTCGGTGAAGCTGCTTACATATTGAGCATCAAGATCTATAGAGATAGATCAAAACGCTTGATAAGTTTTTTCAATGAGTACATACCTTAACAAGATTTTGAAGTAGTTCAAAATAGAACAGTCAAAGAAAGAGTTCTTGCCTGCGTTACAAGGTGTGAAATTGAGTAAGACTCAAAGCCCGACCACGGCAGAAGATAGAAAGAGAATGAAAGTCATTCCCTATGCCTTGGCCATAGGTTCTATAAAGTATGCCATGCTGTGTACCAGATCTATTGTATACCCTACACTGATTTTGGAAAGGGAGTACAATAGTGATCTAGGAGTAGATCACTGGACAGCGGTCAAAATTATCCTTAGTGGAATAAGGATATGTTTCTCGATTATGGAAGTGACAAAAGGTTCATCGTAAAGGGTTACGTCGATGCAAGTTTTGACACTAAATCTAGATGACTCTGAGTCTCGGTCTAGATACATATTGAAAGTGGGAGCAATTAGCTAGAGTAGCTCCGTGCAGAGCATTTTAGACATAGAAATTTGCAAAATACTTACGGATCTGGATGTGACAGACCCGTTGACTAAAATTATCTCACAATCAAAACATGATCACACCTTAGTACTCTTTGGGTGTTAATCACATAGCGATGTGAACTAGATTATTGACTCTAGTAAACCCTTTGAGTGTTGGTCACATAGAGATGTGAACTATAGGTGTTAATCACATGGTGATGTGAATTATTGATGTTAAATCACATGGCGATGTGAACTAGATTATTGACTCTAGTGCAAGTGGGAGACTGAAGGAAATATGCCCTAGAGGCAATAATAAAGTATTATATATTTCCTTATATCATGATAAATGTTTATTATTCATGCTAGAATTGTATTAACCGGAAAAATAATACATGTGTGAATACATAGACAAACAGAGTGTCACTAGTATGCCTCTACTTGACTAGCTCGTTGATCAAAGATGGTTATGTTTCCTAGCCATAGACATGAGTTGTCATTTGATTAACGGGATCACCTCATTAGGAGAATGACGTGATTGACATGACCCATTACGTTAGCTTAGCACCCGATCGTTTAGTATGTTGCTATTGCTTTCTTCATGACTTATACATGTTCCTATGACTATGAGATTATGCAACTCCCGTTTACCGGAGGAACACTTCGTGTGCTACCAAACGTCACAACGTAACTGGGTGATTATAAAGGTGCTCTACAGGTGTCTCCAAAGGTACTTGTTGGGTTGGCGTATTTCGAGATTAGGATTTGTCACTCCGATTGTCGGAGAGGTATCTCTGGGCCCACTCGGTAATGCACATCACTATAAGCCTTGCAAGCATTGTGACTAATGAGTTAGTTACGGGATGATGTATTACGGAACGAGTAAAGAGACTTGCCGGTAACGAGATTGAACTAGGTATCGAGATACCGACGATCGAATCTCGGGCAAGTAACATACCGATGACAAAGGGAACAACGTATGTTGTTATGCGGTCTGACCGATAAAAATCTTCGTAGAATATGTGGGAGCCAATATGGGCATCCAGGTCCCGCTATTGGTTATTGACCGGAGAGGTGTCTCGGTCATGTCTACATAGTTCTCGAACCCGAAGGGTCCGCACGCTTAAAGTTACGATGACAGTTTTATTATGAGTTTATGTATGTTGATGTACCGAAGGAGTTCGGAGTCCCGGATGAGATCGGGGACATGACGAGGAGTCTCGAAATGGTCGAGACGTAAAGATCGATATATTGGACGACTATATTCGGACTTCGGAAAGGTTCTGAGTGATTCGGGTATTTTTCGGAGTACCGGAGAGTTACGGGAATTCGTATTGGGCCTTAATGGGCCATACGGGAAAGGAGAGAAAGACCCCAAAGGGTGGCCGCACCCCTCCCCATGGGCTAGTCCGAATTGGACTAGGGAGGGGGGGCGCCCCCTTCCTTCTTTCTCCTTCCCCCTTCCCTTCTCCTACTCCCACAAGGAAAGGAGGAGTCCTACTCCCGGTGGGAGTAGGACTCCCCCCTTTGGCGCGCCTCTCCCTTGGCCGGCTGCCTCCTCCTTGCTCCTTTATATACGGGGGCAGGGGGGCACCCCATAGACACAACAATTGATCCTTGAGATCTCTTAGCCGTGTGCGGTGCCCCCCTCCACCAAATTACACCTTGATAATACCGTTGCGGAGCTTAGGCGAAGCCCTGCGTCGGTGGAACATCATCATCGTCACCACGCCGTCGTGCTGACGAAACTCTCCCTCAACACTCGGCTGGATCGGAGTTCGAGGGACGTCATCAAGCTGAACGTGTGTAGAACTCGGAGGTGCCGTACGTTCGGTACTTGATCGGTCGGATCGTGAAGACGTACGACTACATCAACCGCGTTGTGATAACGCTTCCGCTGTCAGTCTACGAGGGTACGTGGACAACACTCTCCCCTCTCGTTGCTATGCATCACCATGATCTTGCGTGTGCGTAGGAAAATTTTGAAATTACTACGTTTCCCAACAGTACTTCCCGCCCGCGTTCTTTGACATCATGGTGCATCTGTGTGTCCACATCATGGATGACATCATCGACCTCGGGTCGACATTCTTTCACAGCATGATGTCATTCAAGAGGATGAATGGGGTCATCAAAGGATTCGTTCGTAACATGTCCCGTCCGGAAGGGAGCATCGTCTAGGGGTATCTGACGCATGAGTGCGTCTCCTTTTGCGAGAATTATATAAGCGTCGGAGACCCTGTTGTTGGTTTGCCCGTCAAGAAGCACGATGGGAAGCTCGAAGGAGATGGTCACAATAACGGCCGGAGGGAATTGCACGTGGACTACTCGGATAGACGGAACGACTTTGACAGGGCTAACTTAGTAGTGCTACAACACCTAGATGTGGTAGATGATTATGTGGCACTGCACAAAGAAACCATCGCAAAGAAGTACCGTGATAAAGGGGATGCTCAAGACGGACGACGAAGTTACTGTAGAGCACAACGCCACTTTCTTGCGCTGGTTTAAACAACAAGTTCTTGAAAACCCCCCGGAAGAGGGCAGTTCGGACGGATTGCTCGTACACGCCTTAGCACATGGCCCCGCGCCCAAGCTCGCGACCTATCAGTCCTACGATATCAATGGGTACACGTTCTACACGGAGGCCAAAGACATGGACAGTGATTACCAGAACTCTGGGGTGACAATTCAATGCGTGACTGACACCAACGGCACAACTGAGAGATTCTACGGAAGGGTCGAAGAGATCTGGGAGCTTGACTATGCTGGAATGCACGATGCGACGATGTTCCGTGTCAGATGGGCCAAGGACGTCGTAAGAGAAAACAAGTATTTCACCACCATGTCTATACCCGACGCGAAGAGCACTCCTGTGAACTTTAACATCATCGCCAAAAATGAGCCATGGGTACACGCTAAGCACGTGACACAATGCTTCTTCATAACCGACCCGACCAATCCCAGCCGTGTTGTCGTGAGGAGATCCAAAAGGAGCATCGTCGGAATGGATGGAGTAGCCAACGAGGAAGACTACGACCAATACGGCAACCCGATGAGGGAAGATGACGATGACGATGAAGCATACGTGAAAAGAAGAATCAATACTACATTACCTAAGAAAGATCGTAATCCATGGCTCCGGAAAAGTCACAAGGAGGGGCTCAATTACTAGGGAACGAAGAAGAAAGGGAAGAAGCTCAATGTGAAACGTCGTCGACGCAGCTGATCAAAAACCTACATCTATATATATGTATCTATTTTGTGTACGCACTTAAGTAACCGTTATCGGTCAACTAATATGCTACCACCACATGCATGGTTCCGGCGATATGCGCGCGCAGTGGGGAAAAGGGAGACGCCGTTGTTGGGAGAAAAAAAAAGAAAAAAAAGGGAGAAAGCAGTACAAAAGAAAAAGGGAAATAAACAGAAAAGAAAAGGAAAATAACAAAAGAAAAGAAAACTAAAAACTAGAAAAGGAAAATAATAATAATTGAAACAGTTAGCAGTAGCACTGGATTGAGAACCAGCGCTATAGCTATATAGCTATAGCGCTTTCTTCTAGAAAAGCACTACTACTATGTGCCATTAGCAGTAGCGCTGCTTTACAACCCAGCGCTAGCGCTACTGCTATATTGAGTTAACCTCAAATTTGGCCAACCGCCAAGTCCCAATTCTCCCCCGTCCACTCTCCCCACAACCTCTTACCCCCACTATGTCGCCGCCGCCGTCGCCCTCGCGCCGTCCGTCGCCCTGCTCGCCCTCGACCGCCGGTCGTCGACCTCGTCGCTGGCCGTCTCACG
>NC_057796.1:320490246-320494151 GCF_018294505.1 Triticum aestivum | reverse complement strand
GCCCTCCTCTCTCTCTCTCTCTCTCTCTCTGCTCTCTTCTCTCTCTCTAGTTTGGATGTATGAATCCTAGCTAGGAGATGTAGCAGAGAGAGAGAGGAGATGTATGAACCCTAGTTTGGTGCAATTTTGTTTAGGGCAATTTACTTTAGGAAATTTAGCTTAGTGCAATTTAGTTTAGGGCAATTTTGTCTAGGGAAATTTAGTTTAGGGTATATAAAATACCTATAAATTTATTAAAAAAAGTAGCTAAAACAGTAGCAAATTGGTTTTTGTAGGTATAAAAAACAGTAGGTAAAATTTATAAAAAGCAGTAGCTAATTAGTTTTTGTAGGTATATAAATTAGCTATAAAAACAGTTGCAAACATTTATAAAAAACAGTAGCTAATTAGGGCAGTAGCAAATATAGCAAGGGTCACTCAAATAAAAACCAATAGCAAATAAAACTCTAGATGATGTTTTAGGAGCATATAGCCTATACAATATTGCTGTTTTTAACACTTGGTTAATTTGCTAAGTCCTGGAAATTTGTCATACGATGTTATATGAACTTGTGCCAATTGTCGAAAAATATCCGAGTGGCCTATGTTTTGCCGGAATGTTGATTCATTTCCGTTCTGGCAAATTTCAGGCGCTCCATATGTCCACTTTTTAGCAAAGGTCATGCCAAAAATTTCCATGATTTTCTGCATGACTTGTGCTAGAAACTAGGACATATGGAGTACCCGGAATTTGCCGGAAGGGGAATGAATCAACATTCCGACCAAATATAGGCCCCTTTTTTTCTTTTCATTGTATCTTTTATTTACAATTATTGAATAGGAAACATGTCTACCGACGCCGAAGTCGCGGGTGGTTCTGCTCACCTCGAAGACCCCATCGAGGCAGCAAATCACTATTTCGATTACCTGGACCAACACCAGATGGGGTTGCATGGTGGTGGCAGTGGCACCAACCCCGACACCGGCACCAGCACTGGCACCGGCACCGACGCCACCCTCGAGACCGGCAACGATGCTGTCCTAGCCGGCAAAGCACCGAAGAAGAAGAGGACACGGAGACGAAACGAGCTTGGCATCGGACAAATTGTGGTCACGGAGATGCACCCCAAGAAGTTTGAGCCAACGGCACCAGAGGAAGCGCGCTCATGCTGGGGCAATCAACTTGGATGCATCCTCAGGGAAACCGCCAACATCAACAACGAGAGGTTGAGGCAGATACCACATATGGAGAACATGCTCCTAAAGAAGTTGCACAATAGGTTCTTGTTCCCCGGCCACAATGAAAAAGAATATGAAGATGCATGGAAAGACATCGCCATGACAAAGATAAACGACAAGGCGATGGTGACGTTCACCAACGACTTGTCCTCCTGGAAAGTTCGGGTGAAAAAAGCGATTGCGAAGAATGAACCATGGTCCAAGATTCATGCTGAAAATCCGTCAATAACGGAAGAGGACTTTGCAAAATTCAAGGAGAATTGCGCTAAAGAAGAAGTCAAGGCAAAGTCGGAGAAAATGAAGGCGCTCCAGGCCAGGAACACGCCTCCCCACCGCCTCGGAAGCCGTGGTTACGAGGGGAAGAGGGCCGTATGGGCCAAGGAGGACGCCGAACATGAAAGTCACGGAATCCCAGACCCCTTGGCAGAGTTCACCGACCCGATGGAGCACGACTGGATCAGGGCCCGGTACAAGTGGGACAAAGAAAAAAAGCTCTTTTACACGGACCCGATCACGAGGGACTTCATGAGACTTCTGGTAATTGTTATATTACCACATTATCATATTATAGCTTCCAATCAATTCGACTGCAAGTTTTGTCACATTAGTAAACCATCCACGTTCCTTTTTGCAGAAAGAGCAGCACCAAAAGGCAGCCGAAAGCGACGAGTTGTCACAGTCGTCGGCGAGGCCCAAGTGGGACACCCCATTCAACCGGGCCCTGAACATACTGAAGAAGGTCCCGGTGGACAAGCCGCCGTCCTATGGACGTGTGCACGGTGTCGGAGATGGCACCTCGTGGAAGACATGCTACCACGAGGAGCCAGAGGAAAGAAAGAAGAGACGCGCCGTCACTCAGCAGAGCATCGACGAGAAGGTCAAGATTGCGGTCGATAAGAGCAAAGCTGAGACCAAAGAAGAGTTGCTCGGGGCCGTGTTTGCAGCGGTCACTGACGCGGTGGTCAGCTTGCTTTCGTCACTTTTGGATTTCATGAAGAACAATCCAAATGCATGGCCGGAGGACTTTCCCCTTCCCAGCTTTGTCGCGAGCAATTCGGCGAACACCAGAGCACCAGCACCTGCTCAAGCAACCGCAAAAGGTCCCGCTCCTGTTCATAGCAGCCCGACCTCCATCTCTTGCATGCTCGGTGGGCCTTCATCGCTGGCTGAGCTCGACGCCCTCACGGTAATTACGCGTCACACCCTTTTCACCAGCATGTCTATAGTCTTCCGTTTCAGTTGCCTTTCGGATGTTTGACGTCGCAGACATGTCTCCTTCATAGGCCGACGACACCCCGCGCACCGTACTCTATGACATCAAGGGCCAGAAGGTGGTCACGGGAAAGGCAACGATCATGAAGCTGAAGGACCGCATGTTCCACAACCAAGAGATGCCTGATGGCGTCTTCAAGGTTAACGTGGCCAGTGTCTTTGCGGGCTTTGAGGATTTTCCTCCTCCAGTACCAGTCGATGACAACGAGACCCCTAAGATGATTGGCACATGCAAGGGCTGGTTCTTGCCTTGGCCGAAGTCTCTTCTTCGTCTCGAGGCGCCCAGTATCACGTCAACGCCACCTTCTCAAGAAGGTATGAACACCACCCCACCTACCACATTACCTGCACCTGTCGTGGCAAGTGATAGCAGACGACGCAAGGGAGAGCCTCCATTAGTGCTAGATGATGTAGCCCCCGTTGTTAAAGAAGCAAATGTTGATGATGACATGGAGGATGATGATGATGACCCAGACAAGTATTTCAATACCGTCTATGAAGATGGAGGATTGATGGCTCAGGACGGCGAAGACTCAGGCTATGAGCGTGGAGATGATGACTTGATGCTACCTGATTTGCCGGAGCCGGAACGTCCTAAGGCGGAATGCAAAAAGTCTCTCTTCAAGCGATCCTCGCAGGAGACGCCTCCAGATGCCGCCTGTACCCAGCAACCCCCCGAGGGCCGTCCACTAATTAGCCCGACGACACTGGGGGTGGTGGTTAGGGAAGGTATGGTGGGCTCACTACCGCCACCCGGCAAGAAGCAAAGGAGGAGACCGGACAAGAAAGGCCCTAAAGGCGCCAGAGCTGCTTCAAGCAGCCAGCCGCCTCTGAAGCCCCGGGTGGTAGACAAAATACCTGTCGAAGGTAAGAAGCCTTTCCATGTCGCCGGCGACCCGATCCTACCTGCCAAAGCGCTAGAGCAGATACTAAACAATGATCTAAGGAGACTCCATGAAGATGTACTGACCAGAGAGAAAAGCCTTCTGATCGCGGAAAAACCTGGATACTCGCTTTACGCGGCCAAGGTGCCGGCTGGGAAGTTCTACGTCGAGAACTGGCCCGCGAATTAGTTCATCATGCGATTTGACTACATCTACGACATGTTCCACATGACCAAGCTGGATTTCCAGTTCATCCGCATGTATGCGCTGTATCTGAACTACTTCATCAGGGTCGAGAACATCAAATATATCTGCGTCGCGGACCCGTACTATATGCACGAGAGCTTCTTGGAAGTTTGCAAAGAGCACCGTGACTATGCGAGCAAGTACCTCGGCGAATTCATAATCGCTAATAAGGACAAGGAAGCAATTCTCGTGCCTTATCATCCCACGTAAGTCATCCGCACATATCCTTTCGTAAGTGTTAATCATTCCTTTGCAAGCATGGAGGCTAATTTGAGGTGTACTTAA
>NC_057796.1:320480735-320489912 GCF_018294505.1 Triticum aestivum | reverse complement strand
GTCCTCATCGTTCTGTACCCGGAATACTCCCATGCTATGTACTTGGACTCATCGAAGAACATCAGGAAAAAGGATTACAAGCACATAAAGAGTGTTCTCGATAGTGCCCTGTTAACCTTCAGCCTGTCTGGTGGATATATCAAGGTGAAAAAGTACAGGAATCACGGGCTGGCTTTCGGTCATAAGACCGACTTCTGCTGCATCCAGCAACCGCACACCAGTAGGGCTGATGGATTCTACCTCATGCATCACCTGCTCGAATACAGAAGGGATAATCAACGCCTTTGCATGTCACCTACTACCAACGATGCCGAGATTGTCAGCTGGGCCACAAGCATAGGAAGTACACCAGATCATCGAATCAGAGCTGAGTTTTATCACGTGCAGTGTGAACTTGCCTAAGTGATCATGAAGCAGGTCCTCGAACCAACAGGGATGTTCTACCATGGGCCAATCACGCGAGAAGATGTCCGAGCACTGCTAATCGCTCAGCGTCTGGACCTGAAGCCTTTCAAGAAGATCGGGTGCTTCCTCCCTGACTATGAAAATTGGACCGCCGACATGGAGGACTGATTGTTGATGACAATGCTTGTGTCACTACTGTCTTTTTCTATGGCAAAACTTTCAATTTATGCACGACGAAACTATGTGATGTAACTAAACCATGGTCCTGAACTAGCGTAGATCGCTCTAGTTAATTAGTTTGGGTATGAGGAACTTTGTCATTTATGTTTACTATTGGTTGCTTGTATTTTGCTCCCGGTTACCTCTTTGTTTTCTTAAGTACATTATGTTGCATATTATCGTTCAATTCATCAACTCACGATGCAGGTACATAGATCAGAGATGGCGAAGGGCTACTATGCCGTGTACGTTGGGAGGGTTCTAGGAGTCTACGACCACTGGGCAGCCGCTCAGGCCCAGGTGCACAGGTACTCGGGTGCTAGCCATAGTGGGTTCGACAGCAGAGCCGAAGCGGAAAGTAGTTACTTGAGGTGGACACTCCAGCATGAGCAGGGGCGGGACCGCCGGTACTACATAGTCGCGCTCTTGCTCATGCTGATCGCTCTTCTCTTCTACATCATGGTTTAGATAGAGATGATGAAACTTGTATGTGTGCCATGACCATGCAGTTGCACTTATTCGAGACATGGCATTATCGCACTTGTGTATCGCTATTTTCGAGATGTGATGATATTTGTGTTGAATGATGATGATGATGATGATGATGGTATGATGAGACTACTATATGTCTATGATATGATGAGAATAGTGTATGTTTAGTATGATCTGATGAAACTATTGTATAGAGCCTGTATAAATACAGCGCAAATACGTAGGGGTGGGGGTCGGTGAAAGCAGGAACATTAGCAGTAGCGCTGGCTTAGCAGCAGCGCTTCATATGAACAAGCGCTACACATAGTTATCAGTAGCGCGGGTGCAGGAAGCGCTACTGCTAACAATACTTACCAGTAGGGCTGCCTATACCAGCGCTACTGCTACAACTTAGCTGTAGCGCGCTAGCAGTAGCGCTGGACCAAGCGCTACTGCTATGCTTATTTCAAGTGCTACTACTAGGGTTTTCCCTAGTAGTGAGTGTGCGGCATGCGCCTCGTACGTGCACGCCGAGCCAGCCAAGCGTGCGCGGCCGCACGCGGATTTGTGCCATGACGCCAACGTCGTCTCCCTCCCCATCGCCCCCACCCCCGCAACCTCCCGCCATGATGGCCGAGGAGGAGGAGCGGCTCCTGCAGGCCGTCATGGAGGACTCCGAGAGGGAGTACACGCGCCAGCAGGAGGAGGAGTGGCAGGGCTTGCAGTATATGCTTGAGCTCTCAGCCTCCGGGGACGTGTACATCCCGGAGCTGGATGTCAAGCAGGAGGTCAAGGAGGAGCCCGCGGAGGAGCGTGCATTGGCGCGTGGTCGCCACCCCCAGCGGGTGCCGCGCCCGCCTCCTCTGCCGCCTGCACAGTACGCCCCTGGCCCAATCTGGGGGGCGCCGCCCCACCCTACATCGACCTGACGAGCAACGACGAGGATGGTGGCGCCTAAAGACGGCGGCTGCGACGGCATCAGCGGCGACGGCGAGGTCTTCTGCGGCGCGCGGGACGACCACATTATCTTTTGCTTTGTTTTTTTGTTTTATGTTAATTAAACTAAGTGTTGTGGTTGGGCCGTAAGGACGCGGACTTTTAAATACTATGTTTTTAAGTTTTTTAGCTGTTAGAATGCCTTATCTTAGCTTTTGTTTTTTGTTATTTTCCCCTGTGTCCACCGCGGACAAGTTGCGGCTGGGGCCGCGCGCCAGGCCGTTCCGACAAGGACATCCGCCTCTCATTTCCATCCTAAACGAATGAAATCCGGACAAAACGGATGCCTGAATAAGGTCTAGCATTGGAGTTGGCCTTAGCATTCGATCCATTTTTCTTTTTCTGTTGCCATCGCTTGGCAGCCCAGCAGAAAGAACCCCGCACCACCACGGCCACGAGATAATCCTCCTAGGCGCTGCACCACGGTCACGTGTTGCCGAACCGGTGGAGGGGTTGTGTGGCTCTCCACGTACAACGGGCGGCATGGCAGAAAACGAAATGACGCCTGTGCGGTGCCCAAGTTCTTGTGCGGCTGCGGTTGTTGATGGGCGCAGGGTAGCGATGAGAGGAGGGATCGTCTGCCCCCGGAAGAAACATTTTCTATGCTGCTTGAGTGCTCGCGCACGGCGGAGATCACCCGCCGGCTCGTGGCTGAGAGGGTCACGGAGACCTTCTGGCCTCTCTGAAATAGTATATCTCCTTCCCTTGCTGAGATGTTGGAATGGGATAAACAAGCATATCAATTGTTTATGGATAGCTTTTATTAGTATTGCCAGCTGCTGCTGCCGCCGCTGACGGTTACACGGATCGAAACTTCGTTGCGTGCATTTGCTCTTTCTTTTTTTAGGGAACTATGATTTGATTTGACCAAAAGAAAAATAAAAGGATGAGGAGAATATTATTGCCAAAATGTTTAATTGCTCGGTAGCATTCATTCTGAATAAAAAAATAAACAAGTTTTTTGCCAAGAAATATACAAAGGTTTTGAAGTTATGCACAAAAAGGAAATACGTTTTGGTGCGAGATACACACAAAAAAACATGGAATTTTATAGTGACAAGCATGTGATAGAAATACAATTATTGTATTTTTGTGGAGCTCACATCAAAAACATATTTCACTTTTTTTTTTGCGCTGGTAGAAGAATTTTATTCCATAGGCATAGGGTTACAATCACGAGGCAAGAGATCACACGATGAACCTCGTCCAAGCCATACAACAGTAGTACTCTCTGTACGACTATACAGGGTCAAACGATCTACTACCCTATTTTGCACATGACTAATTTTCAAGGGAATGAAAACTCTATCTACCATAAGATGACGAATCTCGGCGACTAAATGCCCGTAGGCAGATCTGGATAATCTGTCGCCAGTCAAGGCGGAGAGGGCGACAGAAGAATCCGACTAGACAATGATAGGTAGCTCACAATGCTGGATAGCCAGAGCCATACCTTGCATTAGCGCATGCAACTCCGCTTCCAGTGCTTCATTGCAGTTAAAGATGCACAGGTATGCAACACTCCCATCATGTCTCCTCAATATCATCCATGCCGCTGCTGACCCATCAGACTGTAGGAAAGATCCATCAACAGATAGGGCCACCTTCCCCAGTGGTGGCTTCGGCCATGGGTGAACTATGGCCTCCTTCTGCGCGACAGCCGGCTCCTCCCAAAAAAAACATATTTCACTTTGACAGATTACAAAAATGTAGTATACATCCTTATGCACGTGTGTATTTTGCAGATTTTTTTTGAAAGTTCAAAGTGTTGTTTTTTGTTTTATCTTTAAGAAATATTTAGGCTCCATGCAGCAACTAACATTCCCCGCATCATAGTTTTTATTACATAGAGCAAAAGACTTGTTCGAGACAAAAGTCGCGCAAGAGCCATAAACATGTCCGTTTTTTTGTGTGAGAGGGGGGCTAGGTTTCTGCTGCGCTGGTTTTCCCCACAATATAAATGACACTCAGGGGTGTACGTATGTTGTAGAATACTTTAGGCATGCGATGTGTCGCATGTAATTTACCAAAATAATTTGAATTGTAACTTTCCATATTAGAGATGACTAGACGTGCAAATATTACAGTGATGCGCGTACACGCTATACAAGAAGAGAAATATTGTATGCACATCAACAAGATAGTACTTAGAGCAGAAGAAACAAATAAGGGAAACATTTGTTAAGAGAAATATTAGAGATCTACTACGAATATTTTACGATTCCACGACGTTAAAGAAATATCAAGCAGGCATATAAATCAAATCCATATGTAAACGACTATAAATTGTTAAGATTTTCCGCGACATATTCTCTATTTATTACGTAGCTCGTCCCAAAGATAGCAAGCAAAGACGCTTGTTCGACACAAAAGGTTCAGCAAGACCCATAACTACACACATCCGTTTCTACTGGGCTCGCACACGCCATTGCGCATCATAACCGTCGACGTCGGCTTGTGCGCATTCCAGAGCGGGCACACACACAGCTGCTTATCCACATCGACCAAAAGGCGGGCGAGACGGAACACGCACACGCCGAGGACCCGTCCCGTTCCCAGCTGAAAGACACGCATCGCTGTGCTGTGTCGCTGTGCAAGCGGCGGACGGACGGGCGGACACACCGTGTGGCTGCCTGCCTCGGCTTCGGCCTGCATCTGCATGGTGTGTGTGAGCTTCCCCTGCACCCACGGCTCTCCTTCCCTCTCCCCTCTCCTTTATAAGCTCCCACCCAAGCTTCCACTTCACCTCCACCACAATCCGCACGGCCTCGCCTCCCTTGCGCCCTTGGCCCTTGCCTTGTTCATCATCGGTCGCCTCACCGCAGTTGAGCAATCCTCGCTTCCTGTCCCTTCTTCTGCACCTTCTTCCTTGGTGAAGTAGAAGTCGAGCCGACCGATCCTATCCAGATATCCACTCCAAGCTCGTCTCTTCAATCCAAAGCAAAACAAAGAGAAAGATCCAGGAGAAACGGCCGATCGGGACATCGATCTCCCAAGCTAAACAAACCGCGCTTCCTTCTTAGCCTCTGCTCTGTTCTTGCCCGTGAACACCACGAGTACCAAGCACCGAGAAACTAGGAGAGGAAGGAGGAGGAGGAAGAAGCCTCTCCATAGAATCAACCGATCGATCGGGGGTCTTGATCTTGGCCAGCGAGAATGCGGCAGATCTCGTCCATGCTGCAGGGGCTGGCCCGCTCCATGTCTCTGGGAAAGGAGAGGAAGGAGGCGGAGGAGCCGCAGGGGACGGTGCTGCGCTCGTCGGGGACGCTCTGGGGCGAGGGCTCCGAGACCTTCGCCGCCGCGTGCTCCCGCCGCGGCGAGAAGGGCACCAACCAGGACACCTCCATCGTCTGGGAGGTGAGTTTGCCGGCCGCCCTGCTTCTTCCCTGCTTGCTCTCTGATGCATGTGAATGAATTTTTACGCTGGCTATCACAACATAGTACCGGTGGCGTGTAGCAGTCAAAGATCAGCATCCACCACGTACTCCGCACGGAGCTTCTTGCCACACAATTTAATTCCCGCGTTCCCAACACAAATTTCTGCTACTAGAGAGGCAGAAGAGGTTAATTATGGCCAAGATGAGCCGGTGACATGGTCTCTGTTCCACAGAAAATGGCGAGGGTACAGCGTTGGGACTCGGGACTAGTCGCCGGCTTCTTCTTCTCATTTCTGACCACAGAAGAAATAAATCAGTTTTCATCTGCTCGCCTTGCGTGTGCGCTAAATAAAATAGAGATTGGATCCCGTCTCCCTCCGTTGTTTACCTAACCATTTTTCTGATATTTTTGTGAGATGGTTCAGTTCTGTTTTGTGGTGGTATTCTGTACGGCCTAACTATTGTTAGGCCATCATTTACCAGATTACGTGTTGCCTTTTGGGACGATCCTGGATCATGTTGTTCACAAGTTTCTTGGATACGGCGCTTGCCTTTCGCCTCTAGGCGTTTCATCCTGTAGTACTAGTATCTGCCAAAAAAGGGATGGTACGTGTCTTGATTTGCTGGAGCCACAAAAGGTGTTGGGTTTGTTTGTTGGGTTTCTTGGTATCTGAATCCAAAGTGGCTTTGGACAGTTAAACACCTAAAACATACTGATTGCGATGGTCGGATTTGCTATTTTTTCAGACTGCAAGTCCATTATATTTCATAAATTTGCAAAACATGTAATTAACCACTTTTTGTTGGATAAAAAACGGACAGTTAGTTATCGGGTTAGAAATACGTCGATCGACTTAGAAATAGACACTCCCTTAAACTGCACTAGATTGGAAACACGATCTAATTTGACTACTCAGTTCCGCAAAAAAGGACAACGATGACCTACCTGCACAAAAGGGCCGTCTGGTTCAGTTGGTTGTCAATTCTATCATGTCACTCCCCGTAAAACATAAAATCTATCACGGCACGCCGAAATCTTGGATTTCCATTTGCCATGCACAGTAAATTTGTACCCATCATTTCAATATTTTCGTTTCTTCTCGATTTTGATAAGAAAAAGAGATTTCAATATTGTCGTTTCTTCTCGATTTCTTACGGTTCTGTTTGCTTGTGTGTTTTCTTCTCTATCCAGGGATACGGGTGCCAGGACGACACCATCTTCTGCGGCGTCTTCGACGGCCACGGCCAGTGGGGCCACTACGTCGCCAAGGCCGTCCGGGAGTCGCTGCCGCAGCAGCTGCTGTGCCGCTGGCAGGAGGCCGTCGCGCTGACGTCGCTCATCGACGGCGAGAAGAGGCTCGGCGACTGCCAGTTCGACCTCCTGAGGCAGTCCTACCTGGCAGCCGCCGCCGCCGTGGACGAGGAGCTCCGCCGAAGCCGGCGCCTCGACGCCGTCAACAGCGGTTGCACGGCTCTGTCCATCGTCAAGCAGGGCGACCTGATGGTAGTCGCCAACGTCGGCGACTCGCGGGCCGTCCTTGCGACCACATCGGACGACGGGGACGTCACGGCCGTCCAGCTCACCGTCGACTTCAAGCCCGACTTACCCCGTAAGTCGTCGTGACAAGACTAGAAGACGGACAGTACATTCTTGGGACGGCCATTGCTCACCCACGGTCAAATCTGGTTTGCAGAGGAGAAGGCGCGCATCATACAGTGCGAGGGCCGCGTGCACTGCCTCGACGACGAGCCCGGCGTGCACCGGGTGTGGGTGCCCCACCGGGATGCGCCGGGGCTGGCCATGTCGCGGGCCTTCGGCGACTACTGCGTCAAGGACTACGGCGTCATCTCGGCGCCGGAGGTGACGCAGAGGAGGATCACCGCCCGAGACCAGTTCGTCATCCTGGCCACCGACGGGGTAAGCGACAGATTCTTGCACAGTCACAAAGTATTTCTACTTCCAGCACAGCAGACTGATCATTCATGGCAACATCTTGGGCAGGTCTGGGACGTGCTCTCCAACGAGGAGGCCGTGCGGATCGTGGCGGCCACGCCGGACAGGGAGAAGGCGGCGAAGCGGCTCGTCGAGTGCGCCGTCCGCGGGTGGAGGCGCAAGCGGCGGGGCGTCGCCGTCGACGACTGCTCGGCGGTCTGCCTCTTCTTCCACTCGCCGGCGCCCTGAACGAGCTGCCCCGAGACCGCGATTGCATTGCCATCAGGGCGAGGGGAAAGCGACCCGTCCACTTGCCGGTAGATCGATCGATCGGTGCGCGACGTCGCCGTCCGAGAGAGACGACCAGAAGGTGCAGTTCGCGCCATGATTGGGACGCTGCACGAATGACCGGGGCGGTGGGTCGACTGCTGCCGGTGGATCACCGAAAAATTCTCCGGTTTTGACACGCTGCTTGCCGAAATGTACGAGGATCAACGGCAGCCACTAGCAAATGGCAGAAGAAACAAGACGCACCTTGTCCTTATTTTCGTCCTCCATGGCTCTCGTTGGCCTGAAAATGCACTATGAGAGACAGTAATATGGAAAATTATTGGTGTACAAAACGTCACAATTGTTGGTGTACATCAATGATCATATGGCCATAAATCACACCAGTCACTACAGGAAACAGCTATTTTGCCGTCTGCCACGGCGGACGGCAAAGGCTCGAACGGCGGACGGCAAAGGCCTTTGCCGTCAGCCGCGGACGGCAAAAGACTCCGGCAAAGTAGGCTACGGTAAACAGCTGCTTTGCCGTCCGCCGCCAGGAAACAGACGGCAAAGAGAGCGGACGGCAATAATTGCGCTGTCAGTCCGTTAAGTGGCTAACGGCAGGCCTTTGCCGTCCGCCGCTGACGGCAAAATTTCTATGGTCTTTGCCGTCCGCCGTATGATGTCATCTACACGTCACTAGATGGCAGGTTCTTTGCCGTATGCCGCTGATGGCTTTTTGCCACTTTTAGAATTTTCTATAAATTGTTCACTTGGTCGGCGCCGGCGCAGTGAGACGTCCCGTCGGCGGCGGCGGTCCGCGGGCGGCGCCGATTCACACGCCACCGCCCGACGCCCGCCTGCGCACGCCACCGCTTGACCGCCCGCGCACGCCGACGCCTGGCCTCCTGCGCCCTTGACAGCTCGGCATTAATCGCCGCCGCCGATTCGCACGCCGCCGCCTGGCCTTCTGCGCCCTTGACCGCTTGGCTGGCCCGGCATTGATCACCGGCACCCACCACGCCTATAAAAAGCGCCTCGCCCCGTCGTGGCTCTCACACCGCCCCTCGCCTTCCCTCTCCTTCTCCCCCTGCCGCCGGCATCGCCCCTCTTGCGCCCTACCTCTCCCTCTCGTCGGCGATGGCCCGCTCCACCTTGACCCTCGAGGAGGCGGAGGAGCTCGCCCACTTCGTCATCCCCGCCGCTCCCGACGTGCGCCTCCCGGCGAGGTGGTGCCTGAGCGTCGACGGCGTGCCGGTGGCGCCGGTGCCCGAGGTCGGCACCCACCTCTTCGCCCGCGCCGTCGGCCTGTACAGGGCGCGCCTCTCGCCGGAGGAACTCGCCGACCCCCAGTACGCCCCCCAACAACCCCGGCTGGGCGGACCGCCTCGCCGACGACCACCTGCGCCGCCTCCATGCGTACGCCGGCCCACGCCCGCCGACGAAACACAACCGCGCGCGGCGGCATCAGCTCTGGGACGGGCGCACCTTCGAGGAGGTCGTCGC
>NC_057796.1:320479109-320479935 GCF_018294505.1 Triticum aestivum | reverse complement strand
GACCGTCGCACACGCGCGCGGGACGGCGCCGGGTCGTCCAGCTGCGCCCCTCCGCCAGAGCCGGCGCCGGAACCTGAGCCGGCGTTGCTGGCCGAGTACAGGCGGCTGGCGGCGGAGGCCGGCGACCCGGAGGACATGCCGGGCTACCTGACGGCGATCCGGGAGTCGGAGAACGCGCCGATGCCGCCACCCCTCGTGCAGGAGTACATGCAGCTCGCCCCGGTCGCCGTCCACCCAGAGGACCCGCCGGACTTCCCCGGCTACCACGCCGCTGTGGCCGACTCGATGGCTGCGCCGGTGGTGGACCTGGACGATAGCAGCAGCGACAACGGCGACGACAGCGACGGGCTATACGACGAGATGGACTTTGGCGGCGTCGAGGACGAGTAGTTTAGTTTAGGTTATTTTCGAAATAACGTTTAGTAATGTTTAATTATTTTCCTAATGTTGTTTAGTTTAGTCAAGTTTAATTTCTAGTATTATGTAAAATATTTATGAAAACTATGATGAAATATCGAGTGTGTTTGCGTGGTTTTAAATTATTGTTTGCAAATTGAATTTTTGAATTAATACTATTATGTTTGCAAAAAATGTTAGAAAATTAGGATAGAAAATAAAAAAGAAAAAAAGAGGACAGCTAAATAATATTAGCAAAATAGAATGAAAATAAATTTTAAAAACAGAAATGAGTTAAACTTAGAAATAAAAAAATTCTAAAAATTAGGAAAGGAAATAAAAAACGAAACAAAGGTGGACAATAAATAATAGTATCAAAAACAATGAAATTGTTCTCTTAAAAAACTTTAAACAGAAGTAATGTTGAATT
>NC_057796.1:320460841-320477703 GCF_018294505.1 Triticum aestivum | reverse complement strand
GGCGGGGTGGGAAGAGAGAAACGGCGAGGGAGAGAAGAAGTGAGTAACGGGCGGGGGGTACGGGCCGTTAGGTAGTGAGCTCTTTGCCGTCCGCTTTTTTGCCTCTTTGCCGTCTGCTAGCGGACGGCAAAGAGGTGGCCCGTTAAGTTTTTCCCAAACGGGCGGGGGATGGGGGCCACCTCACTCTTTGCCGTCCGCTGGCAGACGGCAAAGAGCTGGCAGATGGCAAAGAGCTTCTTTGCCGTCTGCCCTTTCTTTGCCGTCTGCTTTTGGGTAGCTGATGGCAAAGAGCTTCTTAGCTGATTCCAGTAGTGAGTAGCGCGTCTTTCTGGCCCTCTGTAGAAACGACCCATGGTTCTGAAAATTGTCAAGTTACTTTGAATAGATTTCATTAGAACAAATGGTGAAATTGACCAAATTTTGAGCCTCCGTTTGAATGTAGGGCTCTTTAGGTTCACAAAATTATAAAAACGCAGGAATATGAAAGACATGGGAATAGGGCAGGAATGGATGCGGACTGGTAAACCGTAACACATAAATCATGACTCTTGATTCGCATAATTCTCAAAACACTGCAATAGGAAAAACACGTGAATATAGATGCATGTCTTCTTGTATCCTATAGCATTACGAAACTAGAGGCATTTAGATGGAAGAATGTTCCATGGCATAAAAAAACAAAGAAATTCTACCAGGAGATTTTACCGATGGAAAATTTTCTTCAGAATGGAGTATAAATTAATCCTATCGAAAAATTTCTAAGGATTTCAACCCTGTGAATCAAACAACCACCATAAGAAAATTCTCAAAGGTTCCAAATCCTCCTAAAATACTATAATATTCATTTGAATCAAACGACAACTCAACGTGGGTGTTTGTTTCACATGAATTGGAAAAACACTGGAATCCTAAAAGAAGTTGGTCACATCAAAGTCAAACAACATGGAAATGTATAGTTAGAATTTTATTATGCTACTAAGGGCGTCTCCAACATTGACCCGCAAATTCCCTTTGGCACCCGTCCGCGGACACTAATGCCGGAGGCCGTCATCCAATGCTATCTTGTATATGCCTGTTAGTTAAGGGCAATTTGAAACTCAAATAAAAGTCGGATCCATAGCGCGCGCCGGATCACATGCCCGATCACATCCAAAAAAAGGCAACTATGCTTAAGTTTTTACATGCACGATGACAAAAGAATATCCGTCCGGCGGTCCATGTAAAAATTGAGATTTGTTGCCCAGCCGGACTGGCAATCCGACCCTCAAGGTATCGTCTGCATCTGTAGCCTTCGCCTCCGCCTCCATCTGGCGGCTCTTCCTCCTCCTCCTTGTCCGCCGCCTCGAACTCCTCATGTTGCTGGTGCAACATCTTGTAGTGAACAGATTGCACAAGAAGGCGCCGTCATCCAAACACTCCACCTTCCAGGACAACATCTTGCCATCCTTCGCATCGGCTGCGATCTTCACCTTCTTTTCTTCAAGCATGGCCTTCTTCTCCTCGAGCATGGCCTCCTTCTCTTTGCTCAAGGCCCTCTGCTCTTCGAGCACCAGCTTCTTCTCGGTTGCCTCCATCAATAGTTTGAACGTCTCCGCTTTTTTCTCCTCTTTGATGTAGGACTGCTTGACGTATGCCCTCTCCTCCTCCCACTTCTTTCCCCAGAACCCTCTTCTAATCTTCGTCGGCGGTTCTTTTGTTGGGTCAGACGGGTCCCTGGTTTCTTCCTCGATGGCTTGGGCGGCGTTCTTGGCTATGAATAGGTTCCACTTCGGTTGCCCATTCAACTTCAACCAGCAATGCATGACGGTGAGGTTTTTCTTCTCCAACTTCTTGAACACCGTACAACACGAGATGGATACAAAATAAAATATTGTCAAGACCTATGCATACATATCCGGCTAGTGACCAACAATATTGTGCATATCCGGCTAATGATCAACACAAGTATGCATATCCGGGTGGTGGTCAACAATACTTTGCATATTCAGCTGCGAACTTCGGCATGGAGGGCGCCATGGCGGAGTTCATGGTGGCCCAAGTGATGGAGAAGGCAGAGTAGCAAGCCATCCTGGAGTCCATCTAGGATGAGACCTATGCGAGGCCAACCGGTAGAAACGGGCGGCGACAGCCGCGCTTTTCGCCAAACTTGACACGGAGGTGGAGGCAGAGGACGAGGTGGAGCAGCCCGAGGAGACGGAGTTGCGGCTGTCGCCCATGTACCCGGAGCCGGACACGAAGATAGTGGACACCTCCGACGAGGATTTGGGTAGTATACGTTGATCTACGTAGAATTTCCTCGCTTGCATGAGTTATATGGATTTAAGGTTTCAAATATAAGGTATCCGGATGCACATATTAAATTTGAGTTGTTGTCGGCCACTGCCCACGGACACATTCAGACGCGGAGTTTGAAGGGCCGGCTGTAAATGTTCTCAGTGCATCATATGCCGCTCCAGTAATTTACCACTAGCGCTGCTGGTTTCCAGTTCATGCAGGAGACTTGCTAGTGGTCGCCGGATATGGCAAAATTTTATGTTTTGACCCTATTGTCAAACAAAATCGAGATCTGACCCCAGTTTGAATTTTTTTCGAGATTTGACCCTTTCTCCTACCACCACGAGGCCCGGCGGTAGGATGCTATAGCCTACCGCCAGAACCTGCTGTGGTAGGAAACTTATCCACATCAGCAGCGATAACGGCCTCCGTCCCCCTCCGTCCCACCCTACCGCCGCTGGCCCTGGCGGTAGCCTGTTCGATCCTACCGCCAAGGACCCTGGCGGTAGGCTGTGGGCAGTTATAAGCCCGGGGGCCGGCCGCCCCACCCCTTCTCCCCCCATCCAGCCGCCCCAAGAACAGAGCAGTTGTTCCTCTCGCCCCCTCTCTCATCTCCTCCACTGCCCCCCTCTGATCTTCGTCGTTTCTTCACCGTTTTTGCGGATCGAGATGGCCCCGAAGAAAGAAAAGTAAGCTCCTTCGATCCCTCCAATTAGTTTTAGTCAAATAGCTTCCGATTCGTCGCATTATTTGATTTAAATCACCCCCCGTCTTGAACTAGATTTAAATATTTTGAACCCTAGGATTGATTTAGGTTGACTATAGATGTTATATTGTGTTAGATATGAACTCTAGTCACTAGTTGGTATGGTTATGTGAAGATGAACCCTAGTTCATATTATATTTGGAGGATTTTTTTTGATATGATGCATGTTGGAGGAATTTATTGTGATATGATGATGCATGTTGATGTGCTATGATGCAAGTAGTGGATATAGTTGGAGAACAAATGTTGAACCCTCAAGATGAACCTAGTTCATAATTTTTTGTGTTAAATTTTTTTATGATATGATGAATATTGGAGATATTTGTTTTGATATAGGATGCATGTGGATCTTATATGATGCAAGTAGTGGATTTTGTTGGAGTAAACATGGTTAATCCCTCAAGACGAACCTAGTTCATGGTTTCTGTTTTTGAAAGCTATATGATATGATGCATGTTGGATGTTGTTGGAGAAATATGATATGATATGATGCATTTGAACCATGGTGATTGCATCTTGATATATTTATTTTATTCCGTTCTTGATATATGCATTGTATTTAGTTCATGTTCATGTTCATCTTGATATATGATTATTCAAAGATTGAACTCATAGGTTTTTTTGGATGTGATGAACCTTTGTTAGGCATCGATATGTTTCCTAGTTAATGATGAACCCTAGTTCATGTTAAAAAATCTTTTGATATGCTTATGTTTATGCAATTTTTTAGGAGGCCACCTCTTGCAGACGACATCGGCATGAAGTACACCATGCTTGACACTAAGTTCGACAAGCGTCACCGTACCCGTTTCATTGAGAATGGAGTGGTAATTACCATTCTTAAACCAAATCTTTTGAATTGATGAAAACAAGTTGCTAACTATTATGTCCATGTTAATTATGCTTTGGTTATTGATTTTCATAGATGTTGCCGCCACTGCGGATGAGGGCTCATAAGACGATGGTTAAGATGGCAATGCGGTGGCACGAGAGGGCAGAGCGGATCTTCGACGATGTAAAGTGTTGGTCGTAGAGTGTGAAGGAGTGGAAGAGAGTATTGCAGAGATGGAGGCAGATCCAACTATCTCCAGTGTCCGCCGGAAAGGGAGCATTGAAGCTGCCAAGCAGCACTCCAACTGGGAGCTGCGCAATTTGGGCCGGAGAATCTACTTCGAGAGCAATGCGGAGGAGAGAGCCAGGATGCCGCCCCAAGTGCATCGGCGTTCGATATCATCAGCTGGGGAAGGGCGGAGGCGAAAACTCCAGCGGGCAAGGCAAGGTGGGAGTGCTTGAACGGTCGGATGCCGACCGGCGTTTCGCCTCCGCCTGAACCGGTGGATCCGCTGCTGTATCTATCTGCACGGCCAGGCCTAACATACAAGGACCTCTGAAGATGTCTCCCCGCTCTCTAAACTTGTCTTAAGAACTTGTTGAACCGGTTGTTGGCTTTGCGAAAGCTTTTTGCGAAACTATTTGCGTTAGTTCGGGTTGTCAAACTATGTGGACAAGTTCGCTATTTGCTACTTGTGAAACTATGTGTAAACTGTTTGATATTTGCTATGTGAACCTTTTTTAATATGTGAGCTCATATTTTGCTATTTGTGAAACTATGTGAAACCTGTGATAAAACTTTACAAAAAAACAATCACTAAAACTTGTAAAAACCCAAAACCACAGGACCCTGCCACCACGAGGCCCGGCGGTAGGGTCAGGCAGCCTACCGCCAGGGCTTCTGGCGGTGGCATGGACGGCTCACTGCCGTCTTCTGGCGGTGGCATGGACGGCTCACTGCCGCTGCGCTGGCCGTTAGGTAACGGCAGTGAGCCGTCCATGCCACCGCCAGAAGCCCTGGCGGTAGGCTGCCTGACCCTACCGCCGGGCCTCATGGCGGTAGCAAAAAGGTCAGATTTCAAAAAAATTCTAAACTGGGGTCAGATTCCGATTTTATACGTATAAAGGGTCAAAACACGAAATTTTGCCGCCAGATATTTGCAAACAGAAGTCTTCGTGGCTTTTCATGTCGAAGATTCTATGGTCTGTGGCATGCACCAACGTGGCAAAGTACATCTGAGAAAACATTGAGAAGTTGAAATCACTCCTCCTTTTTCTTCATGACCAGGGGCAAAAGGGCAGAGTGCACGAAAATGTGACCGATTAGGGAATTTGGGATCGACCGGGGTGGGGTGGTCCAAGGGTGATTTGCCTTTATGACCTGAAAACGTGATAAAAGCAAAGAATGTTTGGCATGGTGATTTGTGCCTTTGTGGGGTGGTGAGGTGGACTCATGACACTTGCTTGACTCGTGTCGTCGCAAGTGGACTCGCAAGTGGACTCATCCCACCATTTGGAATTGTGGATCGTCGTGGAAGTTGCATGACGAGAGGTGTTTATACTCGTAACACTTGCACGGGCATTGTACTTGTAAGTTGCAATGTGCATGTTGTTTTGGACCTACTCCCTGTGTCCCGTAATATAAGAGCGTGTGGTACACTAATGCGTTTTGTACATTAAGGTAGTATACAAAACGCTCTTATATTATAAAACAGAGGAAAGGAAGTACATCTTGCCTCGTCCTTTTTCTTTGGAAGGGAGGGGTGAAATTCGGTTGCTTAATTTCGATCCAATGAGGAAGTTGTGAGCCGACGGGGACACGCACGCACACGGCCACTGGATGGATCAGCGTCAGGCGCCGCACCTGGTCAGATCAAGTAGCGCAACATGAAGATAGTACTAGTACGAAAGGAGGGTAAACAGGGCGCATACATGCCTCAGCTCGCCTAGGCCAGGAGACTAGAGACTGGCCACCTAGAGCTCGCCTTGGACAGGCTGTAGGACAATAGAACGTGTACAGTGGCTTCAAGTCGTGTCTCCTGACTGACTGATGCGCCGTCCGTCATGCAATAATGCATGCATACAGTTTCTGTGATCCAATCGGTGATGCCTGTTGGCGATGACCAGGAGTACTACTATTTTGCCGACTCGAGAGCCTGCAGCCTGATCGTTTGATCGTCGGCACTCCCGTGTTTCTGACTCCTCGTATCCGCGTCACTGGCCACACACATACATATTCCTCTAGTCGATAGCCTCCCCATATTTCTAGGCATCCCTGCCTGGCCGACGGCTACTGGCCACAATGAGTAGTAACATACACCGATAACATGCACATGTTACTAGTCTATGTTACTACTTCTATAGTGGGGAGTAACATATATGGTAACATGCAACACTTTATTTATTAGGCTATAGACTCATTTTGTCTTGATATGTGTAATGTTTTTTTGAGGGTTTGATATGTGTAATGTTACTCATACTATTAGTAAGACTACCCACAGTGAGAGTAACCTAGGTAGTAACATCACACGTATCTAGATAAAATAGATGATGTGGCATGCAATAAATGAAGAAAGAGATGAAAGTGGTAACATAGCTAGTTACTACTAGTATGAGTTACATCACACATATCAAGGCAAGATGTATCTATAGCTTAATAAATAAAGTGTTGCATGTTAGCACACATATGTTACTCCCCACTATAGAGATAGTAACATGTTACTAGTAACATGGGCATGTTACTAGTCTATGTTACTACCCATTGTGGCTAGTCTAACTAGCTATGTTATCATTTTCCTCCATTTCTTCATTTATTGTTTGTCACATCATTTATTTTATATAGATATGTGTGATGTTACTACCTATGTTACTCCCACTATGAGTTGTCTCGGGATAGTGTACCTTAGTATCTCGATCGATTTACAGCAGATGATTAGTTTAGTGATCCGAACCTCACATTGCCGCCGATAGCTCCTGTCATATAGATCCCTCGTTAATTTTTCAGTCTACTGAATATCATCAGTCCTAGCACGGCCCGGCTGCAGGTGGATTTGGAGCTTGAAAACATCCGGGACCGCATACAGATGGAGACGGTCGAGCTGCCGGCCGGGGCCACGCTCGCACACGGCCACTGGATGGACCATCGTGGCCGGGCGACGCTATCAGTACTACATCAAGTGCATGCACTGCAGACACAACGACGTGGATAAATAGATAGGTGCATAGTGCCTTCATCTCCTGGCCGATCGATGCGTCCATTCCAAGATGACTGGTGAGCAGCCGGCGATGGTACGTCGCGTACGTACGTACTACTTGCCGCCATTGCCAACTTGGAGGCCCTGCAAGCTGACTGTCTATTTGGTCGGCCTTTTGGCCGTCTTTATGACTAGTCTTAGACTAGCGTCACTTGCCACACATGCATTATTTACCTACTCCGATCCGACCATGTACTGGTGCATGTTGCCAATTGGCATTTCTGTCTTTGTCGGGGTAATTAAGCATCAGAGGGCGATCAAGTTCCTTGCAAGTGTTCGGTGAATCATTCGGGACACTTTGCAGGATCCGTCTAGTGTTGCGTTTCTTGTTAATCGTCGTGATCTCAGTCATCCTTTCTCTCTGCTTCTAGTTGTAGTTTTGATGTGGCTGCTCCATCCACCATCGTGAGTGATGTCGAACACAGCGCCATACAAGAAAACTCAAGATGCATGCTTTTCGGGCTTGTTTAGCTGTGCCCCCTGCCGGACCTTGTTTATTTTGTTGTTTCTCGTTTGAACTTGTACTCTTATGTGTTGGATGCTTGGCGGTATGCTTTATAATATAAAGTGGGTAAACCCTTTTTCGGTAATAAATCTTCTCAAGAATTGCCAAAGACAGACGCGATCTTCCTCGGCCCTATCGACGACATGGCTTGTAAGCATGCGACATACAGTGCATCCAATCGATTACGTGTTGCTATAAGACTCAACTTTCATTATGTTTATGCGCTCCTAGATTGCCCAAAACAACTACTATGTGATATGACAGTGACACGACTAATAAGCAGCTGGCTGTTCGAGTGTTGTGAGCCGCCCAAGCACTGGCAGCCATGAGCAAGATTGCGCAGCTAGATTTTGTGGTTAATGCACTGGATTTATATAAGTATATATTTTCAATCTACGGTTTAGATAGCAACCGCACAAGAGGCCGAGTGACCGATGAACGCTTTAACGCAGGACCCCCATGTATGGAGGCACTTTCGCTTCTTAACTGCAATCACTATTTGACTTTTTGCTACTTTTCTATCTAAATACTCCCTCCGATCTAGGAGTATAACACTTATTACGGATTAGAGGGAGTAATTTACAGCGCTTTGTGACGAGGTAGTCGTTTCCTATTCCCCTTGTTGTTACTTTGCTTCCGGAAGATGTTTTGCTTTGAAACGAACTTCGTTAATGTGGTTTCTTTACAAGTTCGGGAGTGATGTTTCTTCTACCCAAAAGAATATAGTAGTTTGTAACAAATGTGGAGGTCCAGGACCTAGCCTCTCCCTCCCGACCTAGCCTCTCTCTCCCGTGCCGCCCCCGCACGGCGGCAGGGAGGGCTTCCGGCGCGGCCGCCCCCGAGTTCTCCCTCCTCCCTCCTCCTCCCCCGCTGCCGCCAGAGGGCCTGGCCGGGCAAAGCTCGTCCGGGCCGGCGGCGGCGGGGTCTTTTGGTTCCCCCGCGTACAGAGGAGTGGCGCGGGCCCTTCTTTTCGGCTGGGGGCGCGGCGCGGGTGCCGGGCGCCGCGGCGCGACATCGCCTGGCGTGCTGGTGGCGCTGGGTGGGGGCCGCGTGGCCGACGGCGCGACTGGTGGAGGCTTCCATTCGTCGCGCCGGCACCACGGCGGCTCGGCGGGTTGCCTGCGGCGGCGGCTGGATTTCTGGCATCCGTTCGTTTGTAGGCGGCCTGGTTCGACCTTCGAGCCATCTTCGCGGCGTCCGGCCGCTATCTTCGTCAAAGGGCCGGCCCTCCCCCGCTGCGGTCCATCACTCGCCTCGCACCTGGCAGCAGGACCGAGTTCGTCTCGCGCGCGGCAGCAGGACTGACCTCGTCTCACGCCCGGCAGCAGGACCATGCTCGTCTCGCGTCCGGCAGCAGGACTGAGCTCGTCTCGCGCCCGGTGCCGCAGAACGGGTCGATGTGGGCCAAGTTTGGCCGGCCAATTGGTCTCGACACTGGGGGCCCCTCATGTGCTTTGGTTGGGGTAGCGGCGGATCTCGGGTGAGGTGGTGTCAAGGTCTTGGATGCCGGGGCGGCAGTCCTGGTGGTGGTTCCGCGGTGCTCATGGGCAGAGCCCGTGGCTTGGTGCTGCCCGGTTGCCATGGCCGTGTGGGCAGCGTGGTAGCCGGGGTGTGGCGTTCGGTGACGGTGAGTGGTGGCCGGGGTGAAAACCTGCTCTATCTTCGGACGGACCGGCGGCGGCGAAACTCGTTCCCTTCTTGAAGGCGTTGTCGCGGATCTCATTGCCCGTCGTGGTGCTCTAGGGGAAACTCTGATCCTCGGATCGGGCGGTGGTGGCGCTCTAGTGTCGTTCCCTTCCTGAAGGCGCCGCCTTGGAGCCCACGGTTCATCATATGCGGCTTCACCTCTCAGTGTAGTGCTTGGATTGGTGTTGCGGCGCTCAGCGCTTATGTATCCTGCCTTGGGTGTGTGTGCGTGTGTTGTGAGGATATGCGCTTGTATCGGATGCTATTGATCATTGCTTTATATATAAAGAGGGACGAAAGCCTTTTTCGGTAACAGCTGTCAGTTTGAGGCTGCCCTGGATTTCGTCGACCACTCTGATTTTGTGAGCCACATCTTGTGAAAGGGACATGCATCTCCATCTACCATACGCATGCATGCAAGAGTTTAGCTACATGTAGTTAGGTGAACTATCCACATCTGTTAGTTGGGCACTATGGATTGATTAGTTGCTATGCATCGATTTTTCTTAATCTCAGAAAGAATTAACATGTCGGTCAAACTTAGGCTAGCTTGTGGACAAGATTTGAATGGTTTTGCCACTTTTCTCACTTTATAAATGTGTGTCGACAGAATATTGGAGCGAGATCGCTAGTAGAAAAAGGTCAATTTGTCCCGATTCTGGAACCTGGACTAAAAGGTCGGTACTAAAACCCCCCTTTAGTCCCGGTTCTCGCGACTAAAGGCCCTCCACGTGGCCGCTGTCTGGAGCTCCACCTTTAGTCCCGATTGGTAACTAAAGGAAATTTCACAATTTTTTTTATTTTTTTCCGATTTTCAAATTTCTGAATTATTTTATAGTTTAATCTCTAATCACCCCTCGTCACTGCTTAATTTAACATCTAATCTCTAATCACCCCTCATCATTCCAAATTATCTAACTTCCGGCCGGTCACCCATCCTCTCACTACTCCAGCCTGAGCACGCTTAACTTCCGGGTTCTATGCCCCTCGTTTCCAAGTCTGCACTTGTCGTTTTTCTGACAATAGTAAGATGTCAATCCTATTAACCCTCAGAGTTTAGCTTGAGCATGAAGTCACATGTTTCACTGTTTGAGTTTGAAACTATTATTGTAAAAACAATAATTACTTAGTAACACTAATATTTCTTGAATAAGTAGTTTGACCATAGTTTGACCAGATTTGACCAAAATTCAAAAAATTGAAATAATTATTCAGTAACACTAATATTCTTGAATAATAATTTAGTACCACTAATACTTCTTAAATAAGTAGTTTGACCATAGTTTGACCAGATTTAACAAAAATTCAAAAAAAACTAAAATTTGAGCATAACTTTTTTCCTTTTAAAATTTGAGGATTCTAAAAAGTTCATGCAGGAGACTTAACCAGTGGTCGCCGGATATTTGCAACAGAAGTCTTCGTGGCTTTCCATATCGAAGATTCTATGGTATGCGGCATGCACCAACATGGAAAAGCACATCTAAGAAAACATGGAAAAGTCGAAGTCACTCCTCCTTTTTCTTCGTGCAAAAGGAAAGAGTGCACGAAAATGTGACCGATTAGGGAATTTGGGATCGGCTGGGGTGATCGAAGAGTGCTTTGCCTTTATGACCGTCTAATCCTGGACAGATGCAACGTGATAAAGGCAGAGAATGTTTGGCATGGTGGTTTAGTGGGGTGGTCAGGCAGACTCACACTTGCTTGACTCATGTCGTCGCAAGTGGATTCATCCACCATTGGAATTGTGGATCATCGTGCACGTTGCGTGACGAGAGGTGTACGTTTACGCTCGTAACTCACTTGCACCGGCATTGTCGCCCAAGAGGTGTTGCCTTGGTTTTTTTTAATCAAATGGAATTTGATTCAACCGTTATAAAGAGTATCAAGCTAATACAATGGCGATTAGCATGTAACATCCAGTTGCTTATTTTTTTCGTACAATGGTAATTTGAAGGAAACAGGGTAGGGTAGAAATGAAGCCGGCATGGAGTTGCCGGGGCCACGCATGCACACGGCCACGGGATGGATCAGGGTGAGGCGGCGCACCTGGCCAGATCAAGTAGCACAACATGCATGTATAGAGTAGAAAGGACGATAAATAAATAGGTCCAAATGTGCCTCAACTCACTGCCCACTGTAGGACAATAGAACATCTACGGTAGCCTTTAGGCTTTAGTCATGTCTCCTGACTGATGCCGCGCCATCTGTCATGCAATAATGCATGCATGCAGTTTCTATGATCCAATCGGTGAGAGTAAATTGCACAGAAGTATCACAATTGGGGCATTGGGAGCAGATTGGTACCAAGATTGGTAATTTTTACGTGTCAGTACCAAGATTGGGGCTAGCCGTTGCAAAAAAGACTAAAAGCTCGTTTTGTACGTATTGACACTAAAGCTGACCGATTGGGCCCGCCCGTCAGGCGCCACGCTGGCCAGTGCGCGCGTCGCCTGCGCTGGCTGCGCGCTGACTCGGACGAGGCCGGCTCGGCCCGTTGGTGCGACTGAGCCAGACCCCGACCCCGCTCTGCCCTGTCCTTTTCCTCGCACCTCGCCGGCGGCTGCCTCCCCGCCCGCCCCGCCGCCGCCGCACCACGCCGCCGTAGCCATGAATCGAACTGCTTAGGCGCTGTCACCTCCCTCCTCTCCCCCGCGGCTGCTGTGCCCTCCTCTCCCCCGCGGCCGCTGTGCCCTCCTCTCCCCCGCGGCCGCTGTGCCCTCCTTTCCCCCGCGGCCGCTGTGCCCTCCTCTCCCCCACGGCCGCTGTGCCCTCCTCTCCCCCGCGGCTGCTGTGCCCTCCTCTCCCCCGCGGCTGCTGTGCTGCTGTGCCCTAGGCGACGATGGCCTCGGCGACTCCGGCAGGCGGCGATGGCCTGGGCGATGCGAGCGGCGGCGACCTCCCCCGCTTCGATGGCAGTGGCGGCTACTCCAGCTCGGAGTACAGTAGCGCGGAGGAAGATTTTGCGGAGCCGGCGTTGTCGATGGAGCAGAGGCTGCGGATGGCGCGAATTTGGGTGGACAACCCTAGCACCGCCCATCACTGGACTCATGGCTTCGGTGGTGTTCTGTAAGTGCTTCACTGTTCCATTCTTGCTCCATTCTTGCTCACTGAAATTGGGGATTAGGGTTAGAGTTTACTGCCTGCATGTTTAGCACTCTAATTGCTAGGCCTAACTAGAGCAGAGTAGTATAGTGGATTACATGAGTCCTAACTAGAGCAGAGTAGCATTATGTGTTACCTAACTGGAGCAGAGCAGAGCAGCATCAGTGGATTACATTGTTATTTCTTAGTCCAAATTGTCAGAGCAGCATTAGGTGTTACCTAGTTAGGGTAAATAAAAGCTTTGCTTATATGTTAACTTAAACAAAGCTCTGTTTATATGTTAACTTGTGTATATGTTAACTTAAACAAAACTCTGTTTATATGTTAACTTGTTTATATGTTAACTGAAACAAATCTTTGTTTATATGTTAGACAAAATGTTAAGTAAAATTGTTTATTAACCAATTTTGTCTGTTATTTCATTTTGCAGTTTGTATGATGACATTTTGGATGTTAGGTTCTTTTTTGATGCTTCAGAAATGTTAGAGCTGAAGCTCTGCAGTTCAGATGTAACATACCTGAATATGATTGCAGTGATGGAAACCCAAGGATTTAGTGAATATGATCTGCTGTTTCACATTGAGAATCCAGATTTAGGGGAGAAAGGATTGGAGATGGTAGAGAGTAATGCTGAGTTGCAACTAGTAAAGAGGCAGGTTGAGGAGTGTAAGGTTTTAAATTTGCTAGTGAGGGCATGTCCACCTCCTTGCAGCAAGTTTCAGAGGCAAGAATTATCCACTGTTGTGTATGAAGAGCCTGTGTTATATGATCTCAGTGAGCCACCCATCTATGCTGTTGATGAAGAAGGAGTTGCCTTTGAAAGTCAGAGTAGCAGCTGCAGTTTAGTAGCTCATGGTACTGGTGTTTGCACACAAGAGAGCAAGAATGTAAAAGGAAAACTGAAAGCTGTTTTGGAAAAGAAGAAGAAGAGGGATATGATGGCAGTGGTGGTTCTGATTGTGAAGGTGAAGATGACAGTGATGTAAACCCTTTTTATATGGGTGATGCTGATGACATAGAGATGGATGAGGGAAAGAAACAGAGAGAGTATGATGAAGTAGAAGAGGAAGAAACAGATGATGAAGAATCTGAGGAGGAAGAAATGGTGCATTACTCTGGTGACACAGAGGTTGAGGAACCTTTTGAAATGGATGAAGATGACAAGGTTGTTTCACAGGATGAAGAAACTGTAATTGTACATGAAGAGAAGAAGAAGAAGAAACAGAAGCTTCCAGTTAGGAAAGGGCCTACAACAAGGACACATTCAAGTGTAGTTCAAGAGGAGGAACCTGATTTCCAACCTTCATCTGATGAAGAAGAGAAAGGATTGTTGAAGGAGGCTGATGATGATGGTTATGAGCCATTGGCATTTGTGCTGCCAAAGAAAAGGAAGAGCAGGGCAAAGCAGAGGCCTCCTAGAAAATGGTACAATGAGAAAATGGAGGCACCACATGAGCAATTATGTCTACAGATGTGTTTCAAGGATCAACATCAATTCAGAGAGGCTTTGTTGAACTTACACATCACTCAAGGCAGAAACTTCAAATATCATAGGAACTCAGATCAAAGAATAATTGTAGAATGCAACCAAAAACATTGCAACTTCTTTATGGTGGCAGCAGTTATAAAAGGTGAAACTACTTTTGTAATTAAGAAGATGAGAATTAAGCACACTTGCCCTATTAGTACAGAGACAACAAGGGTAAGTGCCAAGTGGCTTGCACAGAAGTATGAGTCACTGTTCAGATCTGATCTAACAACTGTCATTCAGACTTTGATTGATGCCTGCATGGAGAAGTATGGTGTGGATGTGCCCAAGTCAATGGCATATAGGGCAAAGAACCTAGCTATTGATGCTGTGCTAGGAGACCACAAGAAGCAATACCCTAGGTTGAAAGACTATACTCAGACAGTGATGGATACAAACCCTGGGAGTAGAGTAGTAGTCACTACTGTAACTCCAACACCCACTGAAAAAATCCCCCATCCAGGTCCAAGATTCCATGCTATGTTCTATTGCATCAATGGAGCAAGGGAGGGGTTTCTCAAGGGGTGCAGACCATTCATTGGTTAGTTTGTTCACCTTGTGCATTAGTTACATATTGTTTCATCTTGAAATTCATTTGAATGTTTTTAATACTGAATTTGCTTGCTCAGGTGTTGATGGGTGCTTCATTAAGTTAACTACTGGTGCTCAACTACTTGCTGCCACTGGTAGAGATGGCAACAACAATATATACCCACTAGCATTTGGTATTGTTGGGCAAGAGGACACACCTAACTGGTGTTGGTTTCTACACCAACTTAAAATCTGCCTAGGAGGAGAAGTGGGAAGGTTTGGTCCATATACAATAATGTCAGATAGACAAAAGGTATGTGCTTGCATCTTATGTCATTGTTCCTATATGGTTGTTTTGTGCTAGATAGTAGCTTAGCTAGTTTAATTGTGTGTCCCAGGGCCTACTAAATGCAGTGAATGATGTCTTTCCTAAGTGCAACCAAAGGTTCTGCCTTAGGCATATCTATGCAAACTTCCAAAATGCTGGGTTTAGGGGGGGAAGATCTGAAAAAGTGTATGGATAATGCTGCCTATGCATATAGTGAACACAAATTTAACATTGCAATGAATGACCTTAGAGCTGAGTGTGAGCAAGCTTGGGAGTGGCTTTGTCAAATTCCCAAGAAAACATGGGCAAGGCATGCATTTGACACAAACTGCAAGACTGACCTTGTAGTTAACAATTTATCTGAGGTGTTCAACAAGTATGTCCTAGATGTTAGGAAGAAACCAATTAGGACAATGTGTGATGGAATAAAGGATAAGCAGATGGTGAGGTGGCATAGGAATAGGGAGAGTGGAAAGAAAGCTAGATGGGACATAACACCCCATTATAGTGAGAAGCTAGAGGTTGAGAAGGAGAGGGCCAAATATTGCAAACCAATTCAAGATGGTGTGGACTTGTGGCAAGTTACAAGTGGGCAGCAAACCCATGCTGTTAACTTGCAAATGCACACATGTGGGTGCAGAAAATGGGACCTAAGTGGCATCCCATGTAACCATGCCATCTCAGCAATAAACAAGGCAAAAAGAAAACCAGAGGATTATGTCAGCAAGTTCTTCAAGAAAGAAATTTATCTGGAAGCTTATGAACCAATGATCTATCCAGTTCCTGGTGAGCATGACTGGACAAGGACCCCTGGTCCAGACATTGACCCACCTGCATTTAAAGTGAAGAGAGGAAGAAAGAAAGAGAAGAGGATCAAGGGGAAATTTGAAGTTCCAAAGCCTAAGGAGACATCAAGATGGGGACTATAACATGTGGCAATTGTGGACTGCAAGGACATAGGTACACAAGCTGCAACAAGCAGTTGAAGCCTGAGCTGGCTTTGAGGAAGAACAAACATGTGGTAATCCTCTAATAAGTAGTAACAGGTTTTCCTTCTTGTACATTCTATTTTTTTAAGTACTAACTCATTTTCCTTCGTTGTTTATGCAAGCCTCTTGCAAGGAATTCCAATGCTGGTGCTGCTGCTACTACACAAGCATCAAGAACTTCTCATCCAACTCCTACAACAACACCAACAGCTGGAACAGGAGCTGGGAGAGGAGCTGGGAGAGGGGCTGCAGCTGCTGGGAGTGGTGCTGCTAGAGGTGCTGGTAGAGGTGCTGGTAGAGGTGCTGCACCAGGTGCTGGGAGAGGTGCTGGGAGAGGGAGAGGTACATTCTCTGCCCCAAGGCAATCTGGTCCCTCCACATCTACTGCTCTCTCTACATCTACTGCTACTCCACCTTCTGGTGGTAGAAACAGAGGATGGAGAGCCTACTTCTATGCAAGTGGTAACCACTAAATGGCACATGTGCCATGTAATGTTCAAAACTAGATACTTCATGTGTGTTCTTGCATCCTATGGTACAATGTGATCTTGCTGGTGCTCCCAGTGTACTTTGCTGGTGCTCTTATTGTACTTTGCTGGTGTACTTTAAGAATCAATGCCATATATGGCTTTTGTTCATGTGGATGGATGGATTTATTTATTAGTTAATGCCATTTCTGGAGCTGGCTTTTGTTCATGTGGATGGATGTGATCTTGCTATTTATTAGTTAATCAATGCCTGGAATGGACTATGTTCATGTGGATGGTTCTTTTTATATCTTTTTATGATTGATATGTTCATGACAATGGTGCATACTATTGGATAGAGTAACTCTGTTGCTGGATATATTGTTGTATACATTGTTGGATATGTTGTTAAGGTCTAGGCTAAAAAAGAAGCACTTTGGGTTTTCGGTGGCTCGGGGTCGACGGAACCACCTAATAGAATCAATTAGGGTTTTGGTGGCTCGGGGTCGACGAAAACACCTAAAGGCATCAACTAGGGTCTAGGGTGGCTCGGGGTCGACGGAACCACCTAAAGGCATCAATTAGGCTCTAGGGTGGCTCG
>NC_057796.1:320446676-320460011 GCF_018294505.1 Triticum aestivum | reverse complement strand
CACCTAAAGCATTCAACTAGGGTCTAGGGTGGCTCGGGGTCGACGGAACCACCTAAAGCATCACTGTAACATAACATATGTAACTATTCCTTTTGCAAATGCATTTAAAGCATCAATATAACATAAGCATCACTCTAACATAAGCATTACTTTTGCAAATGCATTTATGCATTTAAGCATCACTATAACATAAGTAACACTGGAGTTCAACACATTATACAATACACATCCATTGTTCACATTACATAGTGGAGTTCAAATGCACAATCCATCCTTTTCTCACAAAATGATGAATAGCATAAATACTAGGTACATAAACAACCAGAGTTCACAATTAGTACTAGAACCATACATTACACAACCATAATTCTAAGTTACTAGGTCATTGCACAACCATCATTCCCAAAAGGTCTGCAATGCCCACTAATCTCAAGTCATCTTGTTCAGTTCTGCAAGATGGCCTGGATCCCCTTGATCTTCTCCTTCAGCTTCTCCTCTGCCTTGATGAGCTCAGTAATCTTAAACTCTTGCATCTGCTTCTCTTCATTATGGTTTTCCTTGAGCTTCAGCAGATCAGCAACCTGGAGCTTCAACTCTAGCTTCTCTTGGGTGAGCTTCTCCTCAAACTTTGTGAACTCTGCATTCTTCAACTCCAAATTCATCCTAGCCTCACTCAACAATTCCTTCTCTTTCATATTCTTCAACTTCAAGTTTTGGATGACAGTTGCTTGAGCACTTGTCAGGTTGCACAGGAGTTCATACTTTTGTTGAAGCTTCTGTGCAGCTGCATCTTTCTTTGCCATTTCTGCATTCATACCAGCCACCAATTCAGCTCTGCATTGGTGCTGATATGTGACAGCAGACTGTAGATAACTGAAATCCACAACCCTATCCTGCTGAAAGTCCACAAGTTGATGCACATCTTTCACTAACTTGTCATAGTCTGCATCCAGCTTGTTCTTTTCTTCTGTCAACTGATGAATAGTTAGAGCACTTTGAAGATTATCATTCACCCTAGCAGACTTGCTCTCTTCAACCATTGACCAAAGCTTCAGCAATGCATTCTCCATTGTTGGGGGCCACTGCTCATCAACCCACTGAACAAACCCACAATTCTGACCTTCCTGGAAAAATAAGAAGGGCAAAATTTAGTACAATACAACTACTAAGAGTACTAAGCAACAGTTAGTTCATGGCAGTACCTAATGTTGGCACTGACATTAACTGGATTTGCACAGCCATTTGCTAAGCAACAGGACCACATTGTAAAATAAATTAATGTAATCCTACAATGGATGATCAACTCATATATTTACCAGGCACCAGAGTAACACTCCATTCAACTTAGAAGTTGCCAAGCAGCCATGTGCTAAGCAACAGCAGTTGCTAAGAATTGACCATTAATATAATGAATCCTAACAGTAATAAGCAACACAATGTGAACTACTTTGCCCACCTAAATACACTACACTAGCTTGCAGCAACAAACTAGCTAATGAGACTACCTACTGTCAGCAGTAAGCAATTGTTACTAACTGGCTCCACTGAACTTAATATTGAGCAACACTGCATTTGGAAAGAAGTGTAAATAAATAGCATGTGCACACAACAGGAGCATATATTTTAGCAGAAATGCATTCCACTGAACTTAATAATGATCATTCCTAACAAATTTAGCATGCACATAACTGAATCAAAGGTGGCAAACAAGACTCTGCCACTTTCAATGAACACATCCAGTGCTTAATCACCAAGGCAAGAAAATTACCGGCTCTGCACATGCTAAGAACCTTCTCCCAGTCATTGTTCCTTCAAACGCAACAAGCCTCTCTGATGGCTTCCCATGCTTCTCGCACAACACTATCAGATCTAGCTCAAGACCCTTGTAATCCGGGTCCTCAAGAGAGAAAGGCACCTGCCCAAGCAAAATCCAAGTTACCATCATGTGCAGAGGACGAGGACAAATCAAATCAAACGAAATCCTAACAACAAAGACCACCTACACACAAAAATCCCCAAATTTCCTAAACCTAACCCTAACCCTAGCTCCAATGGAGTAACTTACCTGGTTCAGCCCATCGGTGGAGGTTTCTGAGTGCATGTACGGGAGGCTTGAGTTGTCGTCGCTGCTCTCATCCTCCAGAACCATGGCTGCGGCGGCGTGCTGTGGCGGCCGGCGGTGGCGGGCGCAGGCGACCGCGAGGCAGAGAGCAGGAAGAAAGAAAGAAGAAGGCGAGCGGGGTCGGGGTCGGGGTCTGGCTCGGTCGCACATAAACGGTCCGAGCGGGCCTCGTCCGAGTCAGCGCGCAGCCAGCGCAGGCGACGCGCGCACTGGCCAGCGTGGCGCCTGACGGGCGGGCCCTGCCGGTCAGATACAGTGTCAATACGCGTTTATACGCGATTTAGACCTTTTTGTAACGTCTAGCCCCAGACTTGGTACTGACATGTAAAAATTACCAAACTTGGTACCAATCTGCTTCCAATGCCCCAATTGTGGTACTTCTGTGCAATTTACTCAATCGGTGATGGCTGTTGGTGATGATCCAATCAGAGTACTATTTTGCCGACATTGCCGACTCGATAACCTGCAGCCTGACCGTTTGATCGTCGGCACTCGGCAGGTGCCCGTCTTTCTAACTCATATTCGCGTCACTAGCCTCCCCATATTTCTAGGCATCTCTGCCTGGCCGCCGAATCTATATCAGTATTAGTTCAGTGACCTGAACCTCACATTGCCACCGATAGCTCCCGTCATGTAGACCCCTCGTTAATTTTTTTTCTCAAATACGCATCGCATGCGTATCTTGTATTAAAGGAGAAAGGGGTACAAGTACCCTCCACCGGGGTTGATACAACACACCAACACCACCGAGGGTGCTACAAAGCACCCTCACCACCGTACCCTAGACTAGCTCTACGTCTTGTCCATTGCCCACATGTGAATCCGCTCGAAGAAGGGCTCCATGTCCGTCCTTATGAGGCCCGCCATCCTCCAGGTTCTACCCTCAGTAAGGCACCTACGAACTAGTCTAGCAAGCGAAGGGGAGTCCTCGTCGAAAACGATCCCATTGCGATGTTTCCATAGCTCCCAGAGAGCAAGAATGATGATAGCTCTCACGTCCTTATCCGGCGTTCCCTCAATGGTCTTGTTGAGCAGCCACTCCGGCAGTGTGTCATCAGGTGCTGGAGTCCACCATGGCTTGCCCAACGCCGTGCAAATCTGGAACTAGAACCCTCTGGAGAAAGCACAGTGTAGCATGATATGGTTCATCGTTTCCTCGTCCTGGTCGCAAAGTGGGCAAGTTTCCTGGTGCGGCAGGCCCCTCCTAGCCAAAGGATCGGAGGTCCAGCAGCGGTTGCGAACAGCAAGCCATAGGAAGAAACGGCACTGCAGGGGGGCACGGTTCTTCCATGTCGCCGCGGCCGTCGGGGCTACCTCTCGACCCATGAACTTGGCAGCATACGCTGAGCGGGCAGAGTATCTCCCATTGCGCTCCCACGCCCAGGTGATCGTATCCGGCACTCCCTTCCGAAGTTGCACCGCATCAACACGAGTCCACAGCTCCATGAATTCCCTGATCGTCGGCCCGTCCATGTCAGGGCCAACCTCGTGCGCCCAGGATCCGCTTGTTATCACCTCATTGACATGAAGCCGCTTCCGAATGCGTTTAGGGATGCGGGAGTGGATGTTGGGGGCAATTTCCTCGATCCTAAGGCCATCAAGCCACCTGTCCTCCCAAAACAAAGCATCCCTGCCATCACCAATCGTCATGTGCATTGCCGCATTGCATAACTGTCTGGCTTCTTTCGGTATTGGCATCGTGAACTCGCTCCATGGCCTCGAGCTGTCGGTCCGAGCTAGCCACGGCCACCTGGCCTGCATGGCTGCAGGTGGATTTGGAGCCTGCAAACATCCGAGACCGCGTACAGATGGAGACGATCGAGCTGCCGGGCGGGGCCACGCGCGCACACGGCCACTGGATGGATCATCGTGGCCGAGCGACGCTATCAGTACTACATCAAGTGCATGCAGACGCAACGACGTGGATAAATAGATAGGTGTATAGTGCTTTCATCTCCTGACCAATGCGTCCATTCGAAGGTGACCGGTGAGCAGCCGGCGATGGTACGTCGCGTACGTACAACTTGGCGACCCTGCAACCTGCCTGCTTATTTGGTCGGCCTTTTGGCCGTCTTTATGACTCAGACCAGCGTCACTTGCCACACATACATTTACCTACCCCGATCATGTACCGTGGTGCATGTTGCCAATTGTCATCTCTGTCTTTGTCGGGGTAATTGAGCATCAGAGGGCGATCATGTTCCTTGCAAGTGTTCCGTGAATCGTTCGGGACACTTTGCAGGATCCTGGTCGAGTGTTGCGTTTGTTGTGAATGGTCGTGATCTCAGTCATCCTGTCTCTCTAACCACCGTCGTGAGTGATGTGGAACACAGCGCCATACATGAAAACCCAAGATGCAAGCTTCACCGGATAGTGTTGTGCCCCCAGTAATGAGTGATAAATCTTCTCAAGAATTGCCAAAGACGGACGCAATCTTCCTCGGCCCTATCGACGACATGGCTTGCAAGCATGCGGCATGCATCCAATCGATTACGTGTTGCTATCAGACTCAACTTTCATTATTACATGAACAGAATATGTGATCTTGAATGTTATGCGCTCCTAGATTGCCCAAAACAACTATCAGTATGTGATATGACAGTGACACGATTAATTAGTACAGCTGGCTGCAGTTCGAGTGTTGTGAGCCGCCCAAGCACTGGCAGCCATGAACAAGATTGCGCAGCTAGATTTTGTGGTTAATGCACTGGATTTATATAAGCATATATTTCAATCTACGGTTTAGATGGCAACCACACAAGAGGCCGAGTGATCGATGAAGGCCTTTACGCCATGTATGGAGGTACTTTTGCTTCTTAACTGTAATCTTATAACTACAAAGGAAACCTACTATTTCACCCCGAAAAAAAACAACTTTTCGCTACTTTTCTATTTAATACTCTCTCGAATTCAAAAAAAAAAGTGCCACACCTCTGAACTATGATTAATTCAACTTTAGTTTAAAGTTGCGACACTTATTATGGATCGGAGGAAGTAATGTATAGTGGTTTGTGGCAACGTAGCCGCTTCCTATTTCCCTTGTTGTTACTTTGCTTCAAAAATATGTTTTGCATTGAAACGAACTTCGTTGTATACTAATGTGGTTTCTTTACGAATTCGGGAGTGATGCTTTTTTTACCAAAAAAAATATAGTTGTTTGTATCATTTCCTTGTTTTGATGTATTAACAGCTGTCAGTTTGAGGCTGCCATGGATTTCGTCGACCACCCTGATTTTGTGAGCCACATCTTGTGAAAGGGACATGCATCTCCATCTACCATACGCATGCATGCAGTTAGGTGAACCATCGACATCTATTAGTTTTTCTTAATCTCAGAAAGAATTAACATGTCGGGCAAACTTTGGCTAGCTTGTGGACAAGATTTGAATGGTTTTGCCACTTTTCTCACTATAAATGTTGTCATTTTGTATTTGGAGAGAACATTGGAGCGACAAAAAAGTTTACCACATATATAAATTAGGTGTATCGTGGATGAGAAGTATTATAAACGATTGAATGACTAAAAACACATATAACTTTAAAAGCGACGAATGGTCTCATATCTACTCCATCTATCTGATATGTTGCATTTCTTATATTGGTTAAGACTGAAAAGATGTTCCTTCAAGTGAATCATCGTTTTTTCCGTCGAAAAAGAAAGGCAATCCCAATATTTCATGGCAATCATTGTGTACACAACATATTTGCCAGTAGAGACCACCATTGTACAATATGTTTCAAGTCATCTAGTCTAGTTAAAAATGTAACTAATACCTTCTCAGTTCTAAAATAGATGCATGTTAGTGTGTGTATTCATTCATTTCACTCCATATGTCGTCTAATATCAAAATACACTTGTTTAAAAAAAATAAAAAATATACAAAACATCTTACAATTCAGAGTAGAGAAGTAGTATCTCTGTACCTAATATAAGTATTGTAGTACTCCCTTAGTTTCAAAATACTTGTCGTGGTTTTAGTTCAAGTTTGAACAAAGCCACGACAAAGTATAAGGCTGATCATAGTGGGGAGTAACTTATACTAGTGTGTTTCATTTAATAGCTTGTAGACTCATCTTGTTTTGAGAAGCGCTATGTTACAGTAACATATTATGTTACCACCTTTCATTAAGTACTTTCCACATAATTAAAATTTTCTCGAAGTGCGCTATGTTACTACCTAAATTACTCCCACTATGACTAGCCTAAGGCTACTACCTCCATAGTGCATAGTATCATAAAATAATATCATAGATGATCATATTTATTGGCATGCATAACACAAAGTAGCATAACATTTAACATGATACGGTATCTACCTATGTTACTCTAACCCTCTCTCTCTTTTTTAATTGTGTGCCACATAAGCATGTTTGCTAGTCCCAAGTGCATGTTATCGGTTATGTTAGAGCAAGTATAATAGAGCTGACTCAGCGGCTATAAGGAATAAACTAGTATATTTCTGCTTAGTTGGAGGAAAGAGAAGAGGAGAGAGAAGGTAAGCGGGCTTTTCATGAAGAGTCAACTCTAGCACGTGCTCCTAGGCACTTTGTGAGAATGAAAGGTGAGCCACATAATAAAAAAGTATTACACTTATTTGATCTACTATTGTACATGTTGGCTATAAGATAGGCTGTAGATGACATGGCATTAACTTGTAGCCAACAGCTGGCTATACTATTAACCATGCTCTTACTCCCACTATAGCCAGCCTAATGAAATAGAACGTAACAACTTAATTTGGCTGGAGCAATGCTACAACTACGAGGAATTACGAAAACTTTTATGTAATTGCCGCGGGGGCACACCTTTGAAATCAGGGAGGCAGTTAATTAGGAGTGGGTGGTTAATTAGACGAGTAAGAATAGGACAAGTCAGCACATAAGCTGAATTTTTCAAGATAGCGAACCACTCATTCCAAGTGGTGTCAGCACGTAAAAATCTGTAGTTGTACGTAAAAAATTGATCTGGCTGAGGGACGCGTGGACCGCTGGGGAAGAAGGGCCGGAAGGGGAGGGGCACCTTTCGCGCTGCAGTTGTACGCATTCAAATGTTCTCGCGTAACAGCGGTCCTGATCGCGAAACGAGTCACGCGTGCGTACCTTAACGTGTGCAGCGCATGTCGACAGAACAGAACTGAGATGCCCCGATTGTCACCCCTCGCCAGCTGCTGCGATTTCAACGGCGGTGGCCCAGAAAAATATCTGATCAAGGTGCAGCCTACAGTGAATGAATGCCCGGCCGGGATCTGGGAACGCGGGGAATGGGCGTGTTTGGCGTGCAGGTGCAACACGTTAAAACACTGGACTACACGCACAGGTGGCCGGTCAAAGCGTGATCGCCTGCATCATGTGGCACGCACATGCATGAACACATATTCTCCAACCACGTGCCCCCCTCTCCACCAAAATTTAAAAAGGCTTCAGTTACATGACACATCCTCGTGCTTACCATGTCAGACGTACTCTGTACACGCTCATGAAAAAACAAATCACCTGCTTTGCAGATTAAAATTAGACACGTGCATGCAGCTGCGTACGTAACGGCGTTCCGCGTGCTCATCTTCTTTCCGGTGCGGTCGACGTGCTGGTATTCCGTTTTGTGCTGGTATGGTATAGCTACCGCGGGTTGTTCATTCGTACTACATAATCGATCAATTGATCACCCGATCGATGCGACATGTTATATGTACCTGCTCCAAGATACGTAATTAATTGGGATAAGTAGTTTGATTCGCCGTTCGCTATGATTTGTGTCAACGACATTAGCTGAGAGTTGACGCATCTCCTTGCGTGCGATTAACCATAAACCACTCTTCTCTCAAAAAAAAAACCATAAACCACTCTTGCTAATCATAATCGGTTCTGACAAAACAAATCAAAGAGCAATACGGTGTCGTGTGACACCTATATATTTATCGCAGCGCTGATTTAATCTGCGCCGGAACTTCATATAGCTCTCCCATTTCTGTTATCATTCCTTATGGTCATCATTTGTATATGTGCAGAAGTCATTAGCACCAATGATAGTGGCGTGGCGATGAACTGTGGATTCGATGCGTATAAAGGTTGTATCAACAACTGATAATTGTTGTGGGCGGATAGTCTTACTAATTATATCTATTAGTATTTCATACGACTGTTGAAGGATTCCATTTTCTTTAATTAACTAAGAGTTAAACAATATGGTTAGCTGAGTATATGCCACGCAAAGAGAGGCTAAGAAACAAAAGACTAGTGCAATGTCAGTTTTGGCTTACTCTATTGTTTTTTAAGGGGTTGGCATACTCTATTGTTGAAACTTGAAACCCACTAATGTGAATCAAAAGGAAATCTCAGCATCCTTTATTCCACGAAAATCTTCGCACTCCCTAACTTGTGGTGCATATCTTGTCTACGCTTGACTCAGGTCTACAAGTATTTTCTTATCCCTTGGGAGTTTAAGGGTTAGACACGAACCCAATTTTTCCGTGGCCCCTTCACCAACATTATATGCGCTCTTATATACTGTTCATAATGATAAAATTAATCACGGTCAAGTAGGGTTAAATTTTTCAAGGAAATTTCCAGAATTCCTCATATGTTGGTGGGGTACGAAATACTTGTAACCCAAAAGTTCAAGCAAGATTCAAACTAATTTTAAAATAAATTTAAATTAACTTAAAATTAAGTATAATTTGAAAGCTCCGAAAAAATATTTAAATTTTGCATATTTTGATGAAGTCCGAATTTGTTTGTCTTCCGAAATACAAAAAACTTGCGTCCAAGTATGAGTATTTTCTCTGGGATTAGAACAGCATTATACATATGATGAAATTATCACTGGGTCCACCATACTGAGATGTACAATCAGAGCGTAAACCTGTGAAAAAATAATCAAAGATAAAGTATTAACATGTTATTTTTCATTGACCGTGAAAAGAAGAAAGGAAGTGATTGTCACCCATAAATCAAATCATGGCCTCGTGCATGCATGTCAGCGTGTGTACTCAACGTCCAGGCGTCGACTTTTCAGTAGTGACGGACATATTAGCTTGAACGGAAATGATGTGCGTACGACAATATTTTGTCGGAAGCTTGTGCGACCAGACACAGGGTATACGGTGCATTGTTCTAGCTTGAATCAGAAGCTAAACATCCATGTCATGGCTCCGAGAACTTGTCGAGATTAAACGAACTTGCACCGGAAAAAAAAAGATCAAACGAACTTAAATAATTGAGCTGCAAGATGCGAACTGAGGTCAGCAACAAACTTATTTTGGAATGGAACGGTGAACATTCTAAATTGTTAATCAAAATGTCTCTCTCCGGCGGCATGTCGATGAGCTGCTTGGCCGGGAAGACTATTAGATAAACATATCTTCTCAAGCACTAGAAACAATCTAAGAAAAGATGTCGACAACTCACATAGTGCTTATAAAAATAGTGCTTGTGTTTCGACCTCTTCTCGCGAGCTCACAATATATACCCTTTGTTTTGAACTAACATATAAAGAATTACTCGGTATATAATTATTCTGGGTTTAATTTGAGGACATCTATAGCACGTTTTCCCCGAAAAAACAAAAGGAGCTACATGTCTATAGCTCACTTGTTGAAACAGCGTGTAATTGGGTAGTTTCCGATCAATTTTCTCGAAGAGCTACAGTTAATGTCGACCCCAGTAAAAATAGTCTACTCTACTATTCGCCGACAGACTGGTAATGTCCTGGCAGTCGTGCGATCTTATTTTTAACTATCCTACTACTACTTTCAGCACCAAACCAAACTCATCCAACCAGCACATACATGCAGAAAAAGATCTGGCATGTGTGTAAACAGTGCCACATATAGTAAACCTATGGCCGTGGCAACTTATCATTAGGGCAAGCGAGGACAAATGGCCGGTCAAATCAACATCAAAGCGCGCGTGCGGTGTGATAAGAAAAGGTAACCAACTTAGGTGGCCTAAGTAACATCACACCTCATCATTTCCCGCAATCTCGCTCACCAAGTTACCCCCGAGAATCTACCCCACGCGCACACTGAACGAACCAAGTGTCCTCCCGCCAGTGGCCGCGCGGATTGTTGGGCAGGTTTCGCCAGCACGAGAGCGCTGCTAAATTTTACTTCATCTGTCCGGAATTAGTTGAGCGTCAACTAATTTCGAAGGGAGGGAGTACAATTTACAGAGATTATCAAGTGACAGAAGACTTTTGGCTCTCCATATCCATGTAGTTTGAAATTTTGCCAAACTTAAAAGCTAACCTTTATGTTCTGAAATTAAATATAATTGTACTCACTAAAATTTCGGAGGGAGTGAGCACAACTTATAATTCATTAAAATTAAGTATAATTTGAAAGCTTTTAAAGAATTTCCAAATTTTCGCATATTTTCGCGAAGTCCGAATTTGTTTTGTTCTGAAATTAAATACATTGCGACCAAGTATGGGTATTTTCTATGGAATCGGAACAACATTATTACATATGATGTCCACCATACTGAGATGTACAATCAGAGCGTAAACTTGTGAAAAAATAATCAAAGATAAAGTATTAAGATGTTATTTTTCACTGACCATGAAAAGAAGAAAGGAAGTGATTGTGACCGATAAATCAAATCATGGCCTCGTGCATGCTTGCGAGCATGTGTGCTCACCGTCCAGACGTCGACTTTTCAGTAGTGACGTGGGCACGGCATTTTTTTGTCCGAAGATTGTACAACCAGACACATGATAATGGTGCATTGTTCTAGATTGAATCAGAAGCTAATCATTCATGTCATGGCTCAGAGAACTTGTCAAGATTAAACGAACTTAAAGAATTAAGCTGCAAGATGCGAACTGACGTCAACAACAAACTTATCTTGGAATGGCACGGTGAACATTCTAACTTGTTAATCAAAATGTCTCTCTCCGGCGGCACATCGATGAGCTGCTTGGCCGGGAAGACTATTAGATAAACATATCTTCTCAAGCACTACAAACAATCCAAGAAAAGATGTCGACAACTGACATAGTGCTTGTAAAAATAGTGCTTATGTTTCGACCTCTTCTGGCGGGCTCACCATATATACCCTTTGTTTTTAACTAACATATAAAGAATTACTCGGCATATAGTTATTCAGGGTTTAATTTGAGGACCTCTATAGCACGTTTTTCCCCGAGTAAAACAAAAGGAGCTACATGTATATAGCTCACTTCTTGAAACCGCGTGTAATTGGGTAGTTTCCGATCAAATTTTTCAAAGAGCTACAGTTAATGTCGACCCCAATAAAAATAGTCTACTCTACTATTCGCCGACAGACTGGTAATGTCTTGGCAGTCGTACGATCTTATTCGTTACTCTACTATGCATGCACTGTCCTACTTTCAGCACCAAACCAAGCTCATCCAACCATCACATGCAGAGAGAAAGATCTGGCGTGTACACAAACAGTGCCACATATAGTAAACCTATGGCCGTGGCATCTTATCATTAGGGCAAGCCAGGACAAATCGCCGGCCGGTCAAATCAACATCAAAGCGCGCGTGCGGTGTGATGAGGAAAAGGAAACCAACTTAGGTGGCCTAAGTAACATCACACCTCATCATTTTCGGCAATCTCGCTCACCAAGTTACCCCCAAGAATTTACCTCACGTGCACACCGAGCGAACCAAGTGTTCTCCCGCCAGAGGCCGCACGGGTTGTTGGACAGGTTTTGCCTGCTAAATTTTACTACATTCGTCCGAAATTAGTTGAGCGTCAATTAATTTGGAAGGGAGGGAGTACTATTTACAGAGATTATCAAGTGAGAAAAAACTTTTGGCTCGCCATTTCCATGTAGTCTGAAATTTGCAAAACTTAGAGACTAACCATTATGTTTTAAAAAAATCAGATTTTTTTACACATGTACATAGGGATATGCTACATGTCTATAAATTTTGATGAAGAAATATGTTTTGATGTGAGAGCTACATGAAAAAAATCATTAGCTCACATAAAAATGCATTTTGTCATGAAACTTTGCAACCACGTAGTATACAAATTCATACTCCCTCTATCCACAAGTCCTAATACGAGTTTTGAGGTTACTTTTGACTATAGATTAAAGTAATAATGTATGACATGCAACACAAAGCATACCTTTAAATTCATGAATGAAAGGAGTTTCTTTTTTTCTAGAAAAGGAGGATGACCCCTAGCCTCTGCATCTGGAAGATGCATACGGCCACTTTATTAATTATTCTCGAGGACCTTACAAAGTATTACAAACAATATACCTGAATCCACCATCTTGGCAACATATGCCGCTACTCTTATCCATATGATGAAGGGATGCTAGCTGGGCCACTACCCAAACCACTCACCTAAACCTAACATCAAAAGCCGGAAGCCCCAGCCGAGCCACATACCGGGTCTGGGGCACAATCCGGTCAGACGCACTCTTGTGTCGTCGCCGCCATCTTCCACAGGTCCGTCTTCAGATTATATTGAGTCTTCTACCTTGTGAAGGCCACTTCTGCCATCGACGTCACCATGACGCTAGCCAGCTACCTCCTCCTGCGCGAGTCCATCTCCGCGCATCGGACGCCGAGCCTCCACAGTGCCATGCCGCCGAACTCCGCCGCCATCAATGAGTGAGATGAAGTACCGCTCCACCACGGCAAGTACAAGGTGAGGAAGGGCGAGGTCGCCGTCGGAGACACGGCCGGAAGATAAGCACCGCAGTCACGAGACATGCCCGGAGCTGCGACGCGGTAGATCAGACGGGCCGCCGCCAGGATCCAGACAATCTCGCCATGCATGCCCAGCATCCCCATGCCCAAGTCGGCGCCTTCAAGAAGGTGACGACGCTGTGGCGCCGCCGCCGCTTAACCACCGGGGCTAGGGTTTTCACCCGGGCGCAGGGGAAGGGGGGAGGCAGGGGAGGTTTAGCCTCGGCGCCGCCACCAAGGAGGGAATGGCGTCCGGGACGCCATCGACGCCGTGACCGCCACCGGCAGCCAAGGGTTTCCCCCGGCCAAGCACCCTGCCGCCACCTCCGAACCAGCCACAACGTCAGCAGGCGCGTGCACGCCGGAGATCCAGGCCGGCCGGAGGTCATACATCACGAGCGGACCAGATCGCCTCCGATCTGACGAGGGGAGCCCGGGGCCTTCCCGCGCCATGACCAGTGCCCACCGGGACCTCGCTGCCCGCGCAGCCGAGGGGATCCGGCCTACCTCACCGACGAGCACTCCCCGCCGCCGGAGGAGC
>NC_057796.1:320401560-320446244 GCF_018294505.1 Triticum aestivum | reverse complement strand
GCGCCACCCGACGCGCCGGCCGCCGAGCTCCGCCGCCACGCCCGAAGAAGCAGCCCCCCGCGGCCCCTGTTCCAGGCGAGGAAACGAGATCCCGCCGCCGCCGGCACCGCGCGGGCTTTGCCCGGCGGCGCCCGCCAGCGGCGGCGGGAGGAGAGGAAGGAGGTGGGGGCTGGGTTCGGCGGCGGCTAGGGTTGGGCGCCCGGGTCGCCCGCGAGGGGGCGACACGGGGCTGGGCAGCTAAAGCCACTCTCCTTGACTCTTTGCCTTGTCCTCCATCTCTACTCCTAATGGAGCAGCGTTCTAATGATATAATAATGGTCAAACGCAACCTCCCTGTTCATACATAATGCAAGTATGAAATATTTCTACATTAAAACACACTAGCTTTTATTTCACACACACACACTAGCTTTTGATTTAGATCCTTCCTCCGCGGATAATTCATCTGAAATTAATCTTTAAATGTCCATAACAACTCCGGAAAAAAATCTCATCCATTCTACCGGCCTCGCACACGCCATCGCCCATCATGCATGCCCCAGCAGGCGGCATCATGGCACGTTCAAGAACGGAACGAGGACAAAACGCAACACCCGAAAGCTGTTGACGGAACGGAATACGCCGAGTCGGTCTCCGAGAACATATACCCGTCTTCCACGTTCCGGATGTGGTCTCGGCGCCGGAGATGATGCAGAGGAGGGTCGCCGCCTGGGACGAGTTCGTCATCCTGGCCATCGACAGGGTAAGTGGCTAACCTTTTTTTGCCTCGTACAGTTCCATTTTTATGCCTTGGCAGTTGACACAATTCTACTACATCATCTGATGGTGGACTTTCTCTGGCAGGTTTGGGATGTGGTCTCCAACGAGGAGGCGGTGCAGATCGTGGCTGCCACGCCGGACAGGGAGAAGGCGGCGAAGCGCCTGGTCCAGTGCGCCATCCGTGCTTGGAGCCACAAGCGGTAGGGCTATGCCGTCGACGACTGCTCGGCGGTCTGCCTCTTCCTCCACTCGCGGCCATCCTAGACAGAGACAGCTTTGTCCCCGCGTTGCCGTCAGGACCCAGGAGGAGAAAGACGCCTGTCCTTCTCTTGGTCGAGTGGGTGTAGGGCAGAGACTCACAACGTGCAGCAGTTCGGCGGGTGATCGGGACGCCTGGACGGTGGGCGAACATAACTGATACCGGTGGATGACCGAAAGATGAGGACGATATGCTCCCATTGTCACTCCTCGACAGATGCGGCGATCTGAACAGCGGTGTGCCCAGAAAATATCTGACCAAGGCATCCTACAGGAAAGCTTTGGTGATGTTGTCAGTCTTATGCCACTGAAAATGGTCAGAAAAATTAGTGTGAGAAAATGTTGCCGTAAGCATTTAAATAAACTGCATACAGGATTAGGCTCTCTATTTATTTGAAGGCTTATGATCTTGACAATGGTTCCATGATATATGCTCGTTTTGTTAGAAATGTCCAGTGAGGCTGCTTCTCCTTAATCGTACATTTTTTATCTGATATTTTTTTTCGAAAAGGGGATCTCCCCGGCCTCTGCATCAGAATGATGCATACAGCCATCTTATTAACGAAATAAAAGGTTCCAACAAGGTTTCAAAGTCTCCGACTGAAAAGTAATAAAAAGACAGCTCACATAGAGCTAAAGAGGCTGGACACACAGACTAGCCAAGATAAGACGCCACAACCGGCTGGCTAAAGATAAATAGGTAAACTAATTGCCTATCCTATTACATGACCGCCATCCAAACCGGTTGAAGATATCCCGAGCTACCATCTCCCAGCGGATAGATCCAGTAACCAAATGCTCCCTGGCCTCCATCGGAGTGAGTAGCGACCATGAACGGATCACGGCCGTGGCTCTGAAAATAACCTGCAAAAAGTGAATACGTGATATTCTGTTAAAAACCAAATCATTTCTGCAAGTCTAGATAGTCCACAACAAAGCGCAAACTCCAACACGAATATGTCTCGCTAATTCAGGCTCAATCCCAGTGAGCCATGTCCCAAATAACGTAGTGACAGAATTCGGTGGAGCAATATTAAAAGCAATGTGAACCGTCCGCCAAAGAACTCTGGCAAACGGGCAATCAAAAAAGAGATGTTTGATCGTCTCGTCCCGATCACAGAAGCTACACCTCGTAGGTCCTGTCCAATTACGCTTAATCAAGTTATCCTTGGTTAAAATAACCTGTTTATGGACAAACCATATAAACACTTTTATTTTCAAAGGAACTTTGACAGCCCAAACATGCTTGGAGGTGGGAATGGAGCTCGAATTAATTACATCAATATACATTGATTTAACCGTGAATACTCTAGACCTAGTCAGTTTCCAGCGTAATTCATCGGGTTGTTGAGAAAGATGGACATCCATTAGTCTCCGAACTAGACGGAGCCAATCTTCCCAACGATTGCCCACTAACGACCTTCTGAACTGAATATTAAGGGGGATGGATTGAAACACCGTAGCAACGAACACCTCACGTCGTTGAACAATGCGATATAAAGACGGATATTGAATGGCCAAGGGTGTCTCGCCGAGCCAAGTATCCTCCCAGAATCGTGTACTAGCGCCGTTGCCAATAACAACCTTTGTCCTATTAAACATAGATTGTTTGACTTTCATCAGACCTTTCCAGAAAGGCGAGTCAGTTGGCCTGACTATGACCTGGGACAAGGACTTTGTCTGTAGGTACTTGCTGCGAAGGATTTGGGCCCACATGGCATCAGTCTCAAAAGAAAGCTTCCACAGCCACTTGCTAAGAAGGCATCTGTTCTTAATTTCAAGATTCTCAATACCAAGACCCCCTTGGTCTTTCGGTCTACAGATGATATCCCATTTTGCAAGTCTGTATTTTCTTTTTAGCTCATCATCCTGCCAAAAGAAACGCGATCGATAAAAGTCCAGTCTTTTCCTAACACCAACTGGGACTTGAAAGAACGATAAGAGAAACATAGGCATACTCGTGAGCACCGAATTAATCAGAATTAATCGCCCTCCATATGACATGAGCTTGCCCTTCCAGCAACTCAGTTTCTTCTCAAACCGGTCTTCGATGCACTTCCATTCTCTATTGGTCAGCTTTCGATGGTGGATTGGAATACCTAGGTAAGAGAAAGGTAAATCCCCCAAGTCGCACCCAAACAATTGCCGATAAGCCTCTTGTTCGTCTTTGGCTCTACCAAAGCAGAACAACTCGCTCTTATGAAAGTTAATCTTTAACCCGGTCAATTGTTCGAAAAGGCATAACACCAGCTTCATATTTCTCGCCTTGGCCAGGTCATGCTCCATAAAGATGATTGTATCATCAGCGTACTGAAGGATGGATACACCTCCATCAACCAGATGAGGTACCAAGCCACCCACTTGACCATTCTCCTTAGCCCTTCCTATCAAGATGGCTAACATATCAACCACAATGTTAAACAGAGTAGGGGACATCGGATCTCCTTGTCTTAGGCCTTTATGTGTCTGGAAGTAATGACCAATATCGTCATTCACTCTAATTCCCACACTCCCTTTTTGCGTAAATGATTCAACCTGGCGTCGCCGGGCTTCATCAAAACCTTTCATACGCAATGCCTGTTGGAGAAATGGCCATTTGACCTTATCGTACGCTTTTTCGAAATCCACCTTAAAAATGACACCATCTAACTTCTTGGAATGGATTTCATGGAGCGTTTCATGAAGGACGACCACCCCTTCAAGGATGTTTCTGTCCGGCATGAAAGCAGTTTGGGAGTGCTGCACCACAGAATGCGCAATCCGTGTGAGCCTATTAGTCCCGACCTTGGTGAATATTTTAAAACTAACATTGAGAAGGCAGATCGGCCTGAACTGCTCAATTCTCACAGCATCCGTCTTCTTAGGAAGCAGTGTGATAGTTCCAAAATTCAAATGAAATAACTGAAGCTGTCCAGAGAACAGATCATGAAACATAGGTAGCAAATCCCCCTTAATAATATGCCAGCACTTCTTGTAGAACTCCACCGGAAATCCATCCGGTCCGGGAGCCTTATTATTTTTCAACTGTGCTATAGCATCAAACACCTCCTTTTCCGAAAACGGGGCAACCAGAATATCATTTTCAGCAGCCGAAAGTTGAGGCACATCCTTAGTTCTGGACTCATCGAGAGATACACAATTATCCTCCGGAGGTCCAAATAACTGCCCATAATACTCGGTTATATATGTTTTTAGGTTATCCTGACCTACAATAGTGCCCTCATCTTGTTCAAGTTGGAATATTCTCTTCTTTCTGTGCTTACCATTAGCAATCATATGAAAGAATTGAGTATTCGTGTCCCCTTGGACCACTTTGCGAACCTTAGCCCGCAAAGCCCACTTCAATTCTTCTTCGCGGAGAAGTTCTTTCAACCTCTTCTCTGCTTCAGTTTTAACCTGGAGCTCAGCAGGCATCAAAATCGTGGATTCTGCCTTAACGTCCAGATTCTGTATAAGAGAGAGGAGCCTGTCCTTCTCAATCTTATACACCCCACTAAGGTGCTTAGCCCAACCCCGTAAGAAGCTTCTCAAACTCCTAATCTTATTTTGCCAACGCTCAACCGCGGTCCTACCTCCAACACCCTTCGCCCATTCCCTAGCGATGAGGTCTAGGAACCCTTCGCGTTCGAACCAGGCCATCTCAAAAGAAAAGGTGTTTTTGTTCCCTACGTGGTTCGGCTCCCCTGAGTCAACGAACAAGGGTGTGTGATCAGAAAAACCCCGTGAAAGAGCTTGAACCATCACAAGCGGGAACTTCTGTTCCCACTCCACACTCGCAAGAACGCGATCAAGCTTTTCGTAAGTCGGGTTGGGCAAAGAGTTAGCCCAGGTAAACTTTCTACCAGAAAGCTCTATCTCCCTCAGATCCAAGCTTTCAATAATAGTATTGAACATGAACGACCACCTGCCGTCAAAGTTATCATTATTCTTCTCCTCTCTCCTCCTAATGATGTTGAAATCACCCCCACTCTTTTTTCATATGCTCCATGGATTTACGTTGATGCGTAAAGCAAAGTATTTCTAGTTTCCTATTGCGAGTTGCAATTTTGTCGGGATCTTAGCATATACAAATATAGTCCTGCCATTTATCCCTTTTTCTATTAAATGTGCATGCTATTGTAGCTAATATCAAATTGTCCTATGCTTATTTTGTGTTGGTCCGCCACCATTTTGTGGTTATTCCCCTATCAGTCATGTTTGTCACACATCTATCCATCATTTTGTGGTTATTTCCTAAATACCAGTCTTGTCTGTCACATATTGATCCTATTATTCTGCTCGATAAATTACCTGTGTGTACTAATCAGTGTTTACGGCTTGTGGTGCACATGTGCAGTCTGTAGTTGATACTGGGAGGGCCAGCCGAGGACAGTGTGACCTTCCTTCGACTTGAGCGGTTGGACCTACTATGTAATCACTTATATCGGTGTCAAAACGAGCAGTTGAGCCTACTATAACATCAATGGCTCATGTGTCATGGCTACAAGGATTGTTGACACTTCTTTGATTGCACCTTATGGCACAGTGAAGACTACATCTATTTGATTAGGTGACTTTGATTTTATTGACACTGAAGAATTCGTCTAAGAGTCTAAAGAGTACATACATCTGGTTTCAGACATTAGTCATGGTAATTTTGACACTTAAAAGTCCTAGCATTTGATTCATTATTCTGTGTGAACAAAAAGTACAATTCTTCCAATGAATATGATTAGTCCAATTTTTTTGTTTGTTTCAACTAGCAATTTCTATCTCTAAGCCAGTAACTATAATAATAGATGAGAGCGTGTATGTAGATCTCAGGGATAATTCTGTGGAACCAGATTAATTAGATGTTGTATATTTATGTAACCAAATTTCATTTATAAACTACATCTCATTTCAATGCACTTACATTGACAAAATTTGTGGCGGGAGTATGAAGGGAGTCAGGATTGATCTTACAATGCCCAATATACAAGAAAAACGATGACAACGCGTCCAAACGGAGCTATCTATATAATAGTCTACTATGTAGTTCTTTACTAATATGTTTTAGTTATCCTCGACTACCATTGTGGCTTACTTTTGGTTCATTATTTGAACCTCAGTGATATGTCATGTTACGTTTTATATGAAATGCGCCAATGGTAGATAATGAAACTTGATGCTTTAAACCTTTCCCAATCCTGTCGAATATGTGTTCTGTATTACCGGGTTAGATGTGACTGTACCGAGTGGGGTGCGGCAAGCGAATAGGAGCATGACGGTGAGCACCATGAGAAGCTTAGGAATGCCCAACCATTTACCAGCCTTAAAAGAAAGCGTACAGTCCTGCGGTGGATGCCACCAGCGAACCAACATATATTATCAAATAATAATAATAATAATCAAATAACAACATTAGGTTTCGCTGCTCCGGTGCTCCCCGCGTGTTGAACTTGTATATGCAGAACTTCGGGATATTGGCCTTGAGTCCGCCTGCCCCCGCAACGTTCATGAGCAGTGGCGGAGCTTGATGAAGATTGTTGAGGTGGCTAATTAGAGTTGAGGGGGCGAAGATATAAGTTATGCATGAACTCTAATAAATGTTTGATATTCAAGCCTAATAATATTAGGCATACACTTAAGTGTGTTCCTAGAGTAGGGGGGCAATGGCCCCCTGATAGGTCCCAAAATAAGTCTTTGACAAAATTGTACTAAATCAAATACTTATTTTGGGATGGAGGGAGTACTAGATAGTCCCATGAAAAGAAGTTTGATTTAGTTAAGCATTAGAGTATTTTCATGTTTCATTACTCATAAAGTTCAAGGCTAATATGACATGGAAAATATGTCATATATGCAGATGGGCATAGTTTTAGGAATATTATTCTAGGCTTTAATTTTGCAAATTCACAGGTCTTTACGAGGACAAGCTCGTTCAGGGGAACACACTTTGATTGCATCAAACTCTACACTAATAAGATGAAAATCTGAAGTAGATAAGTAGAGTACAAAGGATAAACGCAAACTTTTTCTTTTTTGATTGGAAGGATGAACTGAAGTTCTCACAGACAAGGCATGGAACGAGCAGGAGCAGGGAGATATAGATCATGCAAGAAGAAAGAATAATTCTACAAGCTCGGTCACCATACCATATTCAAATCTCTTCCCCCCTCTACCTCCCTCCCTCCCTCCTCTTTCTCTCTCTCTCTCTCCCTCCCTCCCTTCCCCCCTCCCTCTTTCCTCGTCATTCGCCGCCGCCATGGCCTAGTAGAAGAAGACCACCTATGTTATGCTCACGCCGGAGCGGCGTTTCCAGATGCTCGTGGTGATGCGGGCTAGGCGTGCCACCCAGATCGCAGTGGGCATGTCTTCGAATTCTCCGGAGCCAGAGGACGAGGGGGAGGGGAGTAGCAGTTGAAGCCTGAGTAGCAGAAGGAGCCCATGGAGGAGGAGGACGTTGATGGGGTAACCTACTACTGGTAGGGTCAAGGACCTGACATCTAAGGCCCACCTAGGGTCCCACACCATCATTGCAAGGTCCCTGGACCACAGGCGCATTCGAATGCGCATCACTGGAAATCCACTCGGATACACCGACAACACTCGGACGTCTTTCCTGCAGTCGGTCCGTCCAATAGCTCTCGGATAGAGGAGGCGTAGGGATGGCGAGGGAGCTGCAATGGCTGAGTAGCTTAATGTTGGACTTCAGTTGTAGTTATAGCTGCCGTTGCCAGTAACTGTTGTAGTTATGCTCATTCAACTCCTTGTAACGTAGCATTGATGGGCCGAGGTGCACTCTATATAAGCCTCCCTGATGCGAGTCGACTAGATGGCGAGTCGTTCGACGTCCCGATCTTTCACGGTACTAGCAGCATCAACAAGAAATTCCGGTCGAGCAAAGTTGCAAGATCGTAAGATCAGAAACTTGTGTCAAGTAGATTGGATCGACTCCACACGCAGCAGCAACAAAATCCTCTCGGATCAGCAACAAAAATATTTGGTGTCCCCCATATTGATCTCATGACTAAAACAAAATTCTCCCTCTATTACACGGCCGTATGGCCTTTATTTAAGGAGCACGGAGGCTCAAAACGAAACTGGCCGGGACTCTTCCTAATAACCGAATACTAGTACGAATCGTACCAGCGCATGACTCTTTCTCTCTCCTAATTAAACTAAACAATATATTAACTAATTAATCATCCGACCACGCTGATCACAACCAAATAGTTACGTGACCACTATAGACAGAAAACAAAATAAGACTCTGCTCTCTCACGCGGCTACACGGGAATCAGATTGCCACCTATTTCCAACAAAACACCATCTGTATGGAGGCGTTCTAAAATTGGGCTTGACAGCATCCATCTTCGGTTTAATTGATGGAACCTCAAAACTAAAAGAGCCAAGTTGTAACATGTTCTGAAGATTATCTTTTGCACTAGCGGTCACATCATCCCCTCTCCCTTGAAACGAAGCCGTCCTCGGTTTCGTGATAGCTTTGGCGACCTTCCTTTTAACTGAGACGATAACATCATCTTTGATATCATTGGCAAACATCGGCTGTAGCACATGCCGCCTTCCAACATCCCAAAAACAATATGTGTTGGACCTTCCATCATGGATAGCACGATGATCATATTGCCGCGGCCTCCCCAATAACAAGTGGCATGCATTCATTGGCAGAACATCACAGATAACTGTATCGGTGTAATTGTCAACCGAAAAATTGATGCACACCTTGTGAGTAACTTTCAATTTGCCCGACTGATATAACCATTCAACGCAGTGTGGTTGTAGGTCCTTCCAAGTAGGCAAAGCTAAAGCATCCACCAAGTCCTTGCTAACTGCATTAGTGTAGCTTCCTCCGTCTATGATCAACTTACAATTAGTGTTGTTGATTTTGCACTGAGTTTGAAAAATATTCCAACGCTGCCCCTTATCCTCAATGCGATCCTCTTGCACTCGCTGCACCATCAATGGCGGGTATGATTCAGCAGCTTCAAAACTCGCAGTCACCTTTTCAACATCTTCAGATTTTTCACTAGAAGTGTCAGAAACAACCTCTTCATCGCTAGCGGATGCATAGCCATCTTTCGTTAGCAATACTCTTTTCTCATTAGGGCATTCACGCTTCATATGTCCTCTTCCTCCACACTTGAAACACTCGATGTACGTCACTAGTATGTGTGGTAGACTGCGCACTAGAATCAATCCTCGACAGTCCTGATTTTGAAGCATCCTTTTGCACGGAACCATGAGAACGATTTAATGTTCTCGTCCTGGAGCTAGGAACAACATCCTCACTCTTATGCTGCGAGCGTCGCCATGTGTTCAAAGTGTTACTGGGAACTGTGCTGACTTGGCGCCGCTTAATCTGTTGTTCCGCACGCACAGCTTGGTGCACAAGATCTTGTATGTTGTAGTAGACCACCATCTCAACACGATCCTGCACCTCGATATTTAGCCCGTTAAAGAAACGTGCCATGGTCGCCTCCGGATCCTCCGTTGTCCCTGTACGTATCATAAGCAATTCCATCTCCTTGTAACATTCATCAACACTCATATTACCTTGAGAGAGCCGCTGCAACTTGTTGTACATATCTCTTTTATAATGCTCAGGAACAAAACGTCGCTTCATGAACTCTTTCATCCCTCGCCAAGTCGTCGGGCGATGTCTTGAACGACAAATTTGATTCCACCATATTAGCGCGTAACCGGTAAACTCAATGCTAGCAAGTTGAACTTTCTTCTCCTCGCTATAATGATGGGCATCAAAAATTTGATCCACACGCATCTCCCACTCTAAATAGCCTTCTGGTTCGCACTTGCCGGAGAACGAAGGGATTGAAATTTTTATGCGCCCAATTCCATCATCTACAGGCACACGCATAGCTTGACCAACTCGGTCATGCACTCCGCCACGAACGGAAGTTTCAGGACGAGGCTCATAGTGTCGTGGTCGTGGCGCGTACCCCACCTGGTCAACGCCGTCATCGAGACCATCATCTCCAGCATGAGGTTGTGCCGCCAAACGGCGATCATGCACGCCGGCATGTCCATCGCGAGCAGGTGCTGCATAATGCAGTGGAGCCGCCGGAGCAGTCTGTGGTGGGGCAAAATTCGTCGCCGGCATATTGATGATGTCCGCCAAACCATCAAACCGAGTGATTAGGACATCTATCCTTTTGCCGAGCGCATCATGACATTGCTTGATGTAGTTGCATGTGTGGTCAAAACCATCCCGAATATTTTGCGGAATATCATCCGCATACACTGGACGTACTATTTCCTCAGAATCAGCAGCAACCTCATCACCCTTGTTGACCGAGGTTGAGATCTTGATCAACACAGTACCGTGAACAACTTTAGCTCTGATACCACTTGATGCGAGTCGACTAGATGGCGAGTCGTTCGACGTCCCGATTTTTCACGGTCCTAGCAACAGCAACAAGAAATTCCGGTCGAGCAAAGATGCAAGACCGTAAGATCAGAAACTTGTGTCGAGTAGATTGGATCGACTCCACACGCAGCAGCAACAAAATCCCCTCAGATCGGCAACAAAGATATTTGGTGTCCCCCAACATGGGACGTTTTCTGTAGTTTTATTGATCTCACCACTAAAACAAAATTCTCCCTCTGTTACACGGCCGTATGGCCTTTATTTAAGGAGCACGGAGGCTCAAAACGAAACTGACCGGGACTCTTCCTAATAACCGAATACTAGTACGAATCGTACCAGCGCATGACTCTTTCTCTCTTTTTTTTTGAGATACTCTTTCTCTCTCCTAATTAAACTAAACAATATATTAACTAATTAATCATCCGGCCACGCTGATCACAACCAAATAGCTACGTGACCACTACTAGTAGACAGAAAACAAAATAAGACTCTGCTCTCTCACGCGGCTACACAGGAATCAGATTGCCACCTATTTCCAACAAAACACCATCTGTATGGAGGCGTTCTAAAATTGGGCTTCACAGCATCCTTCTGCGGTTTAATTGATGGAACCTCAAAACTAAAAGAGCCAAGTTGTAACATGTTCTGAAGATTATCTTTTGCACTAGCGGTCACATCACTCCCCTCGGCTCCATGGCAAGGGCTCAGCATCCATTGTAATCATACACCCCAAGAGAAAACACAAGCCTTCAGGCACGAAATGGTCCAGTCAGCTCACAGCCCACTCGGCTCCCGGACGCGCCGAACGCCGCCCCCTCTGATGATCTGTATGGAGATTGGAGGCCTGACCAGGTCACTCCCCCGCGGCGGAACAACGATTATCATCATACTCGGATGCCCCCTTATGATCTGGCGTGTGCACAAACAGTGCCACATATAGTAAACATATGGCCGTGGCTTCTTACCATTAGGGCAAGCCAGGAAAAATCGCCGGTCAAATCAACGTCAAAGCGCGTGTGTAGTGTGATGAAGAAAAGGAAACCAACTTAGGTGGCCTAAGTAACATCACACCTCATCATTTTCCGGCAATCTTGCTCACCCCTAAGAATCTACCCCACGCGCACACGGACCGAACCAAGTGTCCTCCCGCCAGTGGCCACGCTGTGCAGACGGTGCGGTGTGGGGTTGTTGCCACGAGAGGGCTCCTAAATTTTACTGCTTCGGTCTCAAAATGTCAGTCGTTTGGCTTCTATATCCATGGAGTCTGAAATTTTACAGAAAATTATACTAACCATTATATTTCAAGAAATTCAGATTTTTCTTTACACATGTACATAGGGATATGTGGTTCATGTCCGTAAATTTTCATGAAGAAATATTTTTTTGATGTGAGCTATATGAAAACAAAAATTAGCTCACATAAAAATGCATTGCGTCATGAAACTTTGCAAACATGTACTCCCTCCGTCCCATAATAAAAAAACGTTTTTACGTTAGTGTAGTGTCAAAAACGCTATTATATTATGGGATGAAGGGAGTAGTATATACATCCTTATGTATATGAAAATTCATAATTCTTTGAAACTTAAAAGGTTAAAATTTGAATTTTTCAGAATTTATGGAGCCTGAGCTCTGTTAGCATTTTCCACGAGCGAGTGAGGTTGTTGTACATGTTTCAGTCCTTGCATCATGTATGCTGCAAGTTAAACATAAACAAAATTATTTAGAGTCAGGTTTTGCACGAGAGTGCTGCTTCGAGACCAAATAATACACAATTAATTTGTTGTGTTTTTCATGAGAGAAGGAGGCTCATGGTTCTTTTCATGCCAAATAGCGAACCGGGCCATAGTTATCAAGACCAATCGTATGTAACTAAATAGATGATCCCATCAACATTTTTATATTAACATGCAAGCCTGCCATAATTATTGATGAAAAATTCCATCTAAACATGGAACAACCATGCATGAGAAAAAAATTAATTGGATGAGAAAACTATTATGCTAGATATATTCACTAAATGTATAATATCAATAATTAAATACAATACATCATATCACCATTTAGTTTCGGTATTCATATCATATTAATCAAAATAATCATGTCCCAATCTCACTGAATTGTGTTGCAACTAATTCCTACCCCCAACGCACGAGGCATAGGCTAGTATATATCTAAATTGCTGATTCCTACCATCTCTAATTCTCTCAACAATTATGCCACATCAATATCCACTAACACTATTTTTCAGTCGATGCAGACCACATTATAAACTACTCAATCCATCCCAAAATATGGTGTGTGTTCGACATATATTTTTATTCAAACTTTGATCAAATTTATGAACAAAAACCAACATCTATAATACTAAATCTACAATTACTTTTGTAATAACATAAATTTTCATATGATATAAATTGAGTATCGTGAGTATAGATAATTTTCTCTATAAACTTTGTCAAAGTTTATGAAGCCTTCCTGTTGCTAAAATCAATGCACATTATATTACATGGCTGATAGAGTATGTTTTTTTTACTAACGGGATGCCCCAATTTAATTGTTGCAACTGCTATGACACAGCATACACACACACTCTCTCTGTTCATACATAATGCAAGTACGAAATGTTGGGGAACGTAGTAATTTTAAAAAAAATCCTACGCACACGCAAGATCATGGTGATGCATAGCAACGAGAGGGGAGAGTGTTGTCCACGTACCCTCGTAGACCGACAGCGGAAGCGTTATCACAACGCGGTTGATGTAGTCGTACGTCTTCACGATCCGACCGATCAAGTACCGAACGCACGGCACCTCCGAGTTCTACACATGTTCAGCTCGATGACGTCCCTCGAACTCCGATCCAGCCGAGTGTTGAGGGAGAGTTTCGTCAGCACGACGGCGTGGTGACGATGATGATGTTACACCGACGCAGGGCTTCGCCTAAGCTCCGCAACGGTATTATCGAGGTGTAATATGGTGGAGGGGGGCACCGCACACGGCTAAGAGATCTCAAGGATCAATTGTTGTGTCTCTGGGGTGCCCCCCTGCCCCCGTATATAAAGGAGCAAGGGAGGAGGAGGCCGGCCCTAGGAGGGGGCGCACCAAGTGTGGAGTCCTACTAGGACTCCCTAGTCCTAGTAGGATTCCACTTCCCATATGGAATAGGAAAAGAGGAAGGGAAGAAGAGAAGGAAGGACGGGGGCGCCCCCCTTCCCTAGTCCAATTCGGACCAGACCAAGGGGAGGGGTGCGGCCACCCATGAGGCCCTTTTCCTTCTTTCCCGTATGGCCCAATAAGGCCCAATACGTATTCCCTTAACTCTCCGGTACTTCGAAAAATACCCGAATCACTCGAAACCTTTCCGAAGTCCGAATATAGTCGTCCAATATATCGATTTTTACGTCTCGACCATTTCGAGACTCCTCGTCATATCCCCGATCTCATCCGGGACTCCGAACTCCTTCGGTACATCAAAACTCAATAAAACTGTCATCGTAACGTTAAGCGTGCGGACCCTACGGGTTCGAGAACTATGTAGACATGACCGAGACACGTCTCCGGTCAATAACCAATAGCGGGACCTGTATGCCCATATTGGCTCCCACATATTCTACGAAGATCTTTATCGGTCAGACCGCATAACAACATACGTTGTTCCCTTTGTCATCGGTATGTTACTTGCCCGAGATTCGATCGTCGGTATCTCGATACCTAGTTCAATCTCGTTACCGGCAAGTCTCTTTACTCGTTCCGTAATACATCATCCCGCAACTAACTCATTAGTCACAATGCTTGCAAGGCTTATAGTGATGTGCATTACCGAGTGGGCCCAGAGATACCTCTCCGACAATCGAAGTGACAAATCCTAGTCTCGAAATATGCCAACCCAACAAGTACCTTTGGAGACACCTGTAGAGCACCTTTATAATCACCCATTTACGTTGTGACGTTTGGTAGCACACAAAGTGTTCCTCCGGTAAATGGGAGTTGCATAATCTCATAGTCATAGGAACATGTATAAGTCATGAAGAAAGCAATAGCAACATACTAAACGATCGGGTGCTAAGCTAACGGAATGGGTCAAGTCAATCACGTCATTCTCCTGATGTGGTGATCCCGTTAATGAAATGACAACTCATGTCTATGGCTAGGAAACATAACCATCTTTGATTAACGAGTTAGTCAAGTAGAGGCATACTAATGACACTCTGTTTATCTATGTATTCACACACGTATTACGTTTCCGGTTAATACAATTCTAGCATGAATAATAAACATTTATCATGATATAAGGAAATATATAATACTTTATTATTGCCTCTAGGGCATATTTCCTTCAGTCTCCCACTTGCACTAGAGTCAATAATCTAGTTCACATCGCCATGTGATTTAACATCAATAATTCATATCACCATATGATTAACACCCATAGTTCACATCTCTATGTGACCAACACTCAAAGGGTTTACTAGAGTCAATAATCTAGTTCACATCGCTATGTGATTAACACCCAAAAAGTACTAAGGTGTGATCATGTTTTGATTGTGAGATAATTTTAGTCAACGGGTCTGTCACATTCAGATCCGTAAGAATTTTGCAAATTTCTATGTCTACAATGCTCTGCACGGAGCTACTCTAGCTAATTGCTCCCACTTTCAATATGTATCTAGACCGAGACTTAGAGTCATCTAGATTTAGTGTTAAAACTTGCATCGACGTAACCCTTTACGACGAACCTTTTGTCACTTCCATAATCGAGAAACATATCCTTATTCCACTAAGGATAATTTTGACCGTTGTCCAGTGATCTACTCCTAGATCACTATTGTACTCCCTTGCCAAAATCAGTGTAGGGTATACAATAGATCTGGTACACAGCATGGCATACTTTATAGAACCTATGGCCGAGGCATAGGGAATGACTTTCATTCTTTTTCTATCTTCTGCCGTGGTCGGGCTTTGAGTCTTTTACTCAATTTCACACCTTGTAACATAGGCAAGAACTCTTTCTTTGACTGTTCTATTTTGAACTATTTCAAAATCTTGTTAAGGTATGTACTCATTGAAAAACTTATCAAGCGTCTTCATCTATGTCTATAGATCTTGATGCTCAATATGTAAGCAGCTTCACCGAGGTCTTTCTTTGAAAAACTCATTTCAAAACACTCATTTATGCTTTACAGAATAACTTTACATTATTTTCGATCAACAATATGTCATTCACATATACTTATCAGAAATGCTGTAGTGCTCCCACTCACTTTCTTGTAAATACAGGCTTCACCGCAAGTCTGTATAAAACTATATCCTTTGATCAACTTATCAAAGTGTATATTCCAACTCCGAGATGCTTGCACCACTCCATAGATGGATCGCTGGAGCTTGCATATTTTGTTAGCACCTTTAGGATTGACAAAACCTCCTGGTTGCATCATATACAACTCTTCTTTAATAAATCCATTAAGGAATGCAGTTTTGTTTATCCATTTGCCATATTTCATAAAATGCAGCAATTGCTAACATGATTCAGACAGACTTAAGCATAGATACGAGTGAGAAACTCTCATCGTAGTCAACATCTTGAACTTGTCGAAAACCTTTTTGCGACAATTCTAGCTTTGTAGATAGTGATACTACTATCAGCGTCCGTCTTCCTCTTGAAAATCCATTTATTCTCAATTGCGTGCCGATCATCGGGCAAGTCAACCAAAGTCCACACTTTGTTCTCATACATGGATCTCATCTCAGATTTCATGGCCTCAAGCCATTTTGCGGAATCTCGGCTCACCATCGCTTCTTCATAGTTCGTAGGTTTGTCATGGTCTAGTAACATAACCTCCAGAACAGGATTACCGTACCACTCTGGTGCGGATCTTACTCTGGTTGACCTACAAGGTTTAGTAACAACTTGATCTGAAGTTTCATGATCATCATCATTAACTTCCTCACTCATTGGTATAGACGTCACAGGAACCGTTTCTTGTGATGAACTACTTTCCAATAAGGTAGCAGGTACAGTTACCTCATCAAGTTCTACTTTCCTCCCACTCACTTCTTTCGAGAGAAACTCCTTCTCTAGAAAGGATCCATACTAAGCAACGAATGTCTTGCCTTCGGACCTGTGATAGAAGGTGTACCCAACTGTCTCCTTCGGGTATCCTATGAAGACACATTTCTCCGATTTGGGTTTGAGCTTATCAGGATGAAACTTTTTCACATAAGCATCGCAACCCCAAACTTTAAGAAACGACAACTTTGGTTTCTTGCCAAACCATAGTTCATAAGGCGTCGTCTCAGCGGATTTTGATGGTGCCCTATTTAACGTGAATGCAGCTGTCTCTAATGCATAACCCCAAAATGATAGTGATAGATCGGTAAGATACATCATATATCGCACCATATCTAATAAAGTACGATTACGACATTCGGACACACCATTACACCGTGGTGTTCCAGGTGGCGTGAGTAGTGAAACTATTTCACATTGTTTTAACTGAAGGCCAAACTCGTAACTCAAATACTCTTCTCCACGATCAGATCGTAGAAACTTTATTTTCTTGTTACGATGATTTTCCGCTTCACTCTGAAATTATATGAACTTTTCAAATGTTTCAGACTTCTGTTTCATTAAGCAGATATACCCATATTTGCTCAAATCATCTGTGAAGGTCAAAAAATAATGATACCTCCTACGAGCCTCAATATTCATCGGACCACATACATCTGTATGTATGATTTCCAACAAATCTTTTGCTCTCTCCATAGTTCCGGAGAACGGCGTTTTAGTCATCTTGCCCATGAGGCACGGTTCGCAAGCATCAAGTGATTCCAAAATGCCATCGGTATGGAGTTTCTTCATGCGCTTTACACCAATATGACCTAAACGGCAGTGCCAAAAATAAGTTGCACTATCATTATTAACTTTGCATCTTTTGGCTTCAATATTATGAATATGTGTATCACTATGATCGAGATCCAACAAACCATTTTTGTTGGTGTGTATGACCATAAAAGGTTTTTATTCATGTAAACAGAACAACAATTGTTCTCTAACTTAAATGAATAACCGTATTGCAATAAACATGATCAAATCATATTCATGCTCAACGCAAACACCAAATAACACTTATTTAGTTTCAACACTAATCTCGAAAGTATTGGGAGTGTGCGATGATGATCATATCAATCTTGGAACTACTTCCAACACACATCATCACCTCACCTTTTACTAGTCTCTGTTTATTCTGCAACTCCCGTTTCGAGTTACTACTCTTTAGCAACTGAACCAGTATCAATTACCGAGGGGTTGCTATAAACAATAGTAAAGTATACATCAATAATCTGTATATCAAATATACCTTTGTTCACTTTTACTAGTCTCTGTTTATTCTGCAACTCCCGTTTCGAGTTACTACTCTTAGCAACTGAACCAGTATCAATTACCGAGGGGTTGCTATAAACACTAGTAAAGTACACATCAATAATCTGTATATCAAATATACCTTTGTTCACTTTGCCATCCTTCTTATCCACCAAATAGTTGGGGTAGTTCCGCTTCCAGTGACCAGTCCCTTTGTAGTAGAAGCACTTAGTCTCAGGCTTAGGTACAGACTTGGGCTTCTTCACTTGATTAGCAACTTGCTTGCCGTTCTTTTTGAAGTTCCCCTTCTTCCCTTTGCCCTTTTCTTGAAACTAGTGGTCTCGTCAACCATCAACACTTGATGTTTTTCTTGATTTCTACCTTCGTCGATTTCAGCATCACGAAGAGCTCGGGAATTACTTTCGTCATCCCTTGCATACTATAGTTCATCACGAAGTTCTACTAACTTGGTGATGGTGACTAGAGAATTCTGTCAATCACTATTTTATCTGGAAGATTAACTCCCACTTGATTCAAGCGATTGTAGTACCCAGACAATCTGAGCACATGCTCACTAGTTGAGCGATTCTCCTCCATCTTTTAGCTATAGAACTTTCTTGGAGACTTCATATCTATCAACTCGGGTATTTGCTTAGAATATTAACTTCAACTCCTGGAACATCTTATATGGTCCATGACGTTCAAAACGTCTTTGAAGTCCCGATTCTAAGCCGTTAAGCATGGTGCACTAAACTATCAAGTAGTCATCATATTGAGCTACCCAAAGGTTCATAACGTCTGCATCACTCTTGCAATAGGTCTGTCACCTAGCGGCGCATCAAGGACATAATTTTTCTGTGCAGCAATGAGGATAATCCTCAGATCACGGATCCAATCCGCATCTTTGCTACTAACATTTTTCAACATAATTTTCTCTAGGAACATATCAAAAATAAAAACAGGGAAGCAACAACGCGAGCTATTGATCTACAACATAATTTGCAAAATACTATTAGGACTAAGTTCATGATAAATTTAAGTTCAATTAATCATATTACTTAAGAACTCCCACTTAGATAGACATCTCTCTAATCATCTAAGTGATTACGTGATCCAAAGCAACTAAACCATGTCCGATTAACACGTGAGATGGAGTAGTTTCAATGGTGAACATCACTATGTTGATCATATCTACTATATGATTCACGTTCGACCTTTCGGTCTCTGTGTTCCGAGGCCATATCTGTATATGCTAGGCTCATCAAGTTTAACCTGAGTATTCCGCGTGTGCAACTGTTTTGCGCCCGTTGTATTTGAACGTAGAGCCTATCACACCCGATTAACACGTGGTGTCTTAGCACGAAGAACTTTTGCAACGGTGCATACTCAGGGAGAACATTTTTATCTTGAAATTTTAGTGAGAGATCATCTTATAATGCTACCGTCAAACAAAGCAAGATAAGATGCATAAAGGATTAACATCACATGCAATCAATATAAGTGATATGATATGGCCATCATCATCTTGTGCTTGTGATCTCCATCTCCGAAGCACCGTGCTTGTGATCTCCATCTCCGAATCACCGTCATGATCACCACCGTCACCGGCGCGACACCTTGATCTCCATCGTAGCATCGTTGTCGTCTCGCCAACTTATTGCTTTTACGACTATCGCTACCGCTTAGTGATAAAGTAAAACTATTACATGGCGATTGCATCTCATACAATAAAGCGACAACCACATGTATAAGTCATGAAGAAAGCAATAGCAACATACTAAACGATCGGGTGCTAAGCTAACGGAATGGGTCAAGTCAATCACGTCATTCTCCTGATGAGGTGATCCCGTTAATCAAATGACAACTCATGTCTATGGCTAGGAAACATAACCATCTTTGATTAACGAGCTAGTCAAGTAGAGGCATACTAGTGACACTCTGTTTGTCTATGTATTCACACAGGTATTACGTTTCCGGTTAATACAATTCTAGCATGAATAATAAACATTTATCATTATATAAGGAAATATATAATACTTTATTATTGCCTCTAGGGCATATTTCCTTCACGAAATATTTCTACATTAAAACACACTAGCTTTTATTTGAAAAAAAAAGAAACACAAACACTAGCTTTTGATTTAGATCTTCGGAAACACTAACGCCCACACGTGTGGGCATTTGCATCTCACCCACACGCGTGGATCCGCGTCCGTTTGTGGATGCATGAATCTTGGCATGTTTGTGGTGCCACGTAGGACTGGGCTGGTGTGTGGGCATTCACCCGGTCGCTCACACGTCCGTTTCACCACACGGAGGCGCCGTGTGGGGCGTTTAGCAGTTCGCCCACACGCCAGTTTTCACTCACGCACAAGGGCTGGTGTGTGGGCATTTGCCATCTCGCCCACACGCCCGTCTCCTCTCTCCACACCCAAGCTGCCAGTTGCCATGCGTTTTGCAGTGTACATGGCAACTGCCCTAGCGTGCTTGTAAGCAGATGGCAACTCTCTTTTTTTTATCCGAACATGTCAGTTGCCATGTGTTTTGCAAGGTACACGGCAACTGCCCTTGTGTGCTTGTAAGCAAATGACAACTCTCTCTTTTGCCCGAACGTGTTGTTTTGCCATGTCTCTTTGTAGCGCTACACGGCAACTGTCTAGTGTTAGTAGATGGCAACTCTTAAGGTTTTCAAATAATGGCAACTGTAGTAAACCAGACCATACACGGCAACTGCTTAGTGTTAGTAGGTGGCAACCTCTAAAGTTTTCAAATCATGACAACTATAGTAAACCAGACCATACATGACAACAGCTGCAGTGTCCAAAATGGCATCTGACACTTGACCTGAGATGGCAGCTGCAGTTGAGCAACCATGGCAACTGTAGTTGTCCGCCATGGCAACTGTAGTTCAGCGACATGGCAACTGCAGTTAAACGGACATTGAAGAGGGTCCGGACCATGGCAACTGCGGGGACGCGTGGTGACTGTCACGCGGGGCGTGCGGGACTGTGAGGTAGGTGGCTGAGAGAGGTCGTGTGGGCGTTATGCATTTTGCCCACACATAGGCGTGTGAGAGAGGGACCGTAAGGAAAAAAAAGCGTGTGGGCGCTAGTTGTTTTGCCCACATGTAGGCGTGTGGGCTGGACCTCTTAGACACCACACAAAACATGTGGGCAGACCCCTTAACGCTCACACGTGTGGCAGTTATCGTCGTCCTAGATCTTTGCTTGGATGATAATTCATCTAAAACTAATCTTTAGATGTCCGTAACAACTCCGGAAAAAAATCTCGTCCATTCTACCGGCCTCGCACACGCCATTGCCCATGATGCCCCGGTAGGCGGCATCATGGCACATTCAAGAACGGAACGGGGACAAAACGCAACACCAGAAAGCTGTTGACGGAACGGAATACGCCGAGTCGGTCTCCCAGAACATATACCCGTCGTCCTATCTATCTCCCCAGCCAAACAAGCATCTTCCATCGTGTTGCTGCCTCGCACCCTCGGTCTGCATGTTTCCTTCCTGTAGCTTCCACTGCACGCCCGCCCGCCCGGCTCTTCCATTCGTTCCCAACCCACCTCGTCTTCCCCAACTCACCTCTCCAGCTCTCCTCTCCTTTAAAAGCTCTTCCGAGCTTTCACCTCACAACACAACACGACCCCCGCTTCTTCCAATTAAACCTTGCTTGCTCCCCTCCTTATTGCTTAGTAAGTTAACCTGATCGACCGATCCTATCCATATCTCCAGTGAGCCCAAGCTCGATCGTGTCTTCAATCCAAAGGAACTCCCGGGAACAAGACAGGCCCGGGAGAAACGAATCGATAGGGACTTGTCCTAAGCTAAAGAAACCGCCCGAGAGAGCTCCCTATCCTATCCACCCATCGCCATGGCGGGTCAGTGCTCTGTCCTTGCCCGTGCGCACCACCAACAGTGTCGTCGGTCACCCAGAAACTAAGAGAGCAAGGGGTGAGAGAAGAAACTCTCGCGCGCAGCAGCCGCCGCCGAACTCTTTTGGTTGTTTCTTTGGGGTAGCGAGAATGCGGCAGCTCTCGTCGCTGCTGCAGGGGCTGGCCCGATCGATGGCTGGAAAAGAGAGGAAGGAGGAGGATCCGCAGGGGACGGTGCTGCGGATGTCGGGGACGCTGCGGGGCGAGGGCTCCGGGACCTTGGCCGCCGTGTGGTCTCGCCGCGGCGAGAAGGGCACCAACCAGGACTGCTCCGTCGTCTGGGAGGTGAGTTCCATCCATCCATCGCCTCTGCTATGTTTCGTCGCAATTGTCATGTTGATGCTCTGTTCCACGTGAAATTCTCTGCTCGTGCTCGTGGCAATCATTGGTGCCATATAGACAGAGTATCTTGTGGAGCTCGGCACCCAACGCGGAGCTCTTTTGGTGAATCTCTTCATCAAGAATTTAAACAGGAACTTGTTTTGTTCCGGCGTTTCAAACAGATTTGGTGTGTTCTTTTTTTGCAAGCGAAGAAGATATATTGTGCATGGTGTCATGGTTCGTTGGCCCTGTCCCATCGACCCATCCCTGCCGTAAGAAATAGTCCAACAGAGGAGGCAGTACTTGGGACTAGTTGCTGGCTTGTTCTCGTTTCTGACCACAGAATAAATCAAACGGCTTCCTAAACTAAACTGTGGGGTTCAAACCTCTCCCCGCTATTTGCCTAACCATGTTTTTTTTTTCCAATTTTTCTTTGTTTTTACGAGGTGTTTTAGTTCGTCTTGTACTCTTCAGTACCGAGTTTTTCTTGTTACTGCAGGAAGTCTTGAATACAACTTAGACTCAGTCTATCTTTGCGCCGTATTATGCTGAATTTATTTTGTAATCTGCTAGAAAAAATATGTTTTGTTACGTGCTAGAAAATGTACAGAAACATATCTAGATATGTTTCTTACAAAATAGACAGAAATTGATTAAGTTTTATACTTATAATCTAACGAGCAATGCCAAACGGAGTAGTGTAGTGATGTTGGCCCTTTAATTAAGCAGGCTCACTGATGTAATTAGTGATACGTGGCTTCTCAAGGCATAGGTTTTGTAGCATGTTGTTCACGTTGTCCTTGGATATGCTGCTTGCTTTTGGCTTCGACAGTACTCCATGCCAAAATGGCATCTTACTACGTCTCTTGGTTTGTTGGAGAAAAAAAGGTGTTCGGTTTCTTGGTTTTCTGAATCCAATGTGGCTTGTTGGAGACTGACTGCGACGGCAGAAAGGGGTATAGTACGTTACCTACAGTCCTAAACTGCATTGCCGAATGAATACAGGTTGCAAGAGGAAAAATAAAATCGCATTAGGCCAGGCCAACTAAAAGTGTGATTCGATGTAAATATCAATATGCCAACAAATGAAAATACTCCTCGACTAGTCAAACTGAGATGCACACTCCTTTTCTTCAGGGATTCGGATGCCAGGATGACACCGTCTTCTGCGGCATCTTCGACGGCCACGGCCAGTGGGGCCACTACGTCTCCAAGGCCGTCCGGGACTCGCTGCCGTCGTCGCTGTTGTGCCGTTGGCAGGAGGCCGTCGCGCTGGCGTCGCTCATCGACGGCGAGAAGAAGCTCGGCGACTGCCAGTTCGACCTCTGGAGGCAGTCCTACCTGGCGGCCGCCGCAGCCGTCGACGAAGAGCTCCGCCGCAGCCGCCGTCTCGACGCGGTCAACAGTGGCTCCACGGCGCTGTCGATCGTCAAGAAGGGTAACATGATGGTGATCGCGAACGTGGGCGACTCCCGAGCCGTCCTGGGGACCACGTCGGACGACGGCAGCATCGCCGCCGTCCAGCTCACCGTCGACTTCAAACCCAACCTGCCTCGTAAGTACTCAGTGACAGACGTACTGCACGTTCAGGATGCTTGATGAGAAGGCCGTTGCTCACTCGCATTCAAATTTGATTTTGCAGAGGAGAAGGCGCGCATCGTGCAGTGCAAGGGTCGCGTGCACTGCCACGAGGACGAGCCCGGCGTGCACCGGGTGTGGCTGCCCGACCGGGAGGCGCCGGGGCTGGCCATGTCGCGCGCGTTCGGCGACTACTGCGTCAAGGACTACGGCGTGATCTCGGCGCCGGAGGTGACGCAGAGGAAGATCACCGCCCGGGACCAGTTCGTCATCCTGGCCACCGACGGGGTAAGGGACAAATTCTTGCTGTCAATGGTAGTACCATTTTTATGCGCTCTACCGCATCATCTGATGGACGTGGAAAAATGGGGGCAGGTTTGGGACGTGGTCACCAACGAAGAGGCGGTGCAGATCGTGGCTGACACGCCGGAGAGGGAGAAGGCGGCGAAGCGCCTGGTCCAGTGCGCCGTCCGCGCCTGGAGGCGCAAGCGGCGGGGCTACGCCGTCGACGACTGCTCGGCGATCTGCCTCTTCCTCCACCACTCGCCGCTATCGTAGGCGGACAGCTTCGTCCCCGCATTGCCGTGTGGACAAGGAAGAGAGAGAGAGACGCCCGTCCTTCTCTTGGTAGAGCGAGTGCAGACGTCGCGATCAGAGACCGAAAGACCGCTGCAGATCATGAGAGCGTGCGGCAGCTCGTCGTGACCGGGACGCATGGACGGTGGGCGAACGTAACTGCTGCCGGTGGTGGATGACCGAAAGATGAGGACGACATGCTCCGACTGTCACCCCTCGACAGCTGCTGCGATCTGAACCGTGGACCAGAAAATATCTGACCGAGGCATCCTACAGTGAATGCTGAATGCCATGCCCATGATTGATCGCCCGGGATCTGGGACCGGAAGGATAGGTACGTATGGGCGTGTATGGCGTGCAGGTGGGAAAAGCAATTCTCCCATGCACGGGAGGTCCGGTGCATGGGAGGGCCGTTGATATTTCTTTAAGATTCGATGGCAATGCATTGACGCTGTTTATAGTTTGTCAGATCTTTCTCTGACTGACCACATGCAAGCCTATGCTTCACCATCGCATGCTTTTTATTTTATTATTTCCATGTTCAATTCTATTTTATCTTTTGAATCAAAAGAAAATATATGATCAGTATGCATATTTGTGTTTGTGATGAGAACTTTAAAACTAGACCACTTTTGAATATATTTGAACAAGTTACATATAAAACTAAAAGTACATAAAACTATGAGATGTTTTGTTTAACACTATAAAAATTCAAAGTTTTTTTTAGTAACACATTATTGTTTTTTGCGTGGAATTAATAAATTTGTATGAAACAAGTTTGAAGCATGTTGATTTAGCTGTCAAAAATATATTTTCTAAAATATATTCAATATTGGTCTTGTTTTAAAGATCTTGTCAGAAAAAACATAATTGTGCAAACTGAATGTAAACCAAACTTTTAATTCAACAAACAACACGCATCTATTTACTTGAATGAAACTCAGTGAGTAGGATATCATTAGAACGTATGCTAGATGAGAGAGAAAGGAGTATAAATGATGTCAGTGGTCCCGCACGGTAACAAATAAAGCGGTGAATGCATGCACGGGAGGCCCCGTGCATGGTAGAAAATCCTCTCTCGCGTGCAGGTGCCATGTCCACGCACTTGGACTACGCATGCACAGGTGGCCGGTCAAAATGTGATCGACATACCACGTACCCCTTTTCCCTGTTCTCATCACATTACATGGCACATCCCCGTGCTTATCATGTCAGATGTACTGTTACCACCCTCTCTACACGCTCATGAAAAACAGATCACCTACTTCGCAGATTGTAAGATTAGAAACGGGACGCCGATAACGCCCATACGCGTGGGCATTAAAGGGGTCTGGCCACACGTTTTGTGTGGTATCTAAGAGAATCAGCCCACACGTCTACGTGTGGGCAAAATAAGTAACGCCCACACGTTTTTTTTGCCTCGCGATCCCTCTCACAAGCCTGTGTGTGGGCAAAATAGATAACGCTCACACGCCCGTACGTCAGGCCTCCTACCTCATGCTCCCGCACGCCCCGCGTGACAGTCACCACGCGTCCCCGCAGTTGCCATGGTCCGGACCCTCTTCCATGTTCGTTTAACTGCAGTTGCCATGTTGCTGAACTACAGTTGCCATGTCGGACAACTACAGTTGCCATGGTTGCTCAACTATAGTTGCCATCTCAGGTCAAGTGCTAGATTTCATCTTTTGGACAACTGCAGCTGTTGCCATGTGTGGTCTGGTCTACTACAGTTGCTATGATTTGAAAAAATTTAGGAGTTGCCATGTACTAACACTAGGCAGTTGCCATGTAGCACTACAAAAAGACATGGCAAAATAACATGTTCGGGTAAAGAGAGAGTTGTCATCTGCTTATAAGCACACTAGGGGCAGTTGCCATGTACCCTGCAAAACACATGGCAACTGACAGCTTTGGGTGTGGGAGAGGAGACGGGCGTGTGGGCGCGATGGTATCTTTAGGAGTTGCCATATACTAAACACTAGGCAGTTGCCATATAGCACTACAAAAAGACATGGCAAAATAACATGTTCGGGTAAAAGAGAGAGTTGCCATCTGCTTACAAGTATAGTAGGGCAGTTGCCATGTACCCTCCAAACAGTGGCGGAGCCAGGAATTTGGTGTTGGGTATTCATTGTAATTTTTTTTGCAATGCAATGTAAATGTATACTAAATCACTAAGCTCCCTGGGGTAGAAAGCCCCAGGAGCGATTCAGCTAAATCTGCTCTTTAACATCTCAATTTTTTTTCACTGTGAAACTTCTTTGGAGAGGATCGAACCGATTTGCGAAATCATACTCTTCTCAATAATCATGTACAAAAATTCATATGTAGGATAACTGCCTATGTAATCTATTTGCTGCTCATGTGAGGCAGTTAGGATACTCCTAAGCGTCTATGTTAACTGTTGTTTGCAGGTTCAGGAGCATACTTTTCTAAGTCCATTTACTGTTGCTGCTATACAATCACAACCAACGAGGGGACGAGCGCGAGGCCGCGACCAGAGTAGCCGAGAGAATGGGACTTGCAGATGGCTGGACGCCTGGAGGTGCCGCTGTGCTGGTGGCTGGTGTGGTTGTCGTCGCAGCGCCGCCGCCAGCAGCGGCAGCTAGGTCGATCCTGTTGGTGAACGAGTAGAGGGCTGTGTGCCGTGGGCTCGACTTCGCGTGGCCTGTTGCCTGGGCTGGAGCCTGGAGATGAAGGAAATATGCCCTAGAGGCACTAATAAAGTTATTATTTATTTCCTTATTTCATGATAAATGTTTATTATTCATGCTACAATTGTATTAACCGGAAACATAATACATGTGTGAATACATAGACAAACAGAGTGTCACTAATATGCCTCTACTTGACTTGCTCGTTAGTCGAAGATGGTTGAGTTTCCTAGCCATGCACATGAGTTGTCATTTGATTAACGGGATCACATCATTAGGAGAATGATGTGATTGACTTGAATCATTCCGTTAGCTTAGCACTTGATCGTTTAGTATGTTGTTATTGCTTTCTTCATGACTTATACATGTTCCTATGACTATGAGATTATCCAACTCCCGTTTACCGGAGGAACACTTTGTGTGCTACCAAACGTCATAACGTAACTGGGTGATTATAAAGGTGTTCTACAGGTGTCTCCGAAGTTACTTGTTGGGTTGGCGTATTTCGAGATTAGGATTTCTCACTCCGATTGTCGGAGAGGTATCTCTGGGCCCACTCGGTAATGCACATCACTATAAGCCTTGCAAGCATTGTAACTAATGAGTTAGTTACGGGATGATGTATTACGGAACGAGTAAAGAGACTTGCCAGTAATGAGATTGAACTAGGTATTGAGATACTGACGATCGAATCTCGGGCAAGTAACATACCGATGACAAAGGGAACAACATATGTTGTTATGCGGTTTGACCGATAAAGATCTTCGTAGAATACGTAGGAGCCAATATGAGCATCCAGGTTCCGCTATTGGTTATTGACCGGAAACGTGTCTCGGTCATGTCTACATAGTTCTCGAACCTGTAGGGTCTGCACGCTTAAAGTTCGGTGACGATCGGTATTATGAGTTTATGTGATTTGATGTACCGAAGGTAGTTCGGAGTCCCGGTTGAGATCGGGGACATGACGAGGAGTCTCGAAATGGTCGAGACGTAAAGATCGATATATTGGACGACTATATTCGGACATCGGAAAGGTTCCGAGTGATTCGGGTATTTTCAGAGTACCGGGGAGTTACGGCAATTCACCGGGAGAAGTATTGGGCCTTATTGGGCCATACGGGAATAGAGGAGAGATGCCAAAAGGAAGGAGGCGCCCCCCCCTCTGGCCCGAATTGGACAAGGGGTGCAACCCCCTTTTCCTTCTCCCTCTCCCCCTCTTTCCCTCTCTCCTACTCCGGAAAGGAAAGGGGAATCCTACTAGGACTTGGGAGTCCTAGTAGGACTCCCCACACTTGGCACGCCCCCTCTAGGGCCGGCCTCTCCCTCCCTCCTTTATATACGGGGGCAGGGGAGCACCTCTAGACACAACAATTAATCTCTTGATCTCTTAGCCGTGTGCGGTGCCCCCCTCCACCATATTCCACCTCGATCATATCGTAGCGGTGCTTAGGCGAAGCCCTGCGTCGGTAGCAACATCATCACCGTCATCACGCCATCGTGCTGACGGAACTCTCCCGCAAAGCTCTGCTGGATCGGAGTTCATGGGACGTCATCGAGCTGAACGTGTGCTGAACTCGGAGGTGCCGTGCGTTCGGTACTTGGATCGGTCGGATCGTGAAGACGTACGACTACATCAAACGCGTTGTCATAACGCTTCCGCTTTCGGTCTACGAGGGTACGTGGACAACACTCTCCCCTCTCGTTCCTATGCATCACCATGATCTTGCGTGTGCGTAGGAATTTTTTTGAAATTACTACGTTCCCCAACAGTGGCATCCGAGCCAGGTTTTATGCGTTGATGTTATATGCACGAGTATAACACAAGTGAGTTGTGAGCGATACAAGTCATACTGCTTACCAGCATGTCACACTTTGGTTCGGCGGTATTGTTGGATGAAGCGGCCCGGACCGACATTACGCGTACGCTTACGCGAGACTGGTTCTACCGACGTGCTTTGCACACAGGTGGCTGGCGGGTGTCAGTTTCTCCAACTTTAGTTGAACTGAGAGTGGCTACGCCCGGTCCTTGAGAAGGTTAAAACAGCACTAACTTGATGAACTATCGTTGTGGTTTTGATGTGTAGGTAAGAACGGTTCTTGCTCAGCCCGTAGCAGCCACGTAAAACTTGCAACAACAAAGTAGATGACGTCTAACTTGTTTTTGCAGGGCATGTTGTGATGTGATATGGTCAAGGCATGATGCTATATTTTATTGTATGAGATGATCATGTTTTGTAACCGAGTTATCGGCAACTAGCAGGAGCCATATGGTTGTCGCTTTATTGTATGCAATGCAATCGCCCTGTAATTGCTTTACTTTATCACTAAGCGGTAGTGATAGTCGTAGAAGCAATAGTTGGCGAGACGACAACGATGGTACGATGGTGAAAGATCGTGGATGTCGCCTAGAGGGGGGGTGAATAGGCGCTTTAAAATAATTACGGTTGAGGATTGAACAAATGCGGAATAAACCTAGCGGTTAATTTGTCAAGCACAAAACCTACAACAACTAGGCTCACCTATGTGCACCAACAACTTATGCTAAGTAAGAAAAACTACTTAGGTGATAGCAATATATATGACAAGAAACAATATGGCTATCACAAAGTAAAGTGCATAAGAAAAGGGTTCGGGTAAGAGATAACCGAGGCACGCGGAGACGACGATGTATCCCGAAGTTCACACCCTTGCGGATGCTAATCTCCGTTTGGAGCGGTGTGGAGGCACAATGCTCCCCAAGAAGCCACTAGGGCCACCGTAATCTCCTCACGCCCCCGCACAGTGCAAGATGGCAACCCTTAGGGGCGGTCACCAAACCCGTACACTTTGGCAACCCTTGGGGGCGGTCACCGGTACCCGTCAAATTGCTCGGGGCGATCTCCACAACCTAATTGGAGACCCCGACGCTTGCCCGGAGCTTTACACCACAATGATTGAGCTCCGAACACCACCAACCGTCTAGGGCGCCCAAGCACCCAAGAGGAACAAGCTCAAGGGTACGAAGCACCCAAGAGTAATAAGGTGCCCAAGTCCTTCTCTCTCAAATCCCACCGAAGCAACTAATGCTAGGGAGGAAAATGAGAGGAAGAACAAGAAGGAGAACACCAAGAACGCCAAGATCTAGATCCAATGGGTTCCCCTCACATAGAGGAGAAAGTGATTGGTGGAAATGTGGATCTAGATCTCCTCTCTCTTTTCCCTCAAAAACTAGCAAGAATCCATGGAGGGATTGAGAGTTAGCAAGCTCGAAGAAGGTCAACAATGGGAAAAGAACACGAGCTCAAGAGATAAGGTTCATTGGGGAAGAAGAAGACCTCCTTATATAATGGGGGGAACAATCCAACCGTTACCCCCCACACCAGCCCCGCAGAGAGCGGTACTACCGCTTGGCCAGCGGTACTACCGCTCCCCCCCGCGGTACTGCCGCTGGGGCCAGAGCGGTAGTACCGCGGTGGTCAGGGCGGTACTACCGCATACGAGCGGTACTACGGCCCCCACTGCCGCGGTTAGTACCGTAAAACCCGACACGAAAAAAGACCCCTCGAATCGAGGCGGTACTAGCACGAGACCGCAGCGGTACTACGGCTGGGGGCTACCGGCGGTACTACCGCTCTGGAGCGGTACTACCGCTCTAGAGCGGTACTACCGCTTGTAGCACCCAAGCGGTACTGCCGCTCCGGCCCGCGGTACTACCGCTGGGACCAAAACTGCCATAACTTCTGCATATGAGCTCCGAATTGAGCAAACTCAAGCTTGTTGGATAGAGAAAGACGAGTAGCATCAAAATAGCGACTGGTTATAGTAAGAAGAGGTAGGGGAGGTATGCCAACAAATAGAGGAGTGAAACCTCCAACCGAGAAGAACCGGCATAACCTCCAACATCGAAAACATCATAGAAGATGCGGGTGAACTCCGTTTTCGATGAACTCGAGCTTGTCATCAAGATGACCATAAGCTCCAAAACTCACAAAGAGAAGAACCAAACAAGAACCAATAAAGATGATGCAAGGATGCAATGGTTTGAGCTCTCTATGAACGATACGATCAAGCTACTCATCGAGAGCCCCCTTGATAGTACGGCAATCGATCCTATAACCCGGTATCCCACCTACCATCATGAGACCGGTAAAATAGAAAACCTATCAAGAGCAAACCTTTGCCTTGCACATGGTCCACTTGAGCTAGATGATGACGATCTTGACTCCCTCAAGTTGGACCACCTTTCTTGGTTGCGTTGGCTCGATGAAGACTAGTTGATTGCTCCCCCATGCTCCACTATGGGTGAGCCACTCTTCCGCACATCTCCACAAGTCCATTGTCACCACAATGGACGACAAGCTTCAAGCATTTGATCTCTTCATGATGCTTCACTTGAACTTGCACACCGCAACATCTTCACAAGTCAATTGTCACCACAATGGACGGCAAGCTTCAAGCATTTGATCTCTTCATGATGCTTCACTTGAACTTGCACACCGCAACCTAACCCCACAAAGAACTCTCATGAAGATCATGGGTTAGTACACAAAGCGTAATTGACAATGCTCACCACACCATGGGATCGCTTGATCCCTCTCGGTACATCTTGTGCGCTTCGTGTGTTGATCAACTTGATTCACTCTTGACTTAGTCTTGATCAACCTTGACTCTTTCCAACTCTCTTCATTTGGATGATGTCTTGAAGGTAAACATGAATGATCACACAATCTTCTTCTTCAAGACATGCTTACAATAAGCTCAACTCTCACATGACCAATCTTTGGATAATTCCTTAATAACACCTTGGTCACCACATAAACTCCTTGAAACCAACACATGGACTTCAAGAAATGCCTATGGACAAATCTTTCAAATATAACTCAAGGCAACCATTAGTCCATAGAGATTGTCATTAATTACCAAAACCAAACATGGGGGCACCGCATGTTCTTTCAGATGGAGATCAAGGTGTCGCGCCGGTGACGATGGTGATCATGACAGTGCTTCGGAGATGGAGATCACAAGCACAAGATGAGTTGTCATTTGATTAATGGGATCACATCATTAGGAGAATGATGTGATTGACTCGACCCATTCCGTTAGCTTAGCACTTGATTGTTTAGTATGTTGCTATTGCTTTCTTCATGACTTATACATGTTCCTATGACTATGAGATTATGCAACTCCCGTTTACCGGACGAACACTTTGTGTGCTACCAAACGTCACAACGTAAGTGGGTGATTATAAAGGTGCTCTACAGGTGTCTCTGAAGGTACTTATTGGGTTGGCGTATTTCTAGATTAGGATTTGTCACTCCGATTGTCGGAGAGGTATCTCTGGGCCCACTCGGTAATGCATATCATTATAAGCCTTGCAAGCATTGTAACTAATGAGTTAGTTACGGGATGATGTATTACGGAACGAGTAAAGAGACTTGCCAGTAACGAGATTGAACTAGGTATTGAGATACCGACGATCGAATCTCGGGCAAGTAACATACCGATGACAAAGGGAACAACGTATGTTGTTATGCGGTTTGACCGATAAAGATCTTCGTAGAATATGTAGGAGCCAATATGAGCATCCAGGTTCCGCTATTGGTTATTGACCGGAAACGTGTCTCGGTCATGTCTACATAGTTCTCGAACCCGTAGGGTCCGCACGCTTAAAGTTCGGTGACGATCGGTATTATGAGTTTATGTGATTTGATGTACCGAAGGTAGTTCGGAGTCCCAGATGAGATCGGGGACATGACGAGGAGTCTTGAAATGGTCGAGACGTAAAGATCGATATATTGGACGACTATATTCGGACATCGGAAAGGTTCCGAGTGATTCGGGTATTTTCGGAGTACCGGGGAGTTACGGGAATTCACCGGGAGAAGTATTGGGCCTTATTGGGCCATACGGGAATAGAGGAAAGAGGCCAAAAGGAAGGAGGCGCCGCCCCCCCTCTGGTCCGAATTGGACAAGGGGTGCAACCCCCTTTTCCTTCTCCCTCTCCCCCTCTTTCCTTCTCTCCTACTCCGGAAATGAAAGGGGAATCCTACTAGGACTTGGGAGTCCTAGTAGGACTCCCCACACTTGGCGCGCCCCCTCTAGGGCCGGCCTCTCCCTCCCTCCTTTATATACGGGGGCAGGGGAACATCTCTAGACACAACAATTGATCTCTTGATCTCTTAGCCGTGTGCGGTGCCCCCTCCACCATATTCCACCTCGATCATATCATAGCGGTGCTTAGGCGAAGCCCTGCGTCGGTAGCAACATCATCACCGTCATCACGCCGTCGTGCTGACGGAACTCTCCCGCAAAGCTCTGCTGGATCGGAGTTCGTGGGACGTCATCGAGCTGAACGTGTGCTGAACTCGGAGGTGCCGTGCGTTCGGTACTTGGATCGGTCGGATCGTGAAGACGTACGACTACATCAACCGCGTTGTCATAACGCTTCCGCTTTCGGTCTTCGAGGGTACGTGGACAACACTTTGCCCTCTCGTTGCTATGCATCACCATGATCTTGCGTGTGCGTAGGAATTTTTTTGAAATTACTACGTTCCCCAACAGGAGAATGGATATGTATATCTGATTTTTTATTGGGCCAAATCGTAGATATTCCATGGAATGCCCAAGAATACCCCTGGCTCCGCCATTGCCTGCAAAACACATGGCAACTGATAACTTTGGGTGTGGGAGAGGAGACGGGCATGTGGGCGAACTGATAAACGCCCACACACCAGCCCCTCTGTGTGCGTTGAAAACTGACGTGTGGGCGAACTGCTAAACACCCACACACCAGCACCTCCGCGTGTGGAAACGGGCGTGTGGGCGACCGGATGAATGCTCACGCACCAGCCCAATCCTACGTGGCATAAAAAATCTGATAAAACATGCCAAGATTCGTGCATACTCAAACCGGCATATAGCCATGCGTGTGGGCGAGATGCAAACGTCCACACGTGTGGGCATTAGTGTTTTCGTAGAAATGTGCATGCAGATGTGTACGTAACGTTCCTTCCTGTCGACAGAATTGACTATTAACAATTCCAGATCGAGATACCTTCTTCGTTTAGAAATACTTGTTGGAGAATCATTTCCTCGACAAATATTTCGGAATGAAAGGAGCGTATAGTACTGCTAGCTATATCGACTGCTCATTGTTCGTACCTAGTTAATTGGTCGCCCGATTGATGCGACATAATTGCTCCGAGATTTACCGTTTTGTGTGATTTGTGTCAAGGACATTAGCTGAGAGTTGACGTACATGTCTCCCTGCATGTCACTAATCATAAACCATTCTGGCTAATCAGTTATGGAAAACAAATAAAAAATGATATGTTCCCGTGTTTTTTTAGAAAAAGAGGATAATTCCTGGCTCATCATCGTTGTGATGCACACAGTCGAGGTATGTTTTCCGAAAAGAGGATAACCCTCGGGCCTCGGTCATGATATGTTGTCGTGTGACAGCAATATATATCACAACGCTGATTTAGTGTGTGCCAAACCGTTCAAAACTCTACCACTTCTGTTATTTTTGCTCAATAATCTGATCCTTTGTAGATGTCAGGAATCTTCAGCCGCAATGATAGTGGCGGGGAACTGTGGATTCGATGCGCATAAATATTGCATCAACCACAGAAGACCGTTGGGGGCGGGTAATTATTAATTATCTCTATCATAGCATACCACTGTTGCAGGATGCCGTTCTTTTTTTTTTGAACGAGAGAGGGGTCCAGAAGGACCCCGAGACTGCATTAGTAATAAAACAGCGGTGGTACACAGCAGTATGCAAAAGGACCCCGAACTAAACCTAGATAACACACTGGTCCCTGCATTTTACAAAGAGGACCCCCACAACCAAATGAAAAACGCGATCGGGTCCCAAGCACCTTCATCACGAATGCAACCTTGCCACCGCCGGGGACAACACCACTTGGTGTGGCAAAGCCTCCACGACACCTCGCCGCGGACTCCATGTTGAAGAAGCACTGCCTCCCAATTGGCTCCATAGCCGGAAGGAAGAAGTACGGCCGCCCTTCGGCCAGCAGATCCGATGGCATGGAAGAAACGGCCGGCAGCCAAGCGCCATGGCCGGCGCCGTAGCCATTCACCAGCAGCCATCGGGGATGAGCACAAACCCGATCTGGACCTCCATCTTTCCCCTGCTTCAACTCCACCACCACGGCGACCATAGAAGCAGGAGAGGAAGCGGAGCACCTCCAGAACAGGGAACCAGGCGAGCTTATTGGTGGAGTAGCCGACGATGCGCTCGACGGCAGCGACTGACCTCCAGTCAGCACCACCATGAAGACCACCGCCGTAAGCCACCGGCCGCTACTCGCCCACGGCGGCGGCGCTATCCACATCGGCATACCGCCATACGCCACATGGGCAGAATACCACCTAAAACTAGACGCGCTATATACAAGACTACTCCGTGTACCTCTCCCTTCTCTGCTCCGGCCGGCTACGCCATCGGAGAAGATAGGGGATCGGGCCGGGAACGGTTGCTCGCTCTCGACTCTCAAGGGGCTCTCTCGAAGGCTCCTCGGGTCTCCCCGTTCCTTTTTCCATAATTAAGACGTACTCCCTCCGTAAACTAATATAAAAACGTTTAGATCATTATTTTAGTTATCTAAACACTCTTATATTAATTTACAGAGGGAGTATAAGCAATAGGGTTAGCCGAGCATAGTATAGAGTAGGCTAAGAAAGAAAAGACCGGTGTGTTCTGGCTTACTCTATTGTTGAAACTTGAAACCCACTCGTCTGAAAAAAAATAAAATCTCAACATCCTTTATGTAGAATAATATGATGCAACTCATCGGGTGCAATTCCACGTATATATGATATACAAGGTAAGCCACAACCTTAACTATGCAAGGAACTAAGAGGTAGGCAAAGAATACAAAGATACATGCAATATATATTCAACATCCCCCCGCAGTCGAAGCATCGTCATTGCTGACGCAAAGACTGGACCGAAACTCCCTCGAATGAGGCCGTAGGCAAGCCCTTGATCATGATACCTGCAAATTGTTTTTTCGCGAATACGCAAAATACGTATCATTCCATTGATAGGTAGGGAGCAAGAGAGTTGGGGTTTACATGGGTAGCAGCAACTCAGCGTACACACAGGATGCACAAAGAAGTGTTAGGAGAGCAGAACAAGAAGGGGTTGATCAGCCCAAAAGAACTAGAAAAATCATGGAGGCATGAAACTCGCGATGTCCTTGGCCCCGCGATGTTGTTGGGGGGTGGGGACGTGTAAAACATGTACATGGTATATCAGAGCCAAGAGGTCTTGAGTTCAAGACCCTGCTGGCGCAATTAAATTACAGCCCACTTTCGATCCACGTTTAGGCTTGAGGGAGCCACATGTGAGGGGAATGTTGACGCCTAAATGTATCACCTAGTATCTTCCATCAGATCGGTTTTTTGGTTGCATTGAGTAGAGCATGCACTTCTACAATTTATTCCACATAAATTCTAAAATTCCCTCATCCTATATTCTTGCAGTGCATATCGTCGCAATGTTTTCGTATTCACTAGAACCGATGCTTGGACTCGACTTAGGTCTAGAGGTCTTCTTTTATCTCCTGGGAGTTTTAAGGACTATACTCGAATTTATCTTTTCATAACCCCTAGTTCAAAATTGCATGCCCCTATGCATATACTGATAATAATTTGTGAAAAGTTTCAACCAAGTATGAGTACTACCTTTAGGATTGGAACAACATGATACATATGGAGAAAATAGTGCAGAGGTCGACATTGAGATAGAGGATAAACTGTGAAATAAATCAAAGATGAAGTATTGAAATCTTTTTTCTCCCATGCCAGGAAAAGAAGAAAAGAAAGTGCTTGTGATGGATAAATCCAATCATGGGCCTCGTGCATGCATGTCAGCATGTGTGCTCACCGTCCAAACGTTGACACGGATGGAGTATTAGCTTGAATCGAAAGCTTAAGATCCATGTGATGGCTCAGAGAGCTTCTTAGGATTAAACGAACTTAAGAAATTAAATTACTTAGCTGCAAGATGTGAACTGACGTCAACAACAAGCTTGATTTGGAATGGGACGACGAGCATGTTAACTTTGTTATAATCGAAATGCCTCTCTCCGTCAGCATATCGATGAGCTGGTGGGCTGAGGAGACTATTAGATAAACATATCCTATGGCTTGCATCTTCGGTCTACCTCTTCAAGTGCTCTCTCGGCGTTCTTTGATGTAGATTGGGCTGGGAGCCTGGATGACCGGCGATCAACGGGGGGCTATGTTGTCTTCTTTGGTCGCAACTTGATCGCCTGGAGTGCGCGCAAGCATGCCACAGTATCTCAGAGTAGCACTGAAGCAGAGTACAAGACGGTTGCCAATGCCACAGCTGAGCTCATTTGGGTACAGTATCTGTTGTGAGAGTTGGGAGTCTCTCAAGAGCAGCCACCGGTTCTTTGGTGTGATAATATTGATGCGACATATCTTTCATCTAATCTAGTTTTCCATGCTCGTACCAAGCACATCGAAGTTGACTATCGCTTTGTGAGGGAACGTGTTGCACAGAAACTTCTTCATATCAAGTTCATCTCCTCCAAAGATCCACTTGCTGACATCTTTACGAAGCCACTTCCACAACCTCAGTTTGAAGGTTGTAGGCATAATCTTAACTTGCTTTGTACTTCAGGCCACAGTTAAGATTGAGGAGGGTGTTAGACAACGTTTATACGTGCTTCCGTATACACCATGTATCTTCTATTTGTGCACTTTGTGTATCCTTATATATATGAGATAGCCACATATGTATGGGGTGTCGCGCAGTTTCCCACAACATAACTTTTACATAGAGGTCTATCTCTTGGGAGTTTTAAGGACCAGACTCAAATTTATCTTTCTGTAACCCCTAGTTCAAAATTGCACGCCCCTATGCATATACTGGTAATAATTTGTGAAAAGTCACAACCAAGTATGAGTACTTCCTAAATTTTTTTGCAAAGGAATCACGGATGTGATATCTCGGTTTTGGTGGGGTGATGATGCAACTCACAAGAGGATGCACTGGTTCGCATGGTGGAAGATGTGCATTCCAAAAAAACAAGGTGGAATGAGCTTTAGAGACATCCACTGTTTTAATTTGACTTTACTGGCAAAACAGGCGTGGAGACTTATTGATAATCCCGATTCTCTTTGTGCGACGATCCTCAAAGCGAAATATTTCGGTGATGGAGATCTCTTGAATGCTACATTGAAGAAGAAATCCTCGTATACTTGGCAAAGTATTATGGCTGGTGTTGAAGTCCTGAAGATTGGGCACATATGGAGAGTCGGTGATGGGACAAAAATTAAGATTTGGAAGGACGAATGGATTCCGCAATCCCCAACCAGAAAGGTATTAACTACTCGTGGTAACCATCTTCTATCACATGTGCGTGATCTCATTGACCCTATGACGGGTGATTGGGACGAACAACTTGTTAGGCAAACATTCTGGCAGGTGGATGCTCAACGCATACTTGCAATTCCACTAGCTTTGAATGATATGACCGATTTTGTCGCGTGGAATATGACTAGAACAGGAGTATTCACAGTACGGTCAGCTTACCATGGTGTAGTCTCAGTACGGTTATAAAATTCAGAATTCGGTGGGGTCCTCTAAACAGAGAGGTACTTGGGAATCCGTGTGGAGTTTACTATGCCCGTCGAAAATAAAAATATTTATTTGGAGGGCACCTCACAGTGCAGCCCCTTGCCGCTCTATTCTTGCCAATAAACATATCAAAATCAACCCTAGTTGCCCTGCGTGCAATCTAGGTCCTGGTAATATCAAGCATTTGCTATTTGAGTGTAAGTTAGCAACAGATTTGTGGAAATTATTAGGTGTCGATGATATCATCAGGAAGGCCTGCTTGCTGGACAGGGCGGGAGAAGTTATTCTTGAACACTTGCTATGTTTGAAAGACCATGACATTCACACCCTAGATCTACCGAAATTGAGAGAAACAATAGCAACTGCAGCTTGGTATTTGTGGTATGAAAGAAGAAAATTAGCACATGGGGAGAATGTCCAAAGTGTAGCTCAAATCAGCTTGGCTGTGAGAGGACTCGCCGCGAACTTCATTATTTCATGCACACCTAAGGCCAAACTGAAACAGAATATGTGGTTGAAGCCAAGGTATGGATATGTTAAACTGAATGTGGATGCTGGTTTTGACGTAGATACACTAGAAGGAACGGTGGGGGCAGTTCTTCGGGACCACAATGGCAAGTTCATCGCTGCTGCGAATGAAAAGATTGATATATGTTTTGACTCGTTTACAGCAGAGGCACTTGCAGAACGATTCGGGATGAATCTAGCACGTACAAAAGGGTGTAGCAAAATCGAGATCAACTCGGGGAAGTGGTAGAAGCTCTAAAGGAGGGCTACTCTTCATCAGTTGCTAGTGCCATATTCGATGATTGTTATTTCATGTCCTTAGATTTCAATCATGTCATTTATGCTCATTGTAATAGAGAGAGTAATGTGGTAGCTCATGAGTTTGCTAGGTTGGCTAAATTTTCTACTACTGGTTGTTGGTTGGATACTGCCCCTAATGCGGTTATCCCGTTGCTCGTAAACGATGCTACTGTTTTGATGCTTGAATAAAGGAGGAGTTTTCTGTCAAAAAAAAGTATGAGTACTTCCTCTCGGATTGGAACAACATGATACATATGGAGAAAATAGTGCAGAGGTCGACATTGAGATGTACTATCAGAGGATAAACCGTTGAAAATAAATCAAAGATGAAGCATTAAGATCTTTTTTTCTCCCATGCCATGAAAAGAAGAAAAGAAAGTGCTTATGATGGATAAATCCAATCATGGGCCTCGTGCATGCATGTCAGCGTGTGTGCTTCAGTAGTACATACTCCTTTTTTGATACGGAGGGAGTATTAGCTTGAATTGAAAGCTAAAGATCCATGTGATGGCTCAGAGAGCTTCTCAGGATTAAACGAACTTAAGAGATTAAATAATTTAGCTGCGAGATGTGAACTGATGTCAACAGCAACCTTTCGATTTGGAATGGGACGGCAGCGTGTTAACTTGTTATAATCGAAATGTCTCTCTCCGTCGGCATATCGATGAGCTGGTGGGCCGGGAAAACTATTAGAGAAACATATCCCCTCAATCACTACAAACAATCTATCTAAGAAAAGGTGTGGACAGCCGACAGAGTGCTTAAAAATACTTGCGTTGCGACCTCTTCTCGCAGGTTCATAGTACATAACCCTTTTGTTTCTTACTTGGATTAAAGGATTACACTCTGCATATATGAAGTTTATTCTGGGTTTAATTTCATGGGCCTTTTAGCATTTTTTTTCTCCGAAAAACAAAAAGGAGCTAGCATGTAGGAGTATATATAGCTCGCTTCACTTGTTGGAACTGCTAGATGCGTCAGAAATCATAGCTATGCATCTTCGTAGGAACGAGCCACTCGGGTAGGTTCCGATCAAATTTTCAAACAGCTAAAGATTTTGTCTAGCTCAGTAATAGGAGTCTACACTATTTGCCGACAGACAGTGGAGACGTTCTTCCGAAAGAAGGCACACCTGGAGCCCAATGTCATGGCAGGCGCACGACATTATCCTAACTATGCATGCAGTGTGCTACTTTCAGCACCAAACCACACTCATCCAACTAGCACATAGGAGTACATGAAAAAGATCTAGCATGTGCACAAACAGTACGACATACTCCTATAGTAAACCTACGACATCTTCTCATTAGAGCAAATCGACGACAAACCGCCGGTCAAATCAAACGTCAAGCGCGTGTGCGGTGTCATGAGAAAAAAGGAAATCGACCTAGGTGGGTGGCTTAAGTAACATCACACCTCATCATTTAAGGCAATCTCGCTTGCCAAGCTACCCCGAGAATCTACCCTACGGGCACGCCGACTGAGCCAAGTTTCGTTGTAACTGGGGTGTGCAGTGTGGGGCTGTCGTACAGGTTTCGCCACCACTACTAGAGCGCTGCTAATTTTTATTTATCCACATCCTGTGCATCACAGGGATTATTGAGTCATATTTTTGTATAGGTTTTGGTCTTTGCATCATGCACGCTGCAAAATGGACATAAACAAAATTATAGACAGTCAAGGTTTGGACGAGTACTGCTTGGAGAGCAAATAATACACACTTCATTACCTGAGGTTTTTCTTGTGAGAAAAAAGTTCATGATTCTTTTCGTGCCAAATAGCAAACCGGGCCGGCGTTAGCAAGACCCATCGTACACAACTATATAGGTGATCCCATGAACTTATTTCTGCAGCTACAATCATACACGGAAAAAGATACACCAAAACATGCAACGAGCACATCTCATTGAATTATCTAATTCCCACATCAACACGGGAGGTATCATCTAGTATATTGAAATAGTTGATCTCAACTATCTCTAATTCTCTCAATACGTTGTCTCCCACCTCATCAACTACGCCACGCCAACATCCACTAACACTATTTTTAGGCCCACGCAAACCACATTCATGTACTCCCTCCATCGCAAATACAACGTGTATTGTACTTGTAAAATAAAAAATTGTAAACTTGAACCAAGTACAGAAAAATATCAACATTTAGTAAACTAAATATAATTTGATTTATTATGATATATATATATATACACACACACACACACATATACATATGATATAAATTGGGTATCATAGATGTAGATAATTTTCTTTATAAACTATTTTGAATTTTATGAAGTCTGATTTTTGCGGAACCAATGCACGATATATTATTGAACAGAGGATATATGATTTTCTTACTTGCTAAAAGGGTCGTGATTTATGACCCAATTTAATGCATACTTTTTTTTGTGCCGGGTGCATAAATACTCTTTGTTCACACATGATGCAAGTATGAAACATTTATACATTAAATATAGTAGCTTTTGATTTATATCTTTCCTCCATGGGTAATTAAGCTAAAACTAATCTTCAAATAAGGTAATCTTCCATAGCTAAATACCTAGCCTTCGTGAACATATTACTCTTAACATGCAAGCATACCATCTCAGCGCAACATGCATCCAGAAAGTCCACCTCAACATGCAAATAAGCATGCTAATTGCGACTCTATTATGCAATTTATATTTAATAAAAAAATTACAACTATAAACTAATCAAACACAATAAATCGTATGTATTTACAGTTTTAGTTATCACATTATTACTCAAAATATTGTTCGTATAATGGAACCTCATTAAAATATATTACAAAATGTTTTCGCAACAACGTGTGAGGTGGTATCATCTACTGAAAAAGAAACAAACCCATCTGTCGTGGAATAGTCACGGCAGATGTCCTCGTGAAAGGACTTAGTCGTGGAGCCATCGCAACTAGGAAGCTTAAAGGGGTTAAAGCGGGACAAAGGACACGAGGGTTATACTGGTTCGGCCCCTTACGGTGAAGGTAAAAGCCTACTTCAGTTGAGGTGGAATTACTAGGGTTTCGATGACCAGGGAGCGAATCCGCTATGCCTGGCTACCGATTTGATGTTATCCGTCCTAAACCGCCACTGGGTCGTCCCTTTATATATAGAGGTTAACGCCCAGCGGCTCTCAGAGTCCCGGCCGGCTCATAAACAGTGTCCGGCTCGGTCTCTTAACTATTCTTGTCTTATAATACAAGTCATGCCATTACGGCGGTTTATTACTACGGGCTTTAAGTCGCCTATGGGCTTTAGGCCCTTTACTAAACCGCCATCTTCAAGCTTGATATTGGGCTTCATATGATGAATCGCCATAACGTAACCCGGCCCCTCCTGGGCGGGTTACGCCAGTAGTTATGTCCCCAACATTAGGCCCCAGATTGATTTGAACTGGTTCATGTCAATCTTCAATACTTTAAGGAAAAACTTTCTGGCTTCTGTCTGTGCAAAAGTTATAACCCGCCATGACGTCATCTTCTGGATCCTTGGTAACCCGCCATGATGTCATCTGCCATTAATGCACGCTTTACCCGACGTATCTCAATGGATCCTTATCTTAATAACCATCCCGTAAATCGAGGCGTCTCTGTAGTTGGATAATCATGTTTTCGGCCTCCTCGTTTTTCGCGCCCACTTATCAGTCTTCCCTTATAAATAAGCACGACCAGGTCTTTTCTCATTCTCCCCCTTTCTATCGTCTTCCTCCTCTCGACGCCTCAGAGCCCGAACTCCGCCGCCGCCGTCGACCTTCGCATCTGCACCAGCCAAGGCTGCTGCATCAACCTGTCCTGACCAAAGAACTGCGATGCACCTCCGCTGTTCAGCAGCTCCAGTACGTATTCCTCTTCTCGAATATCAGATCTGCATTAGGGTTTCTGCGTTCTTTCGTGTTCTTCATAGTTCATCACGGTTTCTTCATAGTTCTTCCGCCGCGGTCTCCTTTGATCCAAAAGTGGTACGGAACTCATGCGGTAGTTGTTTTGCGTCCATTTTCAATACTAGCAGATCCCTTTTGCCTGTAAAAAGACCTCCTTAGAGCTCACGAACTTATCTGTACCAGTTTTTTAGGTCTAGAATATTTTCTTTTCTGAACGACCATTTGATCCAAAATAACAGCTGCAACTTGTGAAACTTGTTTGTGCGATACTTAGGCAAAACACTGTATCCGTTAGCCATGGCGGCTCTTATCACCGGCTTAAAGAGGCAGTGCTCAATGAATAATCCTGATCACTCATAGTGGATTTAAATAATTTAATTGCTACTGTTTCCCATGGCGGCTTAAACAATCTGACACAATTAGCCATATATCATTAGACCCCTTCGTAAGCCGCCATCTTGAATATGAATTGAAATATTTTCTCTGGCTTAAATTTGAGCCGGAAATTTTTATTTTGTCATAGGCTTCCATCCTTCATAATGCCGCCCAAGGCTCCCAAAGCACCCGTCACATGCAACTGGGTTAGATCCACCGTCACTGATAGCATCTTAAACGATTTTGTGAAGACTGGTCATCTGCCGAAGAAAGAGATCATGTCTTATCGTGCTCCTGACCCGTCAGAAGAGAAGCCTCAACCCAAGGATGGGGAAGTTGTCATTTTAACTGATCACATGAACCGGGGCTTTGCTCCACCCGGTTCAAAAATTTTCAGAGACGTCTTGCACTTTTTTGACCTGCGACCTCAAGACATCGGACCCAATTCCGTGTCAAACATCTGCAATTTCCAAGTATTCTGTGAGGTGTACTATAACACCCCGGATGTAACTTGTCATATTTGTAACTCCGACTCTTGCCATTTTCGGCTATGTGTTATGATATTTCCTCCGTGGTCGGGTTTTGTCTTTCGTTTTGCATTTTGTCATGTCATGCATTTTCATATCATGTCATCATGTCCATTGCATTCGCATACGTGTTCGTCTCATGCATCCGAGCATTTTCCCCGTTGTCCGTTTTGCAATCCGGCGCTCCTATCTCCTCTGGTGCACCCCTCTTGTTTTCTTTCGTGTGCGGGTGTCAAACTTTCTCGGAATGGACCGAGGCTTGTCAAGTGGCCTTATTATACCACCCGGAGACCACCGGTCAAGTTTCGTTCCATTTGGAGGCCGTTTGGTGCTCCAACGGTTAACCGGGCATCCGCAAAGTCCATTTGAGTGTCCAGCAAAAACCCCCTCTAAAACCAGCCCAAAACCCACCAAACTCTCTTCCATGCTCTAGGTCGTTTGATCACGATCGTCTGGGCGAAAACCGCACCTCATTTGGACTCTCCTAGCTCCCTCTAGCTATATATTTGCATCTTCCCCGAAAAACGAACTCAATCCAACCCTAGAAAATTCTCTCGCGCCGCGCCGGACGCGTCCAGCGCCGCCGGACGAAAACCCGCCGCCGCACGCAACCAATAGGGCGCGCCACGTC
>NC_057796.1:320391576-320401278 GCF_018294505.1 Triticum aestivum | reverse complement strand
GGCCGGCCCCGCCACCTCGCCGCCCGCCGGTCCCGAGGCCGCCGCCCGAGCCCCGTCGGCCATCCTCTCCTCTCCGGCTGCCCGCCTCCTCTTCTGTCCCGCCGGCGACGAGCGCCGCTCGGCCCTGATCTGGATCTCTGTGAGCGTTGACCCGTACCCCCCCGAAATATTTCTAAGTGTTGGATTTTTCTCAGTATGTGCCTCTGTTCGTGATGCCATAACTCCTTGCTTGTAGCTCCGATTTACGCGTATAATACGTAAAATTGTTCGCCTCGTGATGCTCTACATTTTGTTCAATTGCACCATATTCATTAGAGGTCATCTTGATGCCCAAATCTCTGTTGGAAGAGGGCTAGTTGCTGTTATTCTCTGGTTCTTAGCAGAACTTGGAGATTTGTCATTTTTGTATCACTTAATCCGTGCATCTTATGAGCATGAGCTCTACATGTGTTTTGAAGTATGCCATTCCATCTTTCCAGTGGTGTAGTCCATGTATTTTTGTGATCTCTGTGGTGACTAGCACAAGCATGCAAAGTAGGCTCTGTAATGTTTCTGATTTCAGGGACGGTGATTTCTCTAAGTCTTTGTCTGCTGTTATTTGGTTGCCATGTAAACTTGATGCTACAGAGAGATCCATGCATATTTTGGAGATGTTCTGTAAGGATGTTTTGTAGCTATAGTTGTAGTTGATCCATTCCTGCAATTTTTTGTAATTATGGAGTGCCATAGCATGACTCAATCTTGCTCTACTTTTGCTATAAAATATTTCTGGCAGATTCTTAACATGATATGCAATTTTGCCAAGCTTATTGTAGTTGATCCACACATGCTATGCAATTGTTCTTGCCATGGTTAGCTTAATAAACATGCCATCTTGCTGTAGGTGTGCTTGGTTTGTCATGCATTGCTCTGTAGTGAGTGCATCAAGCTCACAAAGAGGCCTACATATTATTATTTCTGCCATGCTCTGTTTTCTGCCAAGTCTGAAACCTGATAACGAAACTTGTTATGTTTACATGCTTGCCATCATATCTTCTAGTCCTTTTTGGCTTATGGTCACTAAGGGACTTTTGTCATATGCATTTAGTAGAACACTTCCATGCCTTGGTTTGCTATGTTAAGTTCCTGTAGCATGTTTATTTCGTGCTCTGAACATTGCTACCTGATGCTGTTTTCTGCCATGTCCAGTTTTTCATCAAGTCTGTGAACCTGTTATCTTTTGCACTTTTGCCATGCTTGTTTGAGCTTGATATGTTTTGAACTATCCATAGCTCATTGTTCATCTTTTGTCAAGCATCTCCTGTAGATTACTGCCATGTGCTTTGTTGCTATGTTGGAGTGCTGTAGCTTTGTTACTTGTTGCATTTTATGTGCTATCATGCTGTTAATCGCAGATTCGTGTCATTCTTGTTTTGCTTGCCATTTGCAAACCGTGCATCCGATTCCGGTGATCTTTATATCGATTTTGACCGAAATCACCTCATCTTTCCAGTGGCATGCTTGATTTGCCAAGTTACTGCCATGTTCATCATTTTCCTTCCGGAGCACGCATATGCATCGCATATCATATCTTGCATATCATACATGTTTTGCATCATGTTGCTTGTGCATTTATCGTGATTGATTGTGGTTCGGTTTGCTTGTGTTCTTGTCTTGGGTAGAGCCGGGAGACGAGTTCGTGAACGAGGAACCTGTTGAGTACGCTTACGAGGATCAAGCTTTCGACAACTCTGAGAACCTTGCAGGCAAGATGACCACCCCTCGATATCACTTCTATCTTTGCTTTGCTAGTTGTTCGCTCTATTGCCATGCTACGCTACGTATTACTTGCTATATCATGTCTCCCATTTTGCCATGTCAGCCTCTAACCATCCTTTCCTAGCAAACCGTTGTTTGGCTATGATACCGCTTTTGCTCAGCCCCTCTTATAGCGTTGCTAGGTTCAGGTGAAGTTGAAGTTTGTTCCATGTCGGAACATGGATATGTTGGGATATCACAATATCTCTTATTTAATTAATGCATCTATATATACTTGGTAAAGGGTGGAAGGCTCGGCCTTATGCCTGGTGTTTTGTTCCACTCTTGCCGCCCTTGTTACTGATATGCCGGGATTATGTTCCTTGATTTTGCGTTCCTTACACGGTCGGGTGATTTATGGGACCCCCTTGACAGTTCGCCTTGAATAAAACTCCTCCAGCAAGGCCCAACTTTGGTTTTACCATTTGCCACCTAAGCCTTTTCCCCCGGGTTTTCGCGAGCCCGAGGGTCATCTTTATTTTAACCCCCCCGGGCCAGTGCTCCTTCGAGTGTTGGTCCGAACTAAGCAGACTGCGGGGCCCCCTCTTGGAAACTCGAGGTCTGGGTTTAATCGTAGGATGTCTCATCCGGTGTGCCCTGAGAACGAGATATGTGCAGCTCCTATCCGGATTTGTCGGCACATTCGGGTGGCTTTGCTGGTCTTGTTTTACCATTGTCGAAATGTCTTGTAAACCGGGATTCCGAGACTGATCGGGTTTTTCCGGGAGAAGGTTTATCCTTCGTTGACCGTGAGAGCTTATGATGGGCTAAGTTGGGACACCCCTGCAGGGTATTATCTTTCGAAAGCCGTGCCCGCGGTTATGAGGCAGATGAGAATTTGTTAATGTCCGGTTGTAGAGAACTTGGCACTTGACCCAATTAAAATACATCAACTGCATGTGTAGCCGTGATGGTCTCTTCTCGGCGGAGTCCGGGAAGTGAACACGGTCTGAGTTATGTATGACGTAAGTAGGTGTTCAGGATCACTTCTTGGTCATTGCTAGATGACGTCCGTTCCGTTGCTTCTCTTCTCGCTCTCATTTGCGCAAGTTAGCCACTATATATGCTTATTGCCGCTGCAGCTCCACCTCATTACTCCTCCCTTCCTATAAGCTTAAATAGTCTTGATCTCGCGGGTGTGAGATTGCTGAGTCCCCGTGACTCACAGATTCTACCAAAACAGTTGCAGGTGCCGACGATGCCAGTGCAGATGATGGCGTCGATCTCAAGTGGGAGTTCGACGAGGAACGTGGTCGTTATTATGTGTCTTTTCCTGATGATCAGTAGTGGAGCCCAGTTGGGACGATCGGGGATCTAGCATTTGGGGTTGTCTTATTTTCATCTGGATTTTGACCGTAGTCGGTCCATATGATTGTATTTTGGATGATGTATGATATTTATTCATGTATTGTGTGAAGTGGCGATTGTAAGCCAACTCTTTATCCCATTCTTGTTCATTACATGGGATTGTGTGAAGATGACCCTTCTTGCGACAAAACCACTATGCGGTTATGCCTCTAAGTCGTGCCTCGATACGTGGGAGATATAGCCGCATCGTGGGCGTTAAAAGTTGGTAATCAGAGCCATCCCCGACTTAGGAGCCCCCTGCTTGATCGAATCGCTGGCGTTGTTGAGTCTAGAACAAAAATGGTTTGAGTCTTAGGATTATATATATCGGAGAGTAGGATTCTTTTTACTCCTCAGTCCCTTCGTCGCTCTGGTGAGGTCTCCTGACGTAGAAGTTTTGACTATTTCTCTCCTCAAAGTTCACTAATTTTTTTTTAGGATCACGCGGGTATCTTGGAATCGTTCCGATGGTTTTTGTGACGAGAACATTGTTCTTGGTGCCTCCTGTCATTTAGGGGTTGTAGCAGTGTCTCGGGGAGTTGAGCTCCGAGGTGTTGTCGTCACAAATTTATCGTTGCAGTTCTGGAATACCTGAGTTTCGCCGACATCGAAATCTCTTTTATGTAGTTGTTGGTGAGATCACCTCGACGCCACCCAGTACTGGGGCGGGAGTTCGGGAGTATTGCCATAACTTGTATAACGGATGTTTTTCGAAGGTTGAGGTAAACGATTTTCGGAGATTTCTTGGTTATGTGTTGACGGATGGATACAACTGGATCTAGGGATTGCTAGCTTGTGTGATATATTTTGTGTCCCCTGTATCCCCTACACCAGATTGCATAACCAGAAAGTTTCGGGAGTTTTTAAGTGGGAATTCTAGTAGCCTTAGGATATCTTTCCGACAGACGCATGATATGAGATTGGGGTTCGACGTCTAGTGGTCCGCCTGTATACGGTTGATTTTGCAGTGGTCTCGTAGTGTCTTAAAGAGTCCATGGCTTTGCCGACTCGGGGACGCTTCGTATGTCATGTGCACAGCCTTGTACATGATGGTGCTGTACGATTGAGCCCGTGTGGGCCCCACCACGAAAACTTCGGATGAAATCTCTATCATATGTGTGTTCCGGCTTATTCTTCAAGCCAATACTTTGTTTTATTGTGTATTGTGGTTTTCGAGTTGCTTCGAATTCATATGTTGATTCCATATCTTTTTCAAGTGGCTTCTCAACTTATGAAAGTGTGATGATTTACTACGGAATTCATTCGTTCATCTTCGTTCGAATGTTTATTGTGAAGAATATATGTTGCAATTTCTATCCGTTGATTCTACTTATCTATTTGTCTATCAAGATGGTAACAGATGTCACCCTCTTCAGGATGGCTCCGCCAACGCGTCAGAATCCGGATTGCAATGAAGGGAGTCAAGCGAACCCTCCGCCACCACCTCCACCTCCGGAGGCTTGGCAAGCAATCATGGCAGCCACCAACGCCAATGCTCAAATGATTCTGCAACTCTTGCAAGAACGTACTCAAGGGCAAGGCAATCAAGGCAATCAAGGTCAAGGCAACAATCAGTTTCACTTTGCCACTCTCAACCAGTTTCTCGCAAATCAGCCCAAGTCTTTCAGCTACTGTGCCGAGGCCACGGATGCCGATGATTGGCTCGTGGACATCAACAAGCATTTTGAATGTAGCAATGTCAGGCCTGAGGACTTTGTCAAGTTCGCTTCTTTTCAGCTCAAGGACCAAGCTGCTGATTAGTTTCAGCAATACAAAGATTCCAGAGGAGGTCGTGTGATCACTTGGACTGACTTCTGTCGGGATTTCGAAGCGCACCACATTCCACAAAGTGTTGTTGAGAGCAAGCGTGAGGAGTTCCGCAATCTCAAGCAAGGCAACATGTCTGTGTATCAATACAACATTCAGTTTCAGAAACTTGCTCGCTTCGCTAAGCAAGACGTTCCTGATGAAAAGAGCATGATCTATCACTTCAGAGGTGGCCTTAAAGAGGATCTGCAGTTAGCTCTCGTTCTTGTTGAGCCTACTCAGTTTGATCAATTCTACAATATGGCACTGAAGCAAGAGGCTGCTCAGCTCAAGTGTGAGGCTTCTAAGAAAAGAGTCAGAGACGCAGTCCAGTCTTCTTCTTCCTCACTTGTGACAGCTAAGCAACAGAAGTTCTGGTTGCCTCCTCCTCCTCCGTTTCGTCAGCCTTATCAGCAGAAGAACAAAGGTGGCCATGGTTCTTCAAACACTTCCAACTCTGGCTATCAGAACAAGTCTCAGAATCAAGCGCCAAAGTCCAATGCTCCTTATCACCGTCCACTCTCAGAGGTGACTTGCAACAAATGTCAGCAGAAAGGTCACTATGCTAACAAGTGCTTCAACCAAAGGCGCCTTCCTCCTCCTCCTCCTGTCAGATCTTCCAGCAATGCAGTGGTCAAGCATAATCCAAAGTCTGCAAAGGTGAACATGATGAATGCAGCTCAAGCGGAGGAATCTACTGATGTGATAATGGGTAATCTTCCTATTAATGATATTCCTGCAAAAGTTCTTTTTGATACTGGTGCATCGCTTTCTTTCATATCAAGACCATTTGCATTTAAGCATGAGTTGGCTTATCAAGATTTGCCTAGACCGTTATCAGTTGTCTCTCCAGGTAAATTAATGAATGCAAGCTCTATGGTTCCGAATGTTTCCATCAAGATGGGAAACTACAAATTCCAGTCTTCTCCAATTGTTCTTGGTGACTCGGATATTGATCTTATTCTCGGGATGGACTGGCTTTCTAAGCACAAGGCTCAACTTGATTGTGCTGCTAGGGAAATTCAATTGACACACTCTTCTGAGGATGTGATTATTTATGCCGCTCGTGATGAAACCATTCGGTTTTTCTCTCTCAATGAGAAGGGCGAATTGAATGCCATCTCTCAAATTCCAGTCGTTTGTGAGTATCAAGATGTCTTTCCAGAAGAGCTTCCGGGTATGCCTCCTCATCGGCCAGTTGAGTTCGTTATCGAACTAGAGCCTGGCACTGAACCTGTTTGCAAGCGTCCATACAAGCTTGGACCCAACGAGCTGAAGGAATTGAAGAAATAGCTAGATGAACAAGAGCGTCTGGGTTTGATCAGACCGAGTTCTTCTCCATGGGGTTGTGGTGTTCTTTTTGTCAAGAAGAAGGATGGCACGGACCGACTTTGTGTCGACTACCACCCATTGAACAAGAAGACAATCAAGAACAAGTATCCACTTCCCAACATCAATGAGCTATTTGAGCAACTTAAAGGTGCTAAAGTATTCTCGAAGCTTGACCTTCGTATGGGTTATCATCAGATTCGCATTCGTGAAGAAGATATTCCCAAGACAGCATTCAGAACAAGCTTTGATTCTTATGAATATACTGTCGTGTCTTTCGGCCTTGTCAATGCTCCTCCAGTGTTCTCTCGGATGATGAATTTCATCTTCAACCCCTATACCAATGATTTCGTCCTGGTGTATCTCGATGATATCTTGGTCTTCTCCAAGAATAAGCAGGATCATGCCAAACATTTGCGATTGGTGCTCGACAAGCTCAGAGAGTATCAATTCTATGCAAAGTTCTCTAAATGTGAGTTTTGGCTCGATGAAGTTCTTTTCCTTGGTCACATCATCTCTGCCAAGGGCATCGCTGTTAACCCCGAGAAGGTGTCCGCAGTTGTGAATTGGGAACCTCCTCAAAATGTCAAGCAGCTTCGCAGTTTTCTTGGTCTTGCAAGCTATTGCCGAATATTCGTTGAGAATTTCTCCAAGATTGCAAAGCCTCTTTCCAACCTCCTTCAGAAGCATGTGAAATATGTCTGGTCTCCTGAGTGTGACGTTGCTTTCAACACTCTCAAAGAGAAACTAGTCACAGCTCCTGTCTTGACTCCTCCTGATGAATCCAAGCGTTTGAAGTTTTCTGTGATGCTTCTCTCCAAGGTCTCGGTGCTATGTTAATGCAAGAGAAGAAAGTTGTGGCCTATACCTCTCATCAGTTGAAGCCCAACGAGAAGAACTACCCCACTTACGATCTTGAGTTGGCGGCAGTTGTCCATGCATTGATAACGTGGAGACATCTCTTGTTGGGAAGACAAGTGGACATTTTCACCGATCACAAGAGCCTCAAGTATATCTTCACTCAACCCAACCTCAACCTCAGGCAGACTCGATGGGTCGAAATGATTCAAGAGTACAATCCGAGTATTGAATATACTCCAGGCAAGGCTAATGTCATTGCAGATGCTTTAAGCAGGAAGGCTTATTGCAACAGCTTAATTCTCAAGCCTTTCCAACCGGATCTTTGTGAAGCTTTCCGCAAGCTGAATCTCCAAGTTGTTCCTCAAGGCTTTCTTGCCAACCTCATAGTATCTCCCACTTTGGAAGATCAAATTCGTGAGGCACAACTCCTTGATGCCATGGTGAAGAAGGTGAAACGTGGTATCGACAAGGGTCTTTCCAAATACAAGTGCTATCGCATTGATGACAGAGACACTTTGTTCTTCGAGGACCGGATTGTGGTTCCTAAAGGTGATCTAAGGAAAGTCATAATGAACGAAGCGCACAATTCTCTTCTGTCCATTCATTCTGGAAGTACGAAGATGTATCACGACCTCAAGCAGTCGTATTGGTGGACTCGAATGAAGTGAGAAATTGCTCAATTCGTGAATGAATGTGATGTCTACCGAAGAGTGAAAGCAGAACACCAACGACCAGCTGGTATCCTCCAACCTCTTGCTATCCCAGAATGGAAGTTTGATCATATCGAAATGGACTTCGTGACTGGTTTTCCAAAGTCCAAGCGCGGAAATGATGCTATCTTCGTTGTCATTGACAAGCTCTCTAAAGTGGCTCATTTCCTTCCAATCAAACAATCCATCACAGCAGCTCAGCTGGCAGAGCTTTACACCTCCAGAATTGTCTCCTTGCACGGCATTCCACAATTGATTTCTTCTGATCGTGGAAGCATCTTCACCTCCAAGTTCTGGGACTCCTTCCAGAAGACCATGGGCACAAACATTTGCTTCAGCACAACTTTCCATCCTCAAACTAGTGGCCAAGTCGAGCGAGTCAATCAAATTCTTGAAGATATGCTCAGGGCTTGTGTCATTTCCTTTGGTATGAAATGGGAAGATTGTCTTCCGTATGCTGAATTCTCCTACAACAACAGCTTCCAAGCGAGTTCGGGCAAGGCCCCATTCGAGATTCTCTATGGCAGAAAGTGCCGTACTCCTCTCAATTGGTCAGAGACTGGTGAACGCCAACTTCTTGGCAATGACTTAATCACTGAAGCTGAAGAAATGTGTAAAGTCATCCATGATAATCTCAAAGCCGCGCAATCGCGACAGAAGAGTTACTATGATAGTAAGCATCGTGATGTGGCTTTCGAGATCGGAGACCATGTCTACCTCCGCGTCTCTCCAATGAAAGGCACTCGTCGCTGCGGTATCAAAGGGAAGCTTGCCCCTAGATACGTGGGTCCTTTCAAGATCGTTGGCAAAAGAGGCGACCTCGCCTATCAACTTGAGCTTCCTTCCAACTTCGCAAACGTGCACGATGTGTTCCACGTGTCACAGCTCCGCAAGTGCTTCAAGGCGCCTGAGCGCACTATCAACTTCGAAGAGATTGACCTCCAAGAAGATTTGTCTTATCATGAGCACCCCGTTGCTATTCTTGAAGAAACTGAGCGCAAGACTCGCAACAAGTCAATCAAATTCCTGAAAGTGAAGTGGTCGCACCATTCCGACCGGGAAGCCACCTGGGAACGCGAGGACCACCTCCGTTCCGAATATCCGGAGTTCTTTCAGTCCTAGATCTCGGGACGAGATCCTCTCGTAGTGGTGGAGTGTTGTAACACCCCGGATGTAACTTGTCATATTTGTAACTCCGACTCTTGCCATTTTCGGCTATGTGTTATGATATTTCCTCCGTGGTCGGGTTTTGTCTTTCGTTTTGCATTTTGTCATGTCATGCATTTTCATATCATGTCATCATGTCCATTGCATTCGCATACGTGTTCGTCTCATGCATCCGAGCATTTTCCCCGTTGTCCGTTTTGCAATCCGGCGCTCCTATCTCCTCTGGTGCACCCCTCTTGTTTTCTTTCGTGTGCGGGTGTCAAACTTTCTCGGAATGGACCGAGGCTTGTCAAGTGGCCTTTTTATACCACCCGGAGACCACCGGTCAAGTTTCGTTCCATTTGTAGGCCGTTTGGTACTCCAACGGTTAACCGGGCATCCGCAAAGTCCATTTGAGTGTCCAGCAAAAACACCCTCTAAAACCAGCCCAAAACCCACCAAACTCTCTTCCATGCTCTAGGTCGTTCGATCACGATCGTCTGGGCGAAAACCGCACCTCATTTGGACTCTCCTAGCTCCCTCTAGCTATATATTTGCATCTTCCCCGAAAAACGAACTCAATCCAACCCTAGAAAATTCCCTCGCGCCGCGCCGGACGCGTCCAGCGCCGCCGGACGAAAACCCGCCGCCGCACGCATCCAATAGGGGCGCGCCATGTCACCCCCGGGCGCCCCACTTCGCCGCC
>NC_057796.1:320185275-320391392 GCF_018294505.1 Triticum aestivum | reverse complement strand
TCCCGAGGCCGCCGCCCGAGCCCCGTCGGCCATCCTCTCCTCTCCGGCTGCCCGCCTCCTCTTCTCTCCCGCCGGCGACGAGCGCCGCTCGGCCCTGATCTGGATCTCTGTGAGCGTTGACCCGTACCCCCCCGAAATATTTCTAAGTGTTGGATTTTTCTCAGTATGTGCCTCTGTTCGTGATGCCATAACTCCTTGCTTGTAGCTCCGATTTACACGTATAATACGTAAAATTGTTCGCCTCGTGATGCTCTACATTTTGTTCAATTGCACCATATTCATTAGAGGTCATCTTGATGCCCAAATCTCTGTTGGAAGAGGGCTAGTTGCTGTTATTCTCTGGTTCTTAGCAGAACTTGGAGATTTGTCATTTTTGTATCACTTAATCCGTGCATCTTATGAGCATGAGCTCTACATGTGTTTTGAAGTATGCCATTCCATCTTTCCAGTGGTGTAGTCCATGTATTTTTGTGATCTCTGTGGTGACTAGCACAAGCATGCAAAGTAGGCTCTGTAATGTTTCTGATTTCAGGGACTTGGTGATTTCTCTAAGTCTTTGTCTGCTGTTATTTGGTTGCCATGTAAACTTGATGCTACAGAGAGATCCATGCATATTTTGGAGATGTTCTGTAAGGATGTTTTGTAGCTATAGTTGTAGTTGATCCATTCCTGCAATTTTTTGTAATTATGGAGTGCCATAGCATGACTCAATCTTGCTCTACTTTTGCTATAAAATATTTCTGGCAGATTCTTAACATGATATGCAATTTTGCCAAGCTTATTGTAGTTGATCCACACATGCTATGCAATTGTTCTTGCCATGGTTAGCTTAATAAACATGCCATCTTGCTGTAGGTGTGCTTGGTTTGTCATGAATTGCTCTGTAGTGTGTGAATCAAGCTCACAAAGTGGCCTACATATTATTATTTCTGCCATGCTCTGTTTTCTGCTAAGTCTGAAACCTGATAACGAACTTGTTATGTTTACATGCTTGCCATCATATCTTCTAGTCCTTTTTGGCTTATGGTCAGTAAGGGACTTTTGTCATATGCATTTATTAGAACACTTCCATGCCTTGGTTTGCTATGTTAAGTTCCTGTAGCATGTTTATTTCATGCTCTGAACATTGCTACCTGATGCTGTTTTCTGCCATGTCCAGTTTTTCACCAAGTCTGTGAACCTGTTATCTTTTGCACTTTTGCCATGCTTGTTTGAGCTTGATATGTTGTGAACTAGCCATAGCTCATTGTTCATCTTTTGTCAAGCATCTCCTTTAGATTACTGCCATGTGCTTTGTTGCTATGTTGGAGTGCTGTAGCTTTGTTACTTGTTGCATTTTAAGTGCTATCATGCTGTTGATCGCAGATTTGTGTCATTCTTGTTTTGCTTGCCATTTGCAAACCGTGCATCCGATTCCGGTGATCTTTATATCGATTTCGACCGAAATCACCTCATCTTTCCAGTGGCATGCTTGGTTTGCCAAGTTACTGCCATGTTCATCATTTTCCTTCCGGAGCACGCATATGCATCGCATATCATATCTTGCATATCATACATGTTTTGCATCATGTTGCTTGTGCATTTCTCGTGATTGATTGTGGTTCGGTTTGCTTGTGTTCTTGTCTTGGGTAGAGCCGGGAGACGAGTTCGTGAACGAGGAACCTGTTGAGTACGCTTACGAGGATCAAGCTTTCGACAACTCTGAGAACCTTGCAGGCAAGATGACCACCCCTCGATATCACTTCTATCTTTGCTTTGCTAGTTGTTCGCTCTATTGCCATGCTACGCTACCTATCACTTGCTAGATCATGTCTCCCATTTTTCCATGTCAGCCTCTAACCATCCTTTCCTAGCAAACCGTTGTTTGGCTATGATACCGCTTTTGCTCAGCCCCTCTTATAGCGTTGCTAGTTGCAGGTGAAGTTGAAGTTTGTTCCATGTCGGAACATGGATTTTGAGGATATGGACCTTAGAGTCACCCGCCAGGAGGGGCCGGGTTACTCGTACGACAGTTGCGAGAAGCCCGGAGCCAAGTTTCAAGGTGATGGGCCAGAGATGGGCTGAGACCCGGATATGGCTTAAGGCCCGTAGTTGTAATTATTATTATCGTGGAACTTGTAGCGTAAGGCAAGTATAGTTTAGAGTCCGAGCCGGATACTCTTATAAGCCAGCCGGGAATCTAGGGCTGCTGGGCGTCAGCCTCCTTATATAAAGGGACGACCCGGCAGCGGATTGAGGGCGAGAACAATCTCATCGAGAGCCGGGGATAGTTGTTTAACTCCCGGTGATCATAACCCTAATCAATATCACCCCAGACTGGACGTAGGCTTTTACCTTCACCGTAAGGGGCCGAACCAGTATAAACCCTCGTGTTCCTTGTCCCGCATAACCCCTTCAAGCTTCCTAGTTGCGATGGCTCCACGACTAAGTCCTAGCTCAAGGACATCTGCCGTGACAATTCCACGACAGTTGGCGCCCACCGTGGGGCCTGCGCACGGTGGATTTGAGTTCTTGAAGGGAAGCTTCGAAGGGATCAAGGGATACGCTGTGCCGGATGACCAAGAGCCGTCGCGGCAAGCTCTACATCGACGATGCGGGCTGGGGCCCAGACGCCGGCTCAGTTGAGTACGGATACCGGGTCCCCTTTGGCGGAATTCATGTCTTCATTGGCAAGATTGGTGAGCCGGGCCCCGAGCCGGATCTCTGCGCCAATCTCATCGAAACGGCTCAGCGCGCGCAACCCGCCCGAGCCCGGCCTGCCTTAAGGCGCGCTTTTGTTGGATGCATCCATGGAGGGCCCTCTGATCCATCTGGGTCTGGTAATGAGGCGGCCGCCAGCTCTGACGGCGAGTCAGCCACCGATGAATCAAACTCATTGTACCAACTTCAAGATGGCAGGCTCATGGGTTGTTCCGATGGCGACAGTATTCCGGACCTTTTTGAGCCGCCAAGTCAGGTTGGAGTTTTTATGGCTGGTGCGCAGCCTGTTCAGAACCCCGCTGCTGGATCGGGAAACCCGGTGCCTTCTCCGGCTCAGGTGCTGATGGATCTCACGGACAAGATGACGGCCCTGTTAACCGCCACGGTTGACCCAGCGAACCAAGCTCAGCATGATGCGGAGGTGGCACAGTTAAAATTGGATTTGATAAAAGCTAAAGAGGATCTTGCAGCGGAAGGGATCAGGCTGGCTGCGGAGCGGGCGGCCCTCGACGCCCGGACTCAGCTGATTCAGGCACAGTCCTTCCAGCTCACGATGGATCAGAACGCGGCCAACGAGGTCATGAGAAGGAGGCACCAAAAGACCCAGTCTCGACTCCCACCGGTTTACGACCCGCGCAATCTCTTCAACACGCCGGGTGCAGGGTCTAGTAACCCGCCAGGGGTCATTGCGCCCGGGTCTGGACCCCTTATTCAGCCACGAGTGATGGGGCCTCCCCAGGTGCTGTCTGCCCCGCCTCAGTATGTGCCAATACCGCCGGGTCATTATGATAACCCGCTGGAGAACATGGTGGCTGCGGCAGCACGACTGGCGGCTCTCCCCGTTGACAGCGACTCTCCGGCGGCCATCGAAACCCGCCGGGTCAGGGAACTCCTGCAGACGGCACTAGCGCAGCAAGAGGCGTACTCCTACAGCCGCGACAGGATCCACTCGACCCCTCGTCCAGGCCAGAGCCCGAGTTACAGCCGGCACATGGTCTCAGCAACCGGCTCAAGTAATGTCCGACGCCATGACCCGCCCCCTGGCCATGGCCCGGCTCATAATGGAGCCTTCTACGCAGCAGACCAAGCGCGGCAAGAGGCGGAGCAGGTGCCTCAATTGATGGCTTACCAGACCCCCCCGGCTTATCCGACGACGTCCGTTGATGTGGGTATTTCTACCAGGACTGGGGGTGTCCCTTGTTTGGTACCAGCCATCCGTAATAAACGTCTACCTAAGGACTTCAAGGGCCCTAGGAAGGTGCCTAACTATACAGCGGACTTACAGCCTGCAGCCTGGATTGAGAGTTATGAGATGGCTATGGAATTGCTGGAGGTCAGTGAGGCGGCCATGGCCAAATATTTCACCATGATGTTAGATGGAACTGCCCGCATGTGGTTGAAAGGGGTACCGCCGAACTCCATTGGGTCTTGGGCTGAGCTGAAAGCCCGGTTCATTCAAAACTTCAAAGATACCTGCAGGCAGTCTATGTCAATTGTGGATCTGACTAACTGTAAGCAGCAGGAGGGTGAATCCACGACCCATTGGGTTCGCCGGGTCAAGGAGATCATACATTTATTAGAGAAGATGGATGCCGGCTCTGCGGTCTTAATGTTGGAACAGAACTGTCGCTTTGTGCCCCTTAAGATGAAACTCGGGCGGCTTAAACGCGACTGCACCGATATGGGTACCCTAATGGCGGCTCTGGTCAAGTACGCCGATTCTGATGGTACCAAGGATCCCCCTTCAGACGATGAAAGGATAGGGAAGGGAAAGAAGAACGGCAATGGCAAGGGTCCTCAGTTTAACCCGGGGAACCAAGGAGGAGGCAAGCGTAAGGCCGATGGCAGCCTAGAGTTTGTAGCCAACGCCAACTCCCAAGGTAGTAACCCGCGACGCAAAGGGAGGCCCCCTCCCCGAGGCGGCGGGTCAGGTCCAACGCTGGAGCAGCTGTTGAATGAGCCTTGTCCAAGGCATGGCTCTAGGGAGAAGCCAGCAACTCATCTGTGGAAGGATTGCGCGATCATGAAGGCCTTTAAGAGCTACAATGGCCCGGGCGGCGGCTCAGGCGCCGGCGGTTTTCATGGCCCGGGCGGCGGCTCAAATTCCGGTCCTCAGAACGGTCAAGGGGGCTTTAATCAACAGGCGGGTCAGGGTCATCAACAGCAACAGGGGGGTTATCAGACCAACCCAAAGCAGCTTAGCGGTGGACAGTATCATGTGTTCACCACTAGTTTGTGCAAATGAGATCAAAAGCTTCACAAGAGGGCTGTGAACGCTGTTGAGCCGGCGGTTCCACGCTACTTGCGGTGGTCTGAGCAGCCTATAGTGTGGAGTAGGGAGGATCACCCTCCCCGGGTGGATAACCCGGGCCACTTGGCCTTAGTGGTGGCTCCTCAGGTGGGAGGTTATAAGTTCACAAAGGTACTCATGGATGGAGGCAGCAGCATCAACATCCTATATTATGAGACTTTTCGCCGTATGGGGTTGGTTGATAAGAACCTCAGCCTGTCAAACACTATCTTCCATGGTGTGGTACCTGGTAAGTCGGCTTATCCAGTCGGCAAGATCGAGCTAGAAGTGGCTTTTGGTGATGAGAACAACTACAGGGTGGAGAAGTTGACCTTTGAGGTGGTCAAGATAAGAAGTCCATACCATGCTATATTTGGACGGCCGGCTTACGCCAAGTTCATGGCACGGCCGTGTTATGTGTACTTACAGCTCAAGATGCCGGGTCACAATGGGAACATCACGGTTCACGGTAGCCGGAAAGTGGCTCTCGAGTGTGAGGAAGGTGATGCAGCTTATGCAGAGTCTGTTTGTGCAACAGAGGAGTTGAAGTTTTACAAAGACAATGTTGACCCAAGAGACATGACTTCTGTAAAGAAGCCGACTACGGAGGCTGAGCCGGCGATGAAATTTAAGTCGGCTGATGAAACTAAGCTTGTTGATTTTGTTCCAGGAGATTCATCTCAGCAGTTTAGCATCAGTGCCAATCTGGATCCAAAATAGGAAAGCGCGCTCATCGAGTTCATCCGTGAGAATAGGGACATCTTTGCGTGGAAGCCTTCTGACATGCCAGGTGTACCTAGAGAACTCGCTGAGCATACTCTCAATGTTGATCCGAAATTTAAGCCAGTCAGACAGTTCCTTCGACGGTTTAATGAGGAGAGGCGGAAAGCCATTGGTGAGGAAGTGGCCCGGCTCTTGGCGGCCGGGTTTATTGTTGAAGTTTTTCACCCAGAATGGTTGGCTAACCCAGTGCTCGTGCTCAAGAAGAACGGCACCTGGCGGATGTGTGTGGACTACACGGATTTGAACAAGGCGTGTCCGGCTGATCCTTTTGCTCTCCCCCGTATTGATCAAATCATTGATGCTACGGCGGGTTGTGCACGCTTAAGTTTCTTGGATGCTTATTCCGGGTATCATCAGATTAAGATGGCAGTTAAGGACCAGGAGAAGACGGCATTCATCACTCCCTTTGGAGCCTTCTGCTATGTGTCTATGCCCTTTGGACTCAAGTGTGCACAGGCGACTTACCAGCGTTGTGTACAGAACTGTCTTCATAAACAGATCGGGCGCAATGTTCACGCTTACGTAGACGATATTGTGGTTAAATCCATCAAGGAGGAAACCCTGATAGATGACTTAAGGGAAACCTTCGATAATCTCCGGGTCTACAAGATGATGCTTAACCCAGCCAAGTGTGTTTTTGGTGTTCCTGCAGGCAAACTATTGGGCTTCTTGGTTTTTGACAGAGGCATTGAGGCTAACCCGGAGAAAATCAAGGCCATCACTTCCCTAGCTAAGGCGGCGTGTATAAATGACGTTCAGCGTTTGGCGGGTCGCATCGCTGCTTTAAGCCGGTTTGTAAGCCGTTTGGGTGAGAAGGCTATGCCCTTATATCAGTTGATGAAGAAAACTGATAACTTTGTCTGGAATGATGCCGCTAATACCGCTTTTGAGGATTTGAAAAAGCAACTGGCAGAGCCCCCCGTCCTTGCTGCTCCGGTTGATAAGGAGCCCTTGCTACTGTATGTGGCGGCAAACGCACGAGCCGTCAGCGTGGCTATTGTGGTGGAGCGCAAGGAGGCGGGTAAGGAGCATCCGGTTCAACGGCCGAATTATTATGTCAGCGAGGTGCTCATTGAGTCCAAGCAGCGGTACCCGCATTGGCAGAAGCTCGTGTATGGTGTGTTCATGGCGAGCCGGAAGCTCAAGCATTATTTTCAGGGTCATCCCATCACTGTGGTCAGTTCTGCCCCTCTTGGTGATATTATCCAGAACAGAGAGGCTACAGGGAGAATTGCCAAGTGGGCTATAGAACTTGGACCTCATGGCCTCAAATATGTGCCACGCACTGCTGTTAAATCTCAGGCTTTGGTGGATTTCATCAATGATTGGACGGAGTCACAAGTGCCTGACCAAAAGCCGGATAACACTTATTGGACTATTCACTTTGACGGGTCCAGACAGCTGGAGGGCTCGGGGGTTGGTGTTGTATTGGCTTCCCCTAAGGGTGACAAGTTCCATTATGTGCTGCAGTTGATGTTTCCTGCACTAATAATGCGGCTGAATATGAGGCTTTGCTCCACGGTCTTCGGGTGGCTAAGGAGATGAGCTTAAGCCGGGTAAGGTGCTTTGGTGACTCAGACTTAGTGGCTCAACAAGTATCAGGCACCTGGGATTCTAAGGATCCTCTCATGGCGGCTTATCGCCGCGAGGTTGATGCCATTGCTAGGCATTTTCAGGGATACCAAGTGGAGCACATTGATCGCAGGAAGAACGAGGCGGCTGATGCTTTAAGCCGGCTAGGCTCTCAGCGAAAGCCGGTGCCGCCTACCACTTTCCTGGATGTCCTGTATAACCCCTCGGTTAAATTGCCTACAGAGGAGGACTTGGCTATCCCTGACCCGGAGGCACGACTGGTGGCGGCTCTTCATGTCATACCAGACTGGACAATGCCATATCTGGCTTATATAACCCGGGGAGAGTTGCCTGAGGATGAAACTCTGGCCAGGCAAATAACCCGGTGGGCTAAGTCAATGATCGTCATCGATGGCGAGTTACATCATCGCAGTGTTTCAGGAGCATTTCAACGTTGTATCTCCCCTGAGGAAGGCCAAGAGATCTTGCAGGAGATCCATGAAGGGGATTGTGGTCATCATGCCGGCTCAAAATCTCTTGTAGCCAAGGCTTTCCGTCATGGTTTTTATTGGCTGACGGCTCACGCTGATGCAGAGGACTTGGTCAGTAAATGTGATGGTTGCCAAAGGTTCTCACGACGGGCTCACGTGCCGGCTCAGGAGTTGAGGATGATCCCAATCACTTGGCCCTTTGCGGTCTGGGGGCTTGATATGGTTGGGCCTTTTAAACGGTCCAAGGATAAGAAGACCCACCTCTTGGTGGCAGTTGACAAATTCACAAAGTGGGTGGAAGCTGAGCCAGTTAGCAAGTGCGATGCAGCCGCGGCGGTTCAGTTTATGAAAAAGGTGATTTTCCGCTTTGGTTTTCCGCACAACATTATAACTGACAATGGCACCAATCTCTCCAAAGGCGCCATGGAAGAATTTTGTCAACGAGAGCATATCCGACTTGATGTTTCTCCAGTGGCTCATCCTCAATCCAATGGTCAGGCTGAGAGAGCTAACCAGGAAATTCTGAAGGGTATCAAGCCCCGGCTTTTGGTCCCTTTACAACGAACGCCGGGTTGTTGGATGGAGGAGTTGCCTTCCGTCTTATGGAGCATCAACACTACTCCTAACAGGTCTACAGGCTTCACGCCTTTCTTCATGGTTTATGGAGCAGAAGCAGTCCTCCCCAGTGACATCCGTCACGATTCACCTCGCGTGGCGGCTTATGTTGAGACGGATAATGAACAGGCGCGCCAAGATGCTCTGGACTTGTTGGACGAACAGCGTGATGTGGCAGCAGCCCGTTCAGCGATTTACCAACAAGACCTGCGCCGTTATCATAGCCGCCGGGTCAAATCCCGGGTCTTCCAGGAAGGCGACCTTGTGCTCCGGCTCATCCAGAATCAAACAGATACACACAAGTTATCCCCACCTTGGGAAGGGCCCTTTGTGGTCAGCAAGAACTTGCACAACGGGTCATATTACCTCATTGATATTCGGGAGCATAAAGATTCGCGTAAATCTGAGGAGGAGACCCATCGGCCGTGGAACATAGCTCAGCTTCGGCCTTACTACACTTGAGCTACCGGCTCTCGTGGTGTACATATTTGTCTCAGACATGTATATATTATGATAAGCAATAAAGCAGGACCTCTGTCCTTTTTTCTCCTCCAAATATGCGTGTGTTGTTTTTTACATGCTGATTTAAAGGAGGATCCGGCTTATGATCGTATTCGAGTCTAGCCGTCATTTTAAGAGTCATTTGGGGGCTTCCTGTTCAAACATGGGTCGTATTCGAACCAAAGAGAACATAGCTGTCGATACCCGCTTGATTGGCAAAGTGCCGAGCTCATTGGGAAGTTACCTTTAGTCATATTTGAATCACAGTTCAACCCCTCTGAGAACTGACGTGGATCGTATTCGAATGAGCGTCGTTAAACAATTTTAAGAATCATTTGGGGGCTTCCTGTTTAAACATGGGTCGTATTCGAACCAAAGAGAACATAGCTGTCGGTACCCTTTTGATTGGCATCGCCACACCCACTGGGGGCTATATGATCGTATCCGAATCTTAGCTTAACTCCTCGGGGCCGGGTCTTTGGTCGTATTCGAACCGGAAGCCCCTAAGTTCTTCTGCTTTTTCACAAGTTTATTCTGAGGTATGCATGGCCGGGTCTCACTTGCCGGCTTAACTTTGGTTTACAGTGTTAGTTGCTCGTCATGGGTGTCATTAAAGCAAGTAAATCAGAGTTAAGGTGTCAACCTTACTGCCCGGGTTATTTAAACCGGAAGATGTTTACAGGCTGTTAAGTGTGTTATTTTGGCTATGTTCAGAGTGTCATTAAGGACCAGCCTTTTTTGATTCATATTCCGGGTTATTTATCTCAAACACCTGATTCTCAGGGCGGTAAGCCGCCTCGAGACTTGTGATTTGCCTTTTCTATGCAGATACTTAAAGGCATCTTTTGAGGTTGAGAAAAACAAAGGGATGATTATGACCCGGAGAAACATCAAAGAGACAAATTCAAAGGGCTTTTGCATTCAAAACGTGCACGATGACACGGCAGAGATAAATTGTCGCACTTACTCCATTACAATAATTTTTCAAGTCTAAAAGATGGAACAATGTTTGCTAAGCCGCCAGTTAACTTATGCTGCCCGCTGAGTTGAAGTCCCCGGCTCATTCCTGTCTTCTCCTCCGGTTGATCCCAAGACCTCGAAGGTTGATGATTTCCAGTCGATGCCGCTGAGAGCTTCGAATTGGGCTTCTTCGTCAATTAACCCGGCCGGGTCAATCTCCGGGGCGAAGGTGTGTTGACGAGCTGGCGGGATCAGGTTGAGGGCTTCATAGCGAGGGGTTGGAATCCTCTGATTCTCCGCATCATAACCCGGCTGGTACTTGGTCAAGTCGGTGTCGTTCCCGATGAGGGTGGCCACCGGGCGTACAGCCTTCACACATGCCGCGAAGTCCTTCTGGTCGAAGGCTGAGCCGCCTTCCTTCAGGCTTGGGTACCCAGGGCGATGTCTGCCGGGTCTAGCTCCGGCAGGAATGCTTTGGCCCGGCTCAGCGCGGCGATTGCTCCGGCTCTCACGGAGGCCCGTCGTAACTCCTGGATCCGCTGCGGCAGAACAGCGAGCTGGCGCAGGACTTCGGCCAGATGAGCTGGCACCTCGTTGGATAGGGCCACCACAGCTAAGGCACGCTGTGACCCGGTGTAGAGCTGTTCCACCAGGGTGTACACGGCCTTTAACTTGGTGACCATGCTCTGGTTGAGGTTGGCACTCCTGGGACCTGTTTAACAAGATCAGATAAGCCGGTGACAAGGATGAATCATGACATATACAGACTTGATGAAAGCCGGTGAGGCGACTTACCGAAGATAGCAGCCACCATTTGGGAAACCTGGCGCTTTAGGCCGGAGAGCTCAGCGGTCTTCTCAGTGAGGGCCTTCTCTGCCTGTTCCGCCCGGGTTACCAGTGCGGCCTTCTCTTCGACCCAGGCTTTCCTCTCAGCATCAAACTCGGTCTTCAACTTTTCTTGAGTGGCGATGCTGGATACAAACTTGGTGTTTGCCTTCCGGGTCTCCATCTCCTGCATCTTTAGCCGGTTCTTGAGATCCGCAAGGTCCGCCTCTAGTTTCTTGCCAACAGCCTGCATGTATTTCTGGGTTAATTAAACAGTTGTTATATAAGTCCCAAGCGCTTTCCAAGCAAAGGCACTTGGCACTTGGGGGCTAATGCATATTGAACGTATCTATCTACGTACTGTCGGCTCAGTTGAGTAGGCCGGAACCTAAGTCTACAACATATTCAAGTATAAGTCATCGACTTGGGGGCTAGCATGGCAAAGGTAACTATGCAGTAAAGTAAGAAGACAACAGAAGGGTACCTCGGATTTTTGTTGGATCTGGTTGACCATGGCAACCTCGGCATCCCGGCTCTTGTGGACTTGGCTGATGTAGCCAGAGACGAGCTCTCCAATGCTCAAGTCGGTGTAGCCGGAGAGGTCCAGGTTCACCCGGTGGGGCTGCAGTAACTCCCCCTTTGCGGAGCATTTGGCCAACGCGGTCGGTCTCCCCGGCTCAACGAATTCCGTCCGGGTGATTACCACGTCTGGGTCGTCTGCTGGTGGGGCTGAGCCGGAGGCCTCCGGGTTAACCGACGCTTCGGTCGTTGTCTTGGTAGTCGGGGCAGGGGCCTCAGGCTCCGTGTCCATTGGAGTGGTGGCTTCGGGGGCGGAGGCGGTTGGCGGCTCTTGAGCCGTCGCCTCCGGGTCAGGCAAGTCCGGCACTCCGGCTGACCTGGTCTTCTTTGCCCTTTTGGTAAGCTTTGCCTGGGCACTGAAAAGACAGAAGTGTTAGGCGCACAAAGAGGAAGTACAGACAAAGATAATGTAAGAAGACTGTTGTTACCCGGGCGCAGTCTTGAAGGCCGGCATATTTGACTGCATGGAGTCACCCGAAGAGGGGGAGGTCTCCTGATAATTGGAGTCAGAAGAGTTGAGTGGCTGACGGATAACACCCGCCAACGGATGAAAAGGGTACAGGTGAGAAAAAACCTCAGTGCGACGCTTCCTTGTTGCGTCGGGTAACCCGGCGGAGAGGTCGGTGTCCTTGCGGGCCCGGGTGTGACGCCGGCTTTCGTGAACCTGCTGCTTCAAAAGAAATTGAGGGTCTTGATGAGCTAAGGGATGTGAAAAGCTTACTTTCCGGGTTACTCTTCGGACTTTCAGCTGTGGCAAAGGCTCCGAGTCGGAGGAAAGTGACATTACCTCTTCAACCACCGGGTTACTGGCGCCGGTGTCATCCTGTCAATGAGCAAATGTTGATAAGGCGGACAGCAACAAACAACAAATATGGCAAGAATTTAAAGGTTTAAGGATTACCTCTGACTCGGAGCTGTCGCTTAATTGCAGTAGCTCCGAAGTAGTGGGTCTGCTTCCCTTTTTGCGAGGGGCGGCTTTCTTCGCCTTCCTGGCCTTCTTGGCCGCCTCATGGTCATATTTGACCCGCCAGAATTTATCATCAACCTGAGAGATACAATGATTGATTCTTAAAACGGTTCAGTTGAAGGTTATATGCAGACGAAGATAAAAGTTAAAGTCAGCGGCTTACCGCTGGGGCTGGATTGGTCTTGCAGAAGGGGGCTAGCCCGGTTCTTCCACAGTCTGCCAAGCTCTTATTTAGAAGAGCCTTGGTCTCTTCCTCTGCAACGTCTTCTGGAAGATCATTGCGACTGTGCCTCTGCGGGTCATCCTTTCGCCCGGTGTACTCACACATTAAGCCGGGGCGGCGGCTCAATGGGATCACCCGCCATTTGATCCAGACCCGGACCAGGTCAATTCCGTTCAGACCGTTGCCTAGCTGGGCCTTGATCTTATTGATAGTTGGAAGCAGAGGCTGGCGTTCCGCTGCGGTCAGTTTGTCCGACAGCGGATGAGTCGGCTCTAGACGTGTTGGGCGAAAACCGGGCAGCGGGTTCTCGTCAGCCGGGGACGTATCTTGGCAGTAGAACCAAGTCATATTCCAGTCCTTGGGGTGGCTCGGCGGCTCTGCGTAAGGGAAAAGACAGTCCCTACGCCGCTGGATGGAGATGCCGCCTAACTCCAGACTTGGCCCGTTGGCACATTCATTTTGGCGGTTTAAGTAGAACAGTTCTCTGAAAAGCAGCAAACTGGGTTCTTCCCCAAGGTACACTTCGCAAAAGACTTGGAAGTTGCAGATGTTGGATACAGAGTTGGGTCCTATATCCTGAGGCCATAGGTCAAAGAAGTTGAGCACGTCCCTGAAGAACTTTGAGCCGGGCGGTGCGAAGCCCCGACTCATATGGTCTGCGAAGATCACTACCTCCTCGTCCCTTGGCTGTGGTCTTTCTTCCGACGGGTCAGGGCCACGGTAGGACATGATTTCCTTCTTAGGTAAATATCCGGACTTAACGAAATTGGCCAGGGTCTCATCGGTGACGTTGGACCTCATCCAGTTGCAAGTGATGGGAGCCTTGGGAGGCATGTTGAAAGTTGGTGGTCTATGATAAAGAGAAAAGTGTCCGGGTTAATTATAAGCCGGAGATCTATTGTTCAAACTAAAATGGTGGCTTATGAAGGGGGACTAATGATATATACTCAGATACAGTGGGTTATTTAAGCCACAGGGGGGTTCAGAGTAAGTTGGTTATCTACGGTTTCACTACAGTTAAGCCGGAGGATTCTACAGAGCATAGTTCTCTTTAAACCGGAAAGTTCTATGGCGCATGTTTTCTTTAACCCGGAGATGTAGGCCACCAAGTTTCAATGGTTGCAGTTTTTACTAAGTGTGGTAAAACAGGTTTTCGCATACTGCCGTAACTTTTTCGAATCAAAATGGTCGGAGCAAAGAAAATTTTCTAGACCTAAAATGCGGACGCAGGGAAGTTCTTGAGCTCGAATGAGGCATCTATACAGTGGAAGGAGATCTACTGGTACTTGAAATGAGGCTTAAACAGCTACCGCACTAACTCTATGCAAGGTTAAAGATCGATTAAGTACAGTGGCTATGAGAACTACTGAGGTTTGTGGCAATGGCGATGAACGCGAAGAACACCGACGAACTCTACGGTAGATCTATCTGACAGGGCAAAGGAGACTCACCGGAGTTGGAGAAGAGCGGAAGTCGCCGCCGTTATCTGGTCCGAGTCAGGGTGATGCAGCGGCCGGGTTGACGAAGACCAGGGGCGCGACGGCGGCGGCAGTGGCAGAGCTCTGGCAGAGGAGCGACGGCGCGAGGAGGAAGAAGAGGGCGTGAGAAGGACCCGTTGGGCCGGCCTATTTATAAGGCGAGGTCATAAGTGGGCGCGAGATTCAAGGAGACCGTGGCGTGATTATCTCCCCCCCACGACGCCTCGATTTTCGGAATGACAGTAAAGCAAAGATCCGTTGCGGATCTGGCGGAGTAAAAAACGAACTTAATGGAGGATGACGTCATGGCGGATTATCCGGAGTCCAGAGGATGACGTCACTCCGGGTTATGGCCTTCATATGAATGGTAAGCCGGAGATTTTTTCTGTCAGAAAAGTTGAAGATTGACATGAGCCGGCTCAAATCAATCTGGGGCCTAATGTTGAGGATATGGACCTTAGAGTCACCCGCCAGGAGGGGCCGGGTTACTCGTACGGCAGTTGCCAGAAGCCCGGAGCCAAGTTTCAAGGTGATGGGCCGGAGATGGGCTGAGACCCGGATATGGCTTAAGGCCCGTAGTTGTAATTATTATTATCGTGGAACTTGTAGCGTAAGGCAAGTATAGTTTAGAGTCCGAGCCGGATACTCTTATAAGCCGGCCGGGAATCTAAGGGCTGGTGGGCGTCAGCCTCCTTATATAAAGGGACGACCCGGCAGCAGATTGAGGGCGAGAACAATCTCATCGAGAGCCGGGGATAGTTGTTTAACTCCCGGCGATCGTAACCCTAATCAATATCACCCCAGACTGGACGTAGGCTTTTACCTTCACCGTAAGGGGCCGAACCAGTATAAACCCTCGTGTTCCTTGTCCCGCATAACCCCTTCAAGCTTCCTAGTTGCGATGGCTCCACGACTAAGTCCTAGCTCAAGGACATCTGCCGTGACAATTCCGCTTTTGCTCAGCCCCTCTTATAGCGTTGCTAGTTGCAGGTGAAGTTGAAGTTTGTTCCATGTCGGAACATGGATATGTTGGGATATCACAATATCTCTTATTTAATTAATGCATCTATATATACTTGGTAAAGGGTGGAAGGCTCGGCCTTATGCCTGGTGTTTTGTTCCACTCTTGCCGCCCTAGTTACTGATATGCCGGGATTATGTTCCTTGATTTTGCGTTCCTTACACGGTCGGGTGATTTATGGGACCCCCTTGACAGTTCGCCTTGCATAAAACTCCTCCAGCAAGGCCCAACTTTGGTTTTACCATTTGCCAACTAAGCCTTTTCCCCCGGGTTTTCGCGAGTCCGAGGGTCATCTTTATTTTAACCCCCCCGGGCCAGTGCTCCTTCGAGTGTTGGTCCGAACTGAGCAGACTGCGGGGCCCCCTCTTGGAAACTCGAGGTCTGGTTTTACTCGTAGGATGTCTCATCCGGTGTGCCCTGAGAACGAGATATGTGCAGCTCCTATCGGGATTTGTCGGCACATTCGGGTGGCTTTGCTGGTCTTGTTTTACCATTGTCGAAATGTCTTGTAAACCGGGATTCCGAGACTGATCGGGTTTTTCCGGGAGAAGGTTTATCCTTCGTTGACCGTGAGAGCTTATGATGGGCTAAGTTGGGACACCCCTGCAGGGTATTATCTTTCGAAAGCCGTGCCCGCGGTTATGAGGCAGATGAGAATTTGTTAATGTCCGGTTGTAGAGAACTTGGCACTTGACCCAATTAAAATACATCAACTGCATGTGTAGCCGTGATGGTCTCTTCTCGGCGGAGTCCGGGAAGTGAACACGGTCTGAGTTATGTATGACGTAAGTAGGTGTTCAGGATCACTTCTTGGTCATTGCTAGATGACGTCCGTTCCGTTGCTTCTCTTCTCGCTCTCATTTGCGCAAGTTAGCCACTATATATGCTTATTGTCGCTGCAGCTCCACCTCATTACTCCTCCCTTCCTATAAGCTTAAATAGTCTTGATCTCGCGGGTGTGAGATTGCTGAGTCCCCTTGACTCACAGATTCTACCAAAACAGTTGCAGGTGCCGACGATGCCAGTGCAGATGATGGCGTCGATCTCAAGTGGGAGTTCGACGAGGAACGTGGTCGTTATTATGTGTCTTTTCCTGATGATCAGTAGTGGAGCCCAGTTGGGACGATCGGGGATCTAGCATTTGGGGTTGTCTTATTTTCATCTGGATTTTGACCGTAGTCGGTCCATATGATTGTATTTTGGATGATGTATGATATTTATTCATGTATTGTGTGAAGTGGCAATTGTAAGCCAACTCTTTATCCCATTCTTGTTCATTACATGGGATTGTGTGAAGATGACCCTTCTTGCGACAAAACCACTATGCGGTTATGCCTCTAAGTCGTGCCTCGACACGTGGGAGATATAGCCGCTTCGTGGGCGTTACAAGTACCTTGGAGAAGAACCCAGCTTACTACACTTTAGAGAGTTATTTTATCTGAACCGTGAAAACAAATGTGCCCACGGGCCCAGCTTGGAGCTTGGCGGAATTTCAATCCAGCGACATAGAGACTGTCTCTTCCCTTATGCCGAGCCACCGAGTCACCCTAAAGATTGGAACCAGACATGGTTCAACTGTCAAGACACTTCTCTGGCTAATGAGAACCCTTTGCCCGGCTTTCGCGCCGTGCGCCTGGAGTCAGCTCACCCCTTACCAGATAAATTATCTCTGGCTGAACGTCAAACACTTGCCCCCACCATAAACAAGATCAAAGCTCTTCTGGGGAACGGCCTAAACGGCATTGACTTGGTCCGGGTTTGGATTGCCTGGCGGGTGATTCCTTTGAGCCGCCGCCCCGGCTTGATGTGCGATTACACAGGCCAGAAAAATGATCCTCTACGGCACAGTCCTGACGACTTACCTGAGGATGTCGTTGATGACATGACCAAGTCTCTTCTGAATGAGAGCCTGGCAGATTGCGGGAAAGCGGGCTTAAGTCCTTTCTGCAAGGCTAACCCGGCTCCAGCGGTAAACCATTAACTTGAGCATCTTACTTTCCACTTTGATCATTTCATCTTTACTCAAAAACTCTTGCTATATTTTACAGGCTGGTGATAAATTCTGGAAGGTCAAGTACGACCATGAGGCTGCAAAGAAGGCCAGAAAGGCCAAGATAGCCGTCAGAGGTAACTCTTGACTCTTTAGGCTCCTTCTTTAACCATCTTATTGACACTGATTATCAGCAGGAGGATACAGGAGCAAGTCATGCAGTAATTGAAGAGGTAACTATAATTTCCTCCGACTCCGAGCCTTTGCCGAGACAGAAAGTCCGAAGGGTAACCCGGAAAGTAAGATTTTCACATCCTTTAGCTTATCAAGATCCTCAATTTCTTTTGAAGCAACAGATTCACGAGAGTCGGAGGCAGACCAGGACCAGTAAAGATGCGGACCTCTCCTCCGGCTTACCCAATGTAACAAGAAAACGCCGGACTGAGGTTATCTCTGATTTATATTCTTTGTATCCTTTGGCGGGTTTCACTCGTCAACCACTCAATTCTTCTGACTCAAACTATCAGGGAACTTCACCTTCCTCCGGCGAATCAATGCAGTCCAGCATGCCGGCTTTCAAAACCGCTCCAGGGTAATGATAATCTGTTTATCTTGTGCTTATCTTACTCATGTTTTTGTACTAACCCTTTAATTTTCAGTGTACAAGTAAAGCCCAGCAAGAGGACGAAGAGAAGTAAGCCGGCCGAAGAGCCAATCTTTGCTGAACCAGAGCTCAGAATGGCTACTCCTGATACTTCCGCTCATGAGCCGCCGCCTGAACCAGCCCATGATACTCCAACTCTCACCACTGATCCGTCCGTCGAACAAGTTATGGAAGGTTCTGAGAACCCGGAGAACCCTAGCCCGGCCAAGGCGGATGACCCGGACGTAGAAATCATCCGGAATGACTTCGTTGAACCGGGGAGACCCACCGCACTGGCCAAGTGCTCCGCCAAAGAAGAACTTCTGGAACGCCGCAAAACCCGGCTGGATGTCACTGATTATGCTCATCTGAGTATTGGAGAAATCGTCTCTTGTTATGTAAAGCAAGTGCACAACAGCCGGGATCTGGAAATTGATATGGTGAAACAAATACACCAAAAATCTGAGGTATAACTCTTGTTGCTTGTTCCTTAGTTATCCTTACTATGCCAGCCCCCAAGTCTATTACTTATGATGAAATATGTTGTAGACTTAACACCAGCTTAGTAATCACTGCAAGAAAACTGGCTTATCCGGTAGCACCCAAGGGCCGGCTCAGACAGCATATTTGAACCGGTCTTCACCTTATTTTAACCAAGTCCTTGAACAGCAATATGCATTAGCCCCCAAGTGCCAAGTGCCTTTGCCTCCAAAGTGCTTGGGACTTATTTCATGAACCGCCGCTGTAAATAGAGCTCTTTAGCATACATTAGCCCCCAAGTGCCAAGTATCTTTGCTTGCAAAGTGCTTGGGACTTAATGCTGCATTATGATAACCCTAACTGTAACCCGGAATTTATACAGGCCGCCATTAAGCAATTTGAATCGGATATCTCTGACTTGAAGAGTCGCCTGAAAACTCAAGAGAGTGAAACCCAAAAGGCGAATTCCAAGTTTGAATTCAGTGTATCCGCACAAGAGAAATTGAAAAAGAAGTTTGAAGCAGAGAGAAAGGCCTGGGCGGATGAAAAGACCGCTTTGCTCAACCGGGCTGAACAAGCGGAGGCCACTCTTGTAGAAACAACCGCCGAGCTATCCGGGTTAAAACGCCATGTATCTTAGATGGTCTCAGCAATCTTTGGTAAGTTACTTTGTAAGTGTTAGCTAGCTTAAATCTGTTTCAACAAGCATCTCAATTGTCATCAGCTCACCTGACCTTGTAATGCAGGCCCCAGGAGTTCCAATCTTAACCAAAGCATGCTGACAAAGCTGAAGGCCGTTTATACCCTGGTGGAACAACTCTACACCGGGTCACAACGTGCCTTAGCTATCGTGGCTCTGTCAAATGAAGTTCCCACTCGTCTGGCGGATGTGCTAAGGCGGCTTGCCGTGCTACCTCAACGATTCCAGGAATTGAGACGAACTTCTGCAAGAGCCGGAGCCATAGCTGCTTTAAGTCGGGCCAAGGCGTGGCTACCGGAGCTAGACCCGGCCGACATCGCCCTTGGGTATCCCAGTTTGAAGGAGGACGGCACCCCATTTAACCAGAAGGATTTCACCGCTTGTGTGAAGGACATACGCCATGTGGCCACTCTGATCGGTAATGACACGGATCTTACCAAATACCAACCGGGTTATGACGCTGAGAATCAGAGAATTCCAACACCACATTATGAAGCAATCAGCCTGATCCCTCCAACTCGTAAGCATACCTTCGCCCCTGAAGTTGATCCGGCCGGGTTAATTGATGATGAAGCTGAATTTGAAGCCTTCAGTGGCATTGACTGGAAATCATCAACCTTCCAGGACAGGGAAACAGACGGAGGAGCGGAAAGGGATGAACCGGAAGCTTCAGCCCAACAACACCTTTGATCCCTCAGGCGGCTCATATTTATGTCTTGATAAAAAACAATGCTTCACTATTTGGACTCGGGGAGTCATGTAATAGAGTAGGAAAACGCTTATTTTTGTCGTGCCATCGCGCACTTGTGTGGCGCTCAACACTGTTTAAGTCGCCATCTTATATTCCCCCGTTTTATGCTGATCCTCTTCTTTCCTTACGTTTAAAGAGCTGCCTTTAACTGTCCTGCATAGAGAACAAATTACAAGTCCCTTGGCGGCTTACCACATAGAGGGTTATATATTTTACATATAACCCGGAGTATGAATCAAAATCATAAAAAACCGGTTCTCAATTATATCTTTGAGACAACCATAACAGCATACCTGTGACCCTTCGATTACACTTCTGGTTTATGTGACCCGAACAATGAGGGTGAGAACCCAACTCTGTAATACGATGTTTATTATATGCGATCATCTTTATTGATCAAGGTTAAGCCGGTGGAATAGGAACCACCCTTGAACACTTTAAACATGATCAAAAGAACTTCCAGTAAAATCCAAAAACTTGTTTGCAAAAAGAGACTTCAAAAATTTGGAGGCTTCTGATTCGAATACGACCAGAAAAACCGTCCCAAAGGGGTTAAGCTAAGATTCGAATACGATCATATAGCCCCCAGTGGCTTTGGCGTTGCCGATCAAGAGGGTACCGACAACTATGTTCTCTTTGGTTCGAATACGACCTATGTTTGAACAGGAAGCCCCCAAATGACCTGGAGAGTTGTTTAACGACGCTGATTCGAATACGATCCACGTCGGTTCCCAAAGGGGGTTGAGCTATAATTCAAATATGACCAAGAAACTCCCCAGTGAGCTCGGCAGTGTGCCGATCAAAAAGGTATCGACAGCTATGTTCTCTTTGGTTCGAATACGACCTATGTTTGAACAGGAAGCCCCTAGTGATCATAATATTTAACGGCTAGATTCGAATACAATCGTAAGCTGGATCAGCCCCCAAGTGATCATGTGATATTATAATGAAAATAACAATGACACATTTACCTTTGAGGGGAAAAAAGGACAGAGGTCCTGCTTTATTATTTATCATAATATATACATTGTCACGGAAGTATGTACATTATGAGAGCCGGTGGCTCAAGTGTAATAAGGCCGAAGATGAGCGATATTCCACGGCCGGCGGGTCTCCTCCTCTGACTTACGTGAATCTTTGTGCTCTCGAACATCGATGAGGTAGTATGACCCATTGTGCAAGTTCTTGCTGACCACAAAGGGCCCTTCCCAAGGTGGGGATAACTTGTGTGCATCTGTTTGATCCTGGATGAGCCGGAGCACCAAGTCACCTTCCTGAAAGGTTCTGGACTTAACCCGGCGGCTGTGATAACGGCGCAGGTCTTGTTGGTAAATCGCCGAGTGAGCTGCTGCTACGTCACGCTGTTCGTCCAACAAGTCAAGAGCATCCTGACGCGCTTGTTCATTGTCTGCCTCAACATAAGCCGCCACACGAGGCGAGTCATGACGGATGTCGCTAGGGAGAACCGCCTCGGCTCCGTAAACCATGAAGAAACGCATATAAACCGTAGACCTATTAGGAGTAGTATTGATGCTCCATATCACAGAGGGTAATTCCTCCACCCAGCAACCCGGCGTCCGCTGCAAAGGGACCAAAAGTCGGGGCTTGATGCCTTTCAAAATTTCCTGATTGGCTCTCTCAGCTTGAGCATTGGATTGGGGGTGAGCCACTGATGAAACATCAAGTCGAATATGCTCTCGTTGACAAAATTCTTCCATGGCGCCTTTAGACAGATTGGTACTGTTGAGGATATAGACCTTAGAGTCACCCGCCAGGAGGGGCCAGGTTACTCGTAGGGTCGTTACCAGAAGCCTGGAGCCAAATTTCAAGATAATGGGCCAGAGATGGGCTGAGACCCAGATATGGCTTAAAGCCCGTAGTTATCATCATTGTTATAGTAGACTTGTAGTGTAAGGCAAGTATTGTTTAGAGTCCGAGCCGGACGCTCTTATGAGCCGGCCGGGACTCTAAGGGCTGCTGGGCGTCTGCCTCCCTATATAAAGGGAGGACCCGACAGCGGTTGAGGGCGACAACAACCTCATCGAGAACCGGGCATAGCTGTTTAGCTCCCTGGCGATCGTAACCCTAATCAATAACACCTCGAACTGGACGTAAGCTTTTACCTTCACCATAAGGGGCTGAACCAGTATAAACCCTCGTGTTCCTTGTCCCGCATAACCCCTTCAAGCTTCCTAGTTGCGATGGCTCCACGACTAAGTCCTAGCTCAAGGACATCTGCCGTGACAATTCCACGACAGTTGGCGCCCACCGTGGGGCCAGCGCACGGTGGGTTGGAGTTCTTGAAGGGTAACTTCGAAGGGCTCAAGGGATACGCTGTGGGCCGGATGACCAGGAGTCGTCGCGGCAAGCTCTACATCGACGATGCGGACTGAGGCCCCGACGCCGGCTCAATTGAGTACGGGTACCGGGTCCCCTTCGGCGGAATTCATGTCTTCATCGGCAAGATTGGTGAGCCGGGCCCCGAGCCGGGTCTCCGCGCCGATCTCATCGAAACGGCTCAACGTGCACAACCCGCCCGAGCCCGGCCCGCCTTAAGGCATGCTTTTGTGGGATGCATCCATGGAGGGCCCTCTGATCCGTCCGGGTTCGGTGATGAGGAGGCCGCCGGCTCTGACGGTGAGTCGGCCACTGATGAGTCAAACTCGTTGTACCAACTCCAAGATGGCGTGCTCATGGGTTGTTCCGACGGTGACAGTTTTCCGGACCTTTTTGAGCCACCAAGCCAGGTTGGAGTTTTCATGGCTGGTGCGCAGCCTGTTCAGAACCCTGCTGCTGGAGCAGGAAATCCGGTGCCTTCTCCGGCCCAGGTGCTAATGGATCTCACGGACAAGATGACGGCCCTGTTAACCACCACGGTTGACCCGGCGGATCAAGCCCAGCATGATGCGGAGGTGGCACAGTTGAAATTGGATATGATAAAGGCTAAAGAGGATCTTGCAGCGAAAGGGATCAGGCTGGCTGCGGAGCGGGCGGCTCTCGATGCCCGGACTCAGTTGATTCAGGCGCAGTCCTTACAACTCACGATGGATCAGAATGCGGCCAACGAGGTCATGAGAAGGAGGCATCAGAAGGCCCAGTCTCGACTCCCGCCGGTTTACGATCCACGCAATCTCTTCAACACGCCAGGTGCAGGATCCAGTAACCCGCCAGGGGTCATAGCACCCGGGTCTGGACCCCTTATTCAGCCACGAGTGATGGGGCCTCCCCAGGTGACCCCTGCCCTTCCTCAGTATGTGCCAATACCCGCGGGTCATTATAATAACCCGCTGGAGAACATGGTCGCTGCGGCGGCACGGCTGGCGGCTCTCCCAGTTGAAGGCGACTCCCCGGCGGCCATCGAAACCCGCCGGGTCAGGGAACTCCTGCAGACGGCACTAGCACAGCAAGAGGCGTACTCCTACAGCCGGGACAGGATCCACTCAACCCCTCGTCCAGGCCAGAGCCCGAGTTACAGCCGGCACATGGTCTCAGCGACCGGCTCAAGTAATGTCCGACGCCACGACCCGCCCCCTGGTCATGGCCCGGCTCATAACGGAGCCTTCTACGCAACAACCCAAGCACGACAAGAGGCGGAGCAGGCGCCTCAATTGACGGCTTATCAGACCCCCCCGGCTTATCCGACGACGTCCGTTGATGTGGGTATTTCTACCAGGACCGGGGGAGTCCCTTGTTTGGTCCCAGCCATCCGTAATGAACGTCTACCTAAGGATTTCAAGGGCCCTAGGAAGGTGCCTAACTATACAGCAGACTTACCGCCTACAGCCTGGATTGAGAGTTATGAGATGGCTATGGAATTGCTGGAGGTCAGTGAGGCGGCCATGGCCAAATATTTCACCATGATGTTAGATGGAACTGCCCGCACATGGTTGAAAGGATTACCGCCGAACTCCATTGGGTCTTGGGCTGAGCTGAAAGCCCGGTTCATTCAAAACTTCAAGGATACCTGCAGGCAGTCTATGTCAATTGTGGATTTGACTAACTGTAAACAGCAGGAGGGTGAGTCCACGACCCATTGGGTTCGCCGGGTCAAGGAGATCATACATTCATCAGATAAAATGGATGCCGGCTCTGCAGTCTTAATGTTGGAACAGAACTGTCGCTTTGTGCCTCTCAAGATGAAGCTTGGGCGGCTCAAGCGCGACTGCACCGACATTGGTACCCTAATGGCGGCTCTTGTCAAGTACGCTGATTCCGATGGTACCAAGGATCCCCCTTCAGACGATGAAAGGGCAGGGAAGGGAAAGAAGAATGGCAATGGCAAGGGTCCCCAGTTTAACCCGGGGAACCAAGGAGGAGGCATGCGTAAGGCCGATGGCAGCCTAGAGTTTGTAGCCAACACCAACTCTCAAGGTAATAACCAGCGACGCAAGGGGAGGCCCCCTCCCCGAGGCGGCGGGTCAGGACCTTCTCTGGAGTAGCTGTTGAACGAACCCTGTCCGAGACACGGCTCTAGAGAGAAGCCAGCGACTCATCTGTGGAAGGATTGTGCTATCATGAAGGCCTTTAAAAACTACACTGGTCCCGGCGGCGGCTCAGGCGCTGGCGGCTCAGGCGCCGGCGGCTTTCATGGCCCGGGCGGTGGTTCAAGTTCCGGTCCTCAGAACGGTCAAGGGGGCTTTAATCAACAGTCGGGTCAGGGTCATCAACAGCAGCAGGGGGGATATCAGACCAACCCGAAGCAGCTTAGCGGTGGACAGTATCACGTGTTCACCACTAGCTTGTGCAAACGAGACGAGAAGCTTCACAAGAGGGCTGTTAATGCTGTTGAGCCGGCAGTTCCACGCTATTTACGATGGTCTGAGCAGCCCATAGTGTGGAGTAGGGAGGATCACCCCCCGGGTGGATAACCCAGGCCACCTGGCCTTAGTGGTGGCCCCTCAGGTGGGAGGTTATAAGTTCACAAAAGTACTCATGGATGGAGGCAGCAGCATCAACATCCTCTATTATGAGACTTTCCGTCGTATGGGGTTGATCGATAAGAACCTCAGCCAGTCAAATACTATCTTCCATGGTGTGGTACCTGGTAAGTCGGCTTATCCAGTCGGCAAGATCAAACTGGAAGTGGCTTTTGGTGATGAGAACAACTACAGGGTGGAGAAGTTGACCTTTGAGGTGGTCAAGATAAGAAGTCCATACCATGCTATATTCGGACGGCCGGCTTACGCCAAGTTCATGGCACGACGGTGTTATGTGTACTTACAGCTCAAGATGCCGGGTCACAACAGGACTAATACGGTTCACGGCAGCCGGAAAGTGGCTCTGGAGTGTGAGGAAGGTGACGCGGCTTATGCAGAGTCTGTTTGTGCCACAGAAGAGTTGAAATTTTATAAAGACAATGTTGACCCAACAGATATGACCTCTCTAAAAAAGCCAACCACAGAGAATGAACCAGCAATGAAATTTAAATCAGCTGATGAGACTAAGCTTGTTGATTTTATTCCAGGTGACTCGTCTCAGCAGTTTAGCATTAGTGCAAATCTGGACCCGAAATAGGAAAGCGCGCTCATCGAGTTCATCCGTGAGAATAGGGACATCTTCGCGTGGAAATCTTCTGACATGCCATGTGTACCTAGAGAACTCGCTGAGCACACTCTCAACATTGATCCAAAATTTAAGCCGGTCAGACAGTTCCTTCGACGGTTTAATGAAGAGAGGCGGAAAGCTATCGGTGAAGAAGTGGCCCGGCTCTTGGCGGCTGGGTTCATTGTTGAGGTTTTTCACCCGGAGTGGTTGGCTAACCAGGTGCTCGTACTCAAGAAAAAGGTACCTGGCGGATGTGTGTGGACTACACGGACTTGAACAAGGCGTGTCCGGCTGATCTGTTTGATCTCCCCCGTATTGATCAAATCATCGATGCTACGGCAGGTTGTGCACGCTTAAGTTTCTTGGATGCCTATTCCGGGTATCATCAGATTAAGATGGCAGTTAAGGACCAGGAGAAGACGGCGTTCATCACTCCCTTTGGAGCCTTCTGCTATGTGTCTATGCCTTTTGGACTCAAGTGTGCACATGCGACTTACCAGCGTTGTGTGCAGAATTGTCTTCATAAACAAATCGGGCGTAATGTTCACGCCTACGTGGATGATATTGTTGTTAAATCCATTAAGGAGGAAACCCTGATAGATGATTTAAGGGAAACCTTTGATAATCTCCGGGTCTACAAGATGATGCTTAACCCGGCCAAGTGTGTTTTTGGTGTTCCTGCAGGCAAACTATTGGGTTTCTTGGTTTCTGACAGAGGCATTGAGGCTAACCCGGAGAAGATCAAGGCTATCACCTCCCTGGCTAAGCCAGCATGTATAAATGATGTTCAGCGTTTGGCGGGTCGCATCGTGCTTTAAGCCGGTTTATAAGCCGTTTGGGTGAGAAGGCTATGCCCCTATATCAGTTGATGAAGAAGACTGATAATTTTATCTGGAATGATGCAGCTAATACCACTTTCGAGGATTTGAAAAAGCAACTGGCAGAGCCCCCCGTCCTTGCTGCTCCGGTTGATAAGGATCCCTTGCTACTATATGTAGCGGCAAATGCACGAGCCGTCAGCGTGGCTATTGTAGTGGAGCGCAAGGAGGCGGGTAAGGAGCATCCGGTTCAGCGGCCGGTTTATTATGTCAGCGAGGTGCTCATTGAGTCCAAGCAGCGGTACCCGCATTGGCAGAAGCTCGTATACGGTGTGTTCATGGCAAGCCGGAAACTGAAACATTATTTTCAGGGTCATCCCATCACTGTGGTCAGTTCTGCCCCCCTTGGTGATATTATCCAGAACAGAGAGGCTACAGGAAGAATTGCTAAGTGGGCTATAGAACTTGGACCTCATGGCCTCAAATATGTGCCACGCACTGCTGTTAAATCTCAGGCTTTGGTGGATTTCATCAACGATTGGACGGAGTCTCAAGTGCCTGAACAAAAGCCGGATAACACTTATTGGACTATCCACTTCGACGGGTCCAGACAGTTGGAGGGCTCGGGGGCTGGTGTTGTATTGGCTTCCCCAAAAGGTGACAAGTTCCATTATGTACTACGGTTGATGTTTCCTTGCACTAACAATGCGGCTGAATACGAAGCTTTGCTCCACGGTCTTCGGGTGGCTAAGGAGATGAGCTTAAGCCGGGTAAGATGCTTTGGGGACTCAGATTTGGTGGCTCAACAAGTGTCGGGCACCTGGGATTCTAAGGATCCTCTAATGGCGGCTTATCGTCGCGAGGTTGACGCCATTGCTGGGCACTTCCAGGGATACCAAGTGGAGCATATTGATCGCAGGAGGAACGAGGCGGCTGATGCGTTAAGCCGGCTAGGCTCTCAGCGAAAGCCGGTGCCGCCTAACACTTTCCTGGATGTCCTGTATAACCCTTCGGTCAAATTGCCTACAGAGGAGGACTTGGCTATCCCTGACCCGGAGGCACGACTGGTGGCGGCTCTTCATGTCATACCAGACTGGACAATGCCATATCTGGCTTATATAACCCGGGGAGAGTTGCCTGAGGATGAAACTCTGGCCAGGCAAGTAACCCGGCGGGCTAAGTCAATGGTTGTCATTGATGGCGAGTTGCATCATCGCAGTGTTTCAGGGGCGTTTCAGTGTTGTATCTCCCCTGAGGAAGGTCAAGAGATCTTGCGCGAGATCCATGAAGGGGATTGTGGTCATCATGCTGGTTCAAAATCTCTTGTAGCCAAGGCTTTCCGTCATGGTTTTTATTGGCTAACGGCTCACGCTGATGCAGAGGACTTAGTCAGTAAATGTGATGGTTGCCAAAGGTTCTCACGACGGGCTCACGTGCCGGCTCAGGAGTTGAGGATGATCCCAATCACTTGGCCCTTTGCGGTCTGGGGGCTTGATATGGTTGGGCCTTTTAAACGATCCAAGGATAAGAAGACCTACCTCTTGGTGGCAGTTGACAAATTCACAAAGTGGGTGGAAGCTGAGCCAGTTAGCAAGTGCGATGCAGCCACGGCGGTTCAGTTTATGAAAAAGGTGATTTTCCGCTTCGGCTTTCCGCACAGCATCATAACTGACAATGGCACCAATTTATCCAAGGGCGCTATGGAAGAATTTTGTCAACGGGAGCATATCCGACTTGATGTTTCCTCCGTGGCTCACCCCCAATCCAATGGTCAAGCTGAGAGAGCTAACCAGGAGATTCTGAAGGGCATCAAACCCCGGCTTTTGGTCCCTTTGCAACGGACGCCGGGTTGTTGGGTGGAGGAGCTGCCCTCCGTCTTATGGAGCATCAACACTACTCCTAACAGGTCTTCTGGCTTCACGCCTTTCTTCATGGTTTATGGAGCAGAAGCAGTCCTCCCCAGCGATATCCGTCACGATTCGCCTCGTGTGGTGGCTTATGTTGAGATGGATAATGAACAGGCGCGCCAAGATGCTCTGGACTTGTTGGACGAACAGCGTGATGTGGCAGCAGCCCGTTCAGCGATTTACCAACAAGACCTGCGCCATTATTACAGCCGCCGGGTCAAGTCCCGGGTCTTCCAGGAAGGCAACCTTGTGCTCCGGCTCATCCAGGATCAAACAGATGCACACAAGTTATCCCCACCCTGGGAAGGGCCCTTTGTGGTCAGTAAGAACTTGCACAACAGGTCATATTACCTCATTGATATTCGGGAACATAAAGATTCACATAAGTCTGAGGAGGAGACCCGTCGGCCGTGGAACATAGCTCAGCTTCGGCCTTACTACACTTGAGCTGCCGGCTCTCGTGGTGTACATATTTATCTCAGACATGTATATATTATGATATGCAATAAAGCAGGATCTCTGTCCTTTTTTCTCCTCCAATTATGTGTGTGTCATTTTTTACATACTAATTTGACAGGAGGATCCGGCTGATGATCGTATTTGAGTCTAGCCGTAAGCGGAAAAGTCACTTGGGGGCTTCCTGTTCAAACATGGGTCGTATTCGAACCAAAGAGAACATAGCTGTCGATACCCATTTGATTGGCAAAGTGCCGAGCTCATTGGGAGGTTGCCTTTGGTCATATTTGAATCATAGGGTAACCCCTCTGAGAACCGACGTGGATCGTATTCGAATCAGCGTCGTTAAACAAATTTCAGAGTCACTTGGGGGCTTCCTGTTCAAACATGGGTCGTATTCGAACCAAAGAGAACATAGCTGTCGATACCCTTTTGATTGGCATCGCCACACCCACTGGGGGCTATATGATCGCATCCGAATCTTAGCTTAACCTCTTTGGACCGGGTTTCTGGTCGTATTCGAACCGGCCGCCCCAAGTTTTTATACTTTATCGCAAGTCTACTCTGCTCATGTCAAAGTATGCACTGCCGGGTCTCTCTTGACCGGCTTATATTTGGTTTATCTTGTTAAGTTGAACATCATGGATGTCATCAAGACAGGTAAATTCGAGTTCAGGTACCAACCAGGCTACCCGGGTTATTTAAACCGGAGGTATGATTACGGGCCGTTAAGTGTGTTATCACGGCTATGTTCAGAGTATAGTTACCGACCAGTCTTTTTTGGTTCGTGTTTCGGGTTATCCATTTCAAACACCTGATTATCAGGGCGGTAAGCCGCCTTGAGACTGGTGGCTTGCCTTTCTATGCAGATGCTTGAAGGTACTTTTTAAAGGTTGAGAGGCACAAAGGATAATCATGACCCGGAGGAGCATCAAAAGAATAACTTCAAAAGGTTTCAGCGTTCATTGCGTGCACGATGGCACGGCAGAGATAAATTGTTGCACTTATTCTATTACAAAAATCCTTCAAAGTTTCAAGGGTGGAGCGTTGTTTGGTGAACCGCCAGCCGCTTTATGACGCCTGCTGAGTCGAAGTCCCCGGCTCATCCTCTGCTCCGGCTGATCCCAAGACCTCGAAGGTTGACGACTTCCAGTTGATGCCACTGAGAGCTTCGAACTGGGCTTCTTCGTCAATTAACCCGGCCGGGTCAATCTCGGGGGCGAAGGTGTGTTGGCGAGCCGGAGGAATCAGACTAAGAGCTTCATAGCGAGGGGTTGGAATCCTCTGATTCTCCGCGTTGTACCCCGGCTGATACTTGGTTAAGTCGGTGTCGTTCCCGATGATGGTGGCCACCGGGCGTACAACCTTCACACATGCCGCGAAGTCCTTCTGGTCGAAGGCGGAGCCGTCTTCCTTCAGGCTGGGGTAACCCAGGGCGATGTCTGCCGGGTCTAGCTCCGGCAGGAAGGCTTTGGCCCGGCTCAGCGCGGCAATTGCTCCGGATCTTGCGGAGGCTCGGCGTAGCTCTTGGATCCGCTGTGGCAGAAGTGCGAGCCGGCGCAGGACTTCAGCCAGATGGGTTGGCACCTCATTGGATAGGGCCACCATAGCTAAGGCGCACTGTGACCCGGTGTAGAGTTGTTCCACCAGGGTGTACACGGCCTTTAGCTTGGTGACCACGCTCTGGTTGAGGTTGGCACTCCTGGGACCTGTTTAATAAGGGTCAGATAAGCCGGTGACAAGGATGAATCATAACATGTGCAGACTTGATGAAAGCCGGTGAGGCGACTTACCGAAGATAGCAGCCACCATTTGGGAAACCTGGCGCTTTAGGCCGGAGAGCTCAGCAGTCTTCTCAGTGAGGGCCTTCTCCGCCTGTTCTGCCCGGGTCACCAGGGCGGCTTTCTCCTCAGCTCAGGCCTTCCGCTCAGCATCGAATTCGGTCTTCAGTTTCTCTTGAGCGGGGATGCTGGAGACGAACTTGGCGTTTGCCTTCCGGTCTCCATCTCCTGTGTCTTTAGCCAGCTCTTGAGATCCGCAAGGTCCGATTCAAATTTCTTGCCAGCAGCCTGCATATATATTCGGGTTATTAATGGTCATTATATAAGTCCCAAGCACTTTCCAAGCAAAGATACTTGGCACTTGGGGGCTAATGCATATTGAATGTGTCTATCTGTGTACTGTCGGTTCAGCTAAGTAAGCCGGAATCTAAGTCTACAACATATTCAAGTATAAGTTATAGACTTGGGGGCTAGCATGACAAGGATCACTATGCAGAAAGTAAGAAGACAACAGAAGGTTACCTCAGACTTTTGTTGGATCTGATTGACCATGGCGATCTCGGCGTCCCGGCTCTTGTGAACTTGGCTGATGTAGCCTGAGACGAGCTCTCCAATGGTTAAGTCGGTGTAGCTGGAGAGATCCAGATTCACCCGGTGGGGTTGTAGCAACTCCCCCTTCGCGGAGCATTTGGCCAGCGCGGTCGGCCTCCCCGGCTCAACATACTCCGTCCGGGTAATTACCACGTCCGGGTCGTTAGCTGGTGGGGTTGAGCCGGAGGCCTCCGGGTTAGCTGACGCTTCGGTCGTTGTTTTGGTGGTCAGGGCAGGGGCTTCAGGCGCCGTGTCCATGGGAATGGTGGCTTCGACGGCGGAGGCGGCTGGCGGCTCTTGAGCTGTCGTCTCCGGCTCAGGCAAGTTTGGCACTCCGGCTGACCTGGTCTTCTTTGCTCTTTTGGTGAGCTTTGTCTAGGCACTGAAAAGACAGAAGTGTTAGGTATACAAAGATTAAGTACAGACAGATAATGTAAGGAGCTTGTTATTACCCGGGTGCAGTTTTGAAGGCCGGCAGACTTGACTGCGTGGAGTCACCCGAAGAGGGGGAGGTCTCCTGGTAATTGGAGTCAGAAGAGTTGAGTGGCTGACGGATGACACCCGCCAACGGATGAAAAGGGTACAGGTGAGAAAAAACCTCAGTCCGACGCTTCCTTGTTGCGTCGGGTAACCCGGCAGAGAGGTCGGCGTCCTTGCGGGCCCGGGTGTGACGCCGGCTTTCGTGAACCTGCTGCTTCAAAAGAAATTGAGGGTCTTGATGAGCTAATGGATGAGAAAAGCTTACTTTCCGGGTTACTCTTCGGACTTTCAGCTGCGGCAAAGGCTCCGAGTCGGAGGAAAGTGATGTTACCTCTTCAATCACCGGGTTACTGGCGCCGGTGTCATCCTGTCAAAAAGCAAAATGTTGATCAGGCGGACAGCAGCAAACGACAAATATGGCAAGAGTTTAAAGGTTTAAGGGTTACCTCTGACTCGGAGCTGTCGCTTAATTGCAGCAGCTCCGAAGCAGTGGGTCTGCTTCCCTTTCTGCGAGGGGCGGCTTTCTTGGCGGCTTTCTTCGCCTTCCTCGCCTTCTTGGCCGCCACGTGGTCATACTTGACCCGCCAGAATTTATCATCAGCCTGAGAAATACAGTAATGAACTCTTAAAATGATTCAGAGCAAGGTGACATGTAAAAGAAGTGGAAAGGTTAAAGTCCGCGGCTTACTGATGGGGCTGGATTGGTCTTGCAGAACGGGGCCAGGCCGGTTCTTCCACAGTCGGCCAGGCTCTCGTTTAACAGAGCCTTGGTCTCTTCTTCAGCAACGTCTTCTGGAAGATCATTGCGACTGTGCCTCTGCGGGTCATCCTTTCGCCCGGTGTACTCACACATTAAGCCGGGGCGGCGGCTCAATGGGATTACCCGCCATGAAATCCAGACCCGGACTAGATCAATCCCGTTCAGACCGTTGCCTAGCAGGGCCTTTATCTTGTTGATCGTTGGAAGCAGGGGCTGGCGTTCCGCGGCAGTCAGTTTGTCGGATAATGGATGAGTCGGCTCCAGGCGCGTTGGGCGAAAGCCGGGCAGTGGATTCTCGTCAGCCGGGGATGTATCTTGGCAGTAGAACCAAGTCATGTTCCAGTCCTTAGGGTGGCTCGGCGGCTCTGCGTAAGGGAACAGACAGTCCCTGCGCCGTTGGATGGAGATGTCGCCTAATTCCAGACTTGGACCGTTTGCGCACTCATTTTGGCGGTTCAAATAAAACAGCTCTCTGAAGAGCAGCAGACTCGGCTCTTCTCCAAGATATACTTCACAAAAGACTTGGAAGTTGCAGATGTTGGATATGGAATTGGGTCCTATATCCTGAGGTCGAAGGTCAAAGAAGTTGAGCACATCCCGGAAGAACTTTGAGCCGGGCGGTGCGAAGCCCCGGCTCATGTGGTCCGCAAAGATCACTACCTCCCCGTCCCTCGGCTGTGGTCTTTCCTCTGACGGGTCAGGGGCACGGTAGGACATCACTTCCTTCTTGGGCAGATATCCGGACTTAACGAAGTTGGCCAAGGTTTCGTCAGTGATGTTGGATCTCATCCAGTTGTAAGTGATGGGAGCCTTGGGAGGCATGGTGACGGTTGGTGGTCTATGAGGAAGAGAAAGGTGTCCGGGTTAATTATAAGCCGGGGATTATCATTCAAACTACAGTGACGGCTTATGAAGGGGACTAATGATATATATTGATACGGTGAGTTATCTGAGCCGTCGGGGCTTTCAGGATAAGTTGGTCATCTACGGCTTACTGCAGTTAAGTCGGAGGATTCTACAGAGCATGGTTCTCTTTAAAACCGGAAAGTTCTACGGCGTGTGTTTTCTTTAAGTCGGAAGTATAAGCCGCCAAGATTCGAGGGCTGCAGTTTTTACTAAGTGTGGTAAAACAGATTTCACATATTGCAGTAATTTTTTTGGATCAAAATGGTCGGGCGAGATGAAAATTTTCTAGACCTAAAAAACAGAGGCAGGAGAAGTTCTTGAGGTTGAGCATAGTTCTTATGCAGTAAAAGAGGGTTTCTTGCAAATGAAATGGGTCTCAAACATCTACCGCAGTGGTTCTACGCGAGGTTAAGGATCAACCAACTACAGTGGCAGCAAGAACTACCGAAGTTTGTGGGCAATGGTGACGAACACGAAGAACTGGAGGAACCCTACCGCAGATCTGTTCTAGCAAGGCAGAGAAGACTCACCGGGATTGAGGAGGAGAGGAGGTCGCCGCCGTGTCTGGTCCGAGTCAGGGTGATGCAGCGGCCGGGTTGATGAAGATCAGGGGCGCGACGGCGGCGGCAGTGGCAGAAGCTCGGGCAGAGGAGCGACATCGTGAGGAAGAAGAAGGAGAGTGTGGGAAGAGAGCGTTGGGCCGGCCTATTTATAAGGCAGAGTCATAAGTGGGCGCGGGATTCAAGGAGGCCACGGCGTGGTTATCTCCCCCTCACGGTGCCTCGATTCTCGGAACGACAGTAAAAGCAAAGATCCGTTGCGGGTCTGGCGGAGTAAAAAACGGACTTAATGGAGGATGACGTCACGGCGGATTATCCGGAGTCCGGGGGATGACGTCACTCCGGGTTATGGCCCTCACATGAATGGTAAGCCGGAGATTTTTTCTGTCTGCAGAGCTGAAGATTGACACGAGCCGGCTCAAATCAATCTGGGGCCTAATGTTGAGGATATAGACCTTAGAGTCACCCGCCAGGAGGGGCCGGGTTACTCGTAGGGTCGTTACCAGAAGCCCGGAGCCAAATTTCAAGATAATGGGCCAGAGATGGGCTGAGACCCGGATATGGCTTAAAGCCCGTAGTTATCATCATTGTTATAGTAGACTTGTAGTGTAAGGCAAGTATTGTTTAGAGTCCGAGCCGGACGCTCTTATGAGCCGGCCGGGACTCTAAGGGCTGCTGGGCGTCTGCCTCCCTATATAAAGGGAGGACCCGGCAGCGGTTGAGGGCGACAACAACCTCATCGAGAACCGGGCATAGCTGTTTAGCTCCCTGGCGATCGTAACCCTAATCAATAACACCTCGAACTGGACGTAAGCTTTTACCTTCACCGTAAGGGGCTGAACCAGTATAAACCCTCGTGTTCCTTGTCCCGCATAACCCCTTCAATCTTCCTAGTTGCGATGGCTCCACGACTAAGTCCTAGCTCAAGGACATCTGCCGTGACAATTCCACGGCAGGTACCATTGTCAGTTATAATGTTGTGTGGAAAACCAAAGCGAAATATCACCTTTTTCATGAACTGAACCGCCGTGGCTGCATCACACTTACTAACTGGCTCTGCCTCAACCCACTTTGTGAACTTGTCAACCGACACCAAGAGGTGGGTCTTCTTATCCTTGGACCTTTTGAAGGGTCCGACCATATCAAGCCCCCAGACTGCAAACGGCCAAGTGATTGGAATCATCCTCAACTCTTGAGCCGGCACGTGAACACGTCTTGAGAACTTCTGACAACCATCACATTTACTGACTAAGTCCTCGGCATCAGCATGGGCCGTCAGCCAATAAAAACCGTGACGAAAAGCTTTGGCCACAAGGGATTTTGAGCCGGCATGATGGCCACAATCCCCCTCGTGAATCTCACGTAAAATTTCTTGACCTTCCTCAGGGGAAACACAACGCTGGAAAGCCCCAGTGACACTGCGATGATGCAACTCGCCATTGGCAATTATCATTGACTTAGACTGCTGGGTTATTTGTCTGGCCAAAGTTTCATCCTCAGGAAATTCTCCCCGGGTCTTATAAGCCAAGTATGGCACTGTCCAATCTGGGATAACATGAAGAGCCGCCACCAACTGTGCTTCTGGGTCCGGAACAGCCAAGTCGTCCTCTGTAGGTAACTTGACAGAAGGGTTATGCAGAATATCCAAGAAAGTATTAGGCGGCACCGGCTTTCGCTGAGAGCCCAGCCGGCTTAAGGCATCAGCCGCCTCGTTCTTTCTGCGGTCAATGCACTCTACTTGGTAACCCTGAAAATGTCCGGTAATGGCATCAACTTCACGGCGATAAGCCGCCATGAGGGGGTCCTTGGAATCCCACTTGCCTGATACTTGTTGAGCCACCAAATCTGAGTCGCCAAAGCACCTTACCCGGCTTAAGCTCATCTCCTTAGCCATCCGAAGACCATGGAGCAAGGCCTCGTACTCAGCTGCATTGTTAGTATAGGGAAACATCAACCGTAGCACATAACGAAATTTGTCACCTCGAGGGGAAGCTAACACGACTCCAGCCCCCGAGCCCTCCAATTGCCTGGACCCGTCGAAGTGAATAGTCCAGTATGTGTTATCCGGTTTCTCTTCAGGCATCTGCAGCTCTGTCCAATCGTTAATGAAATCTACCAATGCTTGCGATTTGAGAGCCGTGCGTGGCACATACTTTAGACCATGAGGCCCAAGTTCAATGGCCCACTTAGCGACTCTTCCTTTGGCTTCTCTGTTTTGGATGATATCTCCTAAAGGAGGAGAACTAACCACAGTGATAGGGTGGCCCTGGAAATATTGCTTAAGCTTCCGGCTTGCCATGAATACCCCATAAACAAGCTTCTGCCAATGTGGATACCGTTGCTTGGACTCAATAAGTATTTCGCTGACGTAGTAAACCAGCCACTGAACCGGATGTTCCTTACCCGCCTCCTTGCGCTCCACCACGATGGCCACACTGACGTCTCGTGTGTTAGCGGCTACATACAATAATAAGGGCTCCTTATCAATAGGAGCAGCAAGAACTGGCGGTTCAGCTAACTGTCTTTCCAAATCCTCAAAGGCGGCATTGGCAGCATCACTCCAGACAAAGTCATCTATTTTCTTCATCATCTGATACAGCGGTATGTGTTGAGGATATAGCCGTTGGAGTCACCCGCCCAGGAGGGGCCGGGTTACTCATGATGGTTACTACACGAAGCCCAGTACCAGAGATGAAGACGACGGGTCAATAACGGGCCCAAGACCCGGAGATGGCTTAAGGCCCGTAGCATTAGCCGCCGTTAGGGGAAAACTTGTAGTGTAAGGCAAGAATAGATAAGAGACCAAGCCGGACACTGTTATGAGCCGGCCGGGACTCTGAGAGCCGCTGGCGTCAACCTCTCTATATAAAGGGGCGACCCGGCGGCGGTTCAGGAAGAGAAAGATCTCATCGAGAGCCAGGCATAGCAATTAAGCTCCCTGGTCATCGAAACCCTAATCAATACCACCTCAACTGGACGTAGGCTTTTACCTTCACCGTAAGGGGCCGAACCAGTATAACCCTCGTATTCCTTGACTCGTTTAACCCCTTTAAGCTTCCTAGCTGCGATGGCTCCACGACTAAGTCCTTACACGAGGACATCTGCCGTGACAATTCCGCGACAATTGGCGCCCACTGTGGGGCCAGCGCACGGTGGATTTGAGTTCTTGAAGGGCAGCTTCGAAGGGCTCAAGGGATACGCTGTGGGCCGGATGACCAAGAGTCATCGCGGCAAGCTCTACATTGACAACGCAAACTGGGGCCCCGATGCCGGCTCAATTGAGTACGGGTACCGGGTCCCCTTCCGCGGAATTCATGTCTTCATTGGCAAGATTGGTGAGCCAGGCCCTGAGCCGGATCTCTGCGCCGATCTCATCGAGACGGCTCAGCGCGCACGACCCGTCCGGGCCCTACCTGCCTTGAAGCATGCTTTTGTGGGATGTATCCATGAAGGACTCTCTGTAGGGTCTGGATCTGGTGATGAGACGACCGCCGGCTCTGATGGCGAGTCGTCCACAGATGAGTCAAACTCGTTGTATCAACTTCAAGATGGCAGGCTCAGGGGCTGCTCCGATGGTGACAGTATTCCGGACCCTTTTGAGCCGTCGAGCCAGGTTGGAATCTTCATGGCCGGTGCACAGCCTGTTCAAAACCCTGCCGCCGGGTCAGGAAATCCGGTGCCCTCGCCGGCTCAGGTGCTGATGGATCTCACGGACAAGATGACGGCCCTGCTGACCGCCACGGTTGACCCGGCAAATCAAGCTCAGGATGACGCGGAGGTGGCGCAGTTAAAGTTAGATCTAGTGAAAGCCAAGGAGGATCTGGCGGCGGAAGGGATCAGGATGGCTACGGAGAGGGCGGCTCTCGACGCCCAGACTCAGTTGATTCAAGCGCAGTCCTTCCGGCTCACGATGGATCAGAACGCGTCTAATGAGGTCATGAGAAGGAGGCATCAAAAGGCCCAATCTCGACTCCCTCCGATCTACGATCCTCGAAACCTCTTCAACACGCCAGGTGCAGGGTCTAGCAACCCGCCGGAGGTCATGGTGCCCGGGGCGGGGACACCGATTCAGCCACAAGTGATGGGGCCTCCCCGGATGAACCCTGCCCCGCCTCAGTATGTGCCAATTCCACCGGGTCATTATGCTAACCCGCTGGAAAACATGGTCGCCGCGGCAGCACGGCTGGCGGCTCTCCCAAATGACGGCGACTCTCCAACGGCTGTTGAAACCCGCCGATTTAGGGAACTCCTACACACGGCGCAGGCGCAGCAAGAGGCGTACTCTTACAGCCGGGACAGGATCCATTCAACCCCTCGTCTAGGCTGGAGCCCGAGTTATAGCAGGCACATGGTTTCAGCGACCGGCTCAAGTAATGTCCGACGCCATGACTTGCCACCTGGCCATGGCCCGGCTCATAACGGGGCCTTTCACGCAACAGACCAAGACAGAGCACGGCAAGAGGCGGAGCAGGTGCCTCAGTTGACGGCTTACCAGACACCCCCGGCTTATCCGACGGCTTCTGTCGATGTGGGCATCCCTACAAGGACTGGAGGTGTCCCTTGTTTAGTGCCGGCTCTCCGCAATGAACGTCTACCCAAGGACTTCAAAGGGCCTAGGAAGGTGCCTAATTACACGGCTGATTTGCAACCCGGAGCCTGGATCGAGAGTTATGAGATGGCCATGGAATTACTGGAGGTCGGTGAAGCGGCGATGGCCAAGTACTTCACCATGATGTTGGGTGGGACTGCCCGCACTTGGTTGAAAGGGCTGCCACCAAATTCCATCGGGTCTTGGGCTGAGCTGAAAGCCCGGTTCATACAAAACTTCAAGGATACCTGTAGGCAGTCTATGTCAATTGTGGATTTGACTAACTGTAAACAGCAGGAGGGTGAGTCTACGACACATTGGGTTCGCCGGGTCAAGGAGATAATACATTCATCTGATAAGATGGATGCCGGCTCTGCAGTTTTAATGTTGGAGCAGAATTGTCGCTTCCTGCCCCTGAAGATGAAACTCGGGCGGCTCAAGCATGATTGTGATGATATGGGTACGCTGATGGCGGCTCTCGTCAAGTATGCCGATTCTGATAGTACCAAGGACCCCGCGTCGGATGATGAAAGGACAGGGAAGGGAAAGAAGAACGGCAATGGCAAGGGTCCTCAGCATAACCCGGCGAACCAAGGAGGTGGCAAGCGTAAGGCCGACGGCAGCGTAGAGTTTGTAGCCAACGCCAGCTCACAGGGTAATAACCAGCGACGCAAGGGGAGGCCACCTCCCCGAGCCGGCGGGTCAGGTCCGACGCTGGAGCAGCTATTGAATGAGCCTTGTCCGAGGCATGGCTCTAGGGAGAAGCCAGCTACTCATCTGTGGAAGGATTGCGCAATCATGAAGGCCTTTAAGAATTCCAATGCCTTTAATGGCAACAATGGCCCGGGCGGCGGTTCAAATTCTAATCCTCAGAACGGTCAAGGGGGCTTTAACCAGCAGTCTGGCCAGGGTCATCAACAGCAGCAGGGGGGTTATCAGACCAATCCAAAACAGCTTAACGGTGGACAGTACCACGTATTTACCACCAGTCTGTGTAAGCGAGATTAGAAGCTTCATAAGAGGGCTGTGAATGCGGTTGAGCCGGCGGTTCCACGCTATTTAAGATGGTCTGAGCAGCCTATTGTGTGGAGTAGGGAAGATCACCCTCCCCGGGTTGATAATCTGGGTCACTTGGCCCTGGTGGTGGCTCCTCAGGTGGGAGGATATAAGTTCAGTAAGGTGCTCATGGACGGAGGCAGCAGCATCAACATCCTCTATTATGAGACTTTCCGTCTTATGGGATTGATTGATAAGAACCTCAGCCAGTCCAATACTGTTTTCCATGGCGTAGTGCCTAGTAAGTCGGCTTATCCAGTTGGTAAGATCGAATTGGAAGTAGCCTTTGGAGACGAGTATAACTACAGGGTGGAAAAATTGACCTTTGAGGTGGTCAAGATAAGAAGTCCGTATCATGCCATATTCGGGCGGCCGGCTTACGCCAAGTTCATGGCACAGCCATGTTACGTGTATTTGCAGCTCAAGATGCCGGGTCACAATGGGACCATTACGGTTCATGGCAGCCGGAAGGTGGCCTTGGAGTGTGAGGAAGGCGATGCGGCTTATGCAGAATCTGTTTGCGCAACAGAGGAGTTGAAATTTTACAAAGACAATGTTGATCCAGCAGATATGACCTCTCTGAAAAAGCCAACTACGGAGCATGAGCCGGCAATGAAATTTAAGTCGGCTGATGAGACTAACCTTGTTGATTTCGTTCCAGGTGATTCATCTCAGCAGTTTAGCATCAGTGCCAATCTGGATCCAAAATAGGAAAGCGCGCTCATCGAGTTCATCCGTGAGAATAGGGACATTTTTGCATGGAAACCTTCTGACATGCCAGGTGTACCTAGAGAACTCGCTGAGCACACCCTCAATGTTGATCCGAAATTTAAGCCGGTCAGGCGGTTCCTTCGGCGGTTTAATGAGGAGAGGCGGAAAGGCATTGGTGAAGAGGTGGCCCGGCTCTTGGCGGCCGGCTTTATTGTTGAAGTCTTTCACCCGGAGTGGTTAGCTAACCCGGTGCTCGTGCTCAAGAAGAATGGCACCTAGCGGATGTGTGTGGACTACACGGACTTAAACAAGGCATGTCCGGCTGATCCTTTTGCTCTTCCCCGTATTGATCAAATCATTGATGCTACGGCGGGTTGCGAGCGCTTAAGTTTGTTGGATGCTTATTCTGGATACCATCAGATTAAAATGGCAGTTAAGGACCAGGAGAAGACGGCGTTCATCACTCCCTTTGGAGCCTTCTGCTATGTGTCTATGCCTTTTGGTCTCAAGAGTGCACAGGCGACTTATCAGCGTTGCGTGCAGAACTGTCTTCATAACCAGATTGGGCGCAATGTTCATGCTTATGTGGATGATATTGTGGTTAGGTCTAGGGAGAAGGAAACCTTCATAGATGATCTGAGGGAAACCTTTGATAATCTCCGGGTCTACAAGATGATGCTTAACCCGGCCAAGTGTGTTTTTGGTGTTCCTGCAGGCAAGCTCTTGGGTTTCTTGGTTTCTAACAGAGGCATTGAAGCTAACCCGGAGAAGATCAAGGCAATCACCCCTCTGGCTAAACCGGCGTGTATAAACGACGTCCAGCGCCTGGCGGGTCGTATCGCTGCTTTAAGCCGGTTTATAAGCCGTTTGGGTGAGAAGGCCATGCCATTATACCAGTTGATGAAGAAAACTGATGACTTTGTCTGGAATGATGCAGCTAATACTACTTTTGAGGATTTGAAGAGACAGCTGGCAGAGCCCCCAGTCCTTGCTGCTCCGGTTGACAAGGAGCCTTTATTGCTGTATGTAGCTGCTAACACACGGGCCGTCAGTGTGGCTGTGGTGGTGGAGCGCAAGGAAGAGGGTAAGGAGCATCCGGTTCAGCGGCCGGCTTATTACGTCAGCGAAGTGCTCATAGAGTCTAAACAGCGGTATCCACATTGGCAGAAGCTTGTTTATGGCGTATTCATGGCAAGCCGGAAGCTTAAGCACTATTTTCAGGGTCACCCTATCACTGTGGTTAGTTCTGCCCCCCTTGGAGATATCATCCAAAACAGAGAGGCTACAGGGAGAGTGGCTAAGTGGGCTATAGAACTTGGGCCTCATGGTCTAAAATACGTGCCGCGCACTGCTGTTAAATCTCAAGCTCTGGTGGATTTCATCAACGATTGGACAGAGCTACAAGTGCCCGAGGAAAAGCCGGATAATACATATTGGACTATTCATTTCGATGGGTCCAGGCAATTGGAGGGCTCGGGGGCTGGAGTTGTATTGGCTTCCCCTAAAGGTGACAAGTTTCATTATGTGCTACGATTGATGTTTCCTTGCACTAACAATGCGGCTGAGTACGAGGCCTTGCTCCATGGTCTTCGGATGGCTATGGAGATGAGCTTGAGCCGGGTAAGATGCTTCGGCGACTCAGACTTAGTGGCTCAACAAGTATCAGGCAAGTGGGATTCCAAGGACCCTCTCATGGCGGCTTATCGCCGTGAAGTTGATGCCATTGCTGGACACTTTCGGGGTTACCAAGTAGAGCACATCGATCGCAGGAAGAACGAGGCGGCTGATGCTTTAAGCCGGCTAGGCTCTCTGCGAAAACCGGTGCCGCATAATACTTTCCTGGACGTCTTGCATAACCCTTCTGTTAAGTTGCCTGCAGAGGAAGACTTGGCTGTCCCTGACCCGGAGGCACAATTGGTGGCGGCTCTCCACATCATCCCGACTGGACAGTGCCCTATCTGGCTTACATGACCCGGGGAGGTCTGCCTGAGGACGAAACTCTGGCCAGACAAATAACCCGGCAGTCTAAGTCAATGGTTGTTATCAATGGTGAGCTGCATCGCCGCAGTGTTACGAGAGCATTCCAGCGTTGTGTCTCCCCTGAGGAAGGTCAAGAAATCTTGCGTGAGATTCACGAAGGGGATTGTGGCCATCATGCCGGCTCAAAATCTCTTGTGGCCAAAGCTTTTCGTCATGGTTTTGATTGGCTGACGGCCCATGCTGATGCGGAGGACTTGGTCAGTAAATGTGATGGTTGCCAGAGGTTCTTGTGACGGGCCCATGTGCCGGCTCAGGAGCTGAGGATGATTCCAATTACTTGGCCGTTTGCGGTCTGGGGGCTTGACATGGTTGGGCCTTTTAAAAGGTCCAAGGATAAAAAGACCCACCTCTTGGTGGCAGTTGACAAGTTCACAAAGTGGGTTGAGGCAGAGCCAGTTAGTAAGTGTGATGCAGCCTCGGCGGTTCAATTCATGAAAAAGGTGATATTTCGCTTTGGCTTTCCACATAGCATTATAACTGACAATGGCACCAATCTATCTAAGGGCGCTATGGAGGAGTTTTGTCAGCGAGAGCATATTCGACTTGATGTTTCATCAGTGGCTCATCCTCAATCCAATGGTCAAGCTGAGAGAGCTAATCAGGAGATCTTGAAGGGCATTAAGCCCCGGCTTTTAGTCCCTTTGCAAGGCACGCCGGGTTGTTGGGTGGAGGAGTTACCCTCCGTGTTATGGAGCATCAATACTACTCCTAACAGGTCTACGGGTTACACGCCCTTCTTCATGGTTTATGGAGCGGAAGCAGTCCTCCCCAGTGACATCCGTCATGACTCGCCTCGAGTGGCGGCTTATGTTGAGGCGGATAATGAACAGGCGCGCCAAAATGCTCTTGACTTATTGGACGAACAGCGAGATGTGGCAGCAGCTCGCTCAGCAATTTACCAACAAGACCAGCGCCGTTATCACAGTCGCCGGGTTAAGTCCCGGGTCTTCCAAGAAGGTGATCTGGTGCTCTGGCTCATTCAAGATCAAACAGATGCGCACAAGCTATCCCCGCCTTGGGAAGGGCCCTTTGTGGTCAGCAAGAACTTGAACAACGGGTCATACTACCTTATTGACGTTCGGGAGCATAAAGATTCACGTAAGTCGGAGGAGGATACCCGTCGGCCGTGGAACATAGCTCAGCTTCGGCCTTATTACACTTGAGCCACCGGCTCTCATAATGTACATATTTCTATAGCCATGTATATATTATGATAAATAATAAAGCGGGAACTCTGTCCTGTTCCCCTCCAAAGGTACATGTGTTATTTCTATTGCAGCATTACATGGTCACTTGGAGGTGGACCCGGCTTACGATCGTATTCGAATCTGGCTGTTAACAGTATGATCACCTGGGGGCTTCCTGTTCAAACATAGGTCGTATTCGAACCAAAGAGAACATAGCTGTCGATACCCACTTGATTGGCACACTGCCGAGCCCATTGGGGAGTTTTTCTTTGATCATATTTGAATCATAGCTCAACCCCCTTTGGGAACCGACGTGGACCGTATTCGAATCAGCGTCGTTAAACAACTCTTAAGGTCATTTGGGGGCTTCCTGTTCAAATGTGGGTCGTATTCGAACCAAAGAGAACATAGTTGTCGGTACCCTCTTGATCGGCATCGCCAAACCCGCTGGGGGCTACATGATCGCATTCGAATCGTAGCTTAACCCCTTTGGGACGGGTCTCTGGTCATATTCGAACCGGAAGCCCCTACGATTTTTCTAAATTACAACAAGTTCTTCTGGTTGTCACATACAATAAGCATTATCAAAACTGGTAAACCTGAGTTGAGGTACCAACCTTATTATCCGGGTTACATAAACCGGAAGTATACTTGAAGGCTTGTACGTATGCTATTATGGTTATATCAAGGATATAATTAAGGACCAGTTGTTGGTGACCTTGTTCATATTCCGGGTTATCTATATATGGTTTATGCTTCTCAGTGCGGTAAGCTGCCCAGAAACTTGTGACTTGTTTCCTATGCAGGATGGTTCAATGCAGCTATTCGAGCATAAGGAAAATAACTGATCAATTGTAACCCGGAGGAATAAGAAGAAGCAGTTTCAATGGAGCTAAGCATTCAACACGTGCTCGATGGCACGACAAAATTAAGTATTGTCCTACTCTATTACAAGACTCCCCGAGTCCAAAAGATGAGGCATTGTTTTAAGATGTAGTCACGAGCCGCCTACAAGTCAAGATGCTTGCCGGGTCGAAGCTTCTGGCTCATCCCTCTCCGCTCCTCCGGCTGTTCCTTTGACCTGGAAGGTTGAAGATTTCCAGTCAATGCCGCTTAAAGCTTCAAACTGAGCCTCCTCGTCAATTAACCCGGCCGGGTTAATCTCTGGGGCAAAGGTGTGCTTACGAGTCGGCGGGACCAAGCTGATGGCTTCATAACGCGGAGTAGGGATCCTCTGATTCTCTGCGTCGTAGCCCGGCTGGTACTTGGTCAGATCAGTGTCATTCCCAATAAGGGTGGCCACCGGACGCACGATCTTCATCCAGGCAGCAAAGTCTTTTTGGTCGAAGGGGGTGCCGTCTTCCTTCAGGCTGGGGTAACCAAGTGCAATATCGGCCGGGTCTAGCTCTAGAAGGAAAGCCTTGGCCCGGCTCAGAGCAGCTGTGGCTCCGGCTCTTGCAGAGGCCCGTCGCAGCTCTTGGACACGCTGAGGAAGAACGGCAAGCCGCGAAGTACTTCCGCCAGATGAGTCGGAACCTCATTGGATAGGGCCACCACAGCCAAAGCGCGCTGTGACCCGGTGTAGAGTTGCTCCACCAGGGTGTACACGGCCTTCAGCTTGGTCAGCACGTTCTGATTGAGGTTGGCGCTTCTGGGACCTGTTTAACAAAGTAAGATAAGCCGTTCTCAATGATGGGAGTTATGAGACATAAAGACTGTAAACTTGTTCAAAGTCTGCAGAATGACTTACCAAAGATTGCGGCGACCATCTGTGACACGTGGCGCTTTAAGCCGGAGAGTTCGGCGGTTCTCTCCGACAGAGTCTTCTCAGCCTGTTCGGCCCAGCTTACCAGAGCAGCCTTTTCTTCGGCCCAAGTCTTCCTTTCAGCTTCAAAATTCTTCTTCAGCTTCTCTTGAGCAGCAATGCTGGATTCAAATTTGGCGTTGGCCTTCCGGGTCTCAGTTTCCTGAGTCTTCAGGCGGTTCTTCAGCTCTGAGATATCAGCCTCGAATTTCTTGCAAGCAGCCTGCACAATTTCCGGGTTATAGTATGAACAGTTATTATGCAACTTTAAAGTCCCAAGCACTTTCCAAGCAAAGACACTTGGCACTTGGGGGCTAATGCATGTTGGAAGTTTCTATCTACAAAATTACCGGTTCATGAAAGTAAGCCGGAAATTAAGTCTACAACATATTCTATCATAAGTAGTAGACTTGGGGGCTAGTATGGTAAAGATGACTGTGCGGTAAGCAATAGAGTGGTACCTCAGACTTCTGTTGTATCTGCTTCACCATATGAATCTCTAAGTCCCGGCTGCTGTGCACCTGATTGACATAGCCGGAGATGATCTCTCCAATGCTCAAGTCAGCATAATTGGTGATGTCCAGCTTGGCCCTGCGGCGCTCTAGCAACTCTTCCTTGGCACAGCACTTAGCCAGCGCAGTGGGTCTCCCCGGCTCGACAAACTCCGTTCGGGTAATTACCACGTCCGGGTCATCGGTCGGCTGAGCCGGGTTGGAGATTTCCGGGTTAGCAGAAGTCTCGGTGATTGGCTCGTCGGTTGGAGCGGTGGCTTCAGGAGCAGAGGCAGCTGGCGGCTCTTGAGCTGAAACCTCTCGCTCAGTCACGACCGGCTTTTTGACCGGCTTATTCTTCTTTGCTCTTTTACTGAGCTTTGCTTGAGCACTGAAGGGACAAAAAGTTAGTACAAAGGTATGAGTAAAGATAAGCACAACAAGAGATGATCATCATTACCCGGGTACGGTCTTGAAAGCCGGCAGGTTCGATTGCATAGAGTCGCCAGAGGAGGGTGAAGTTTCCTGATAATTCGAGTCAGAAGAATTGAGCGGTTGACGTATAACACCCGCCAAAGGATGAAAAGGATATAACTTGGAGATAACCTCGGTCCGGCGCTTCCTTGATGCCTCAGGTAAGCCGGAGGAGAGGTCAGCATCCTTGTTGGTCCGGGTGTGCTGCCGGCTCTCATGAATCTGTTGCTTCAAAAGAAATTGAGGATCTTGATAAGCTAAAGGATGTGAAAATCTTATTTTCCGGGTTACTCTTCGGACTTTCAGCCTTGGCAAGGGCTCCGAGTCGGAGGAAAGTGTCATTACCTCTTCAGTCACCGGGTTACTTGCTTCGGTGTCATCCTGCTAATGATCAGTATCAATAAGGTGGACAGGAATAAACAAGAAATATAACAAAAATCACTACCTCACCCTCCCTTGGTTGCGGTCTCTCCTCTGACGGGTCAGGGGCACGGTAAGACATGACATCCTTCTTGGGCAGGTAACCCGTCTTTATGAATTCAGCTAAGGTGTCGTTGGTGACGTTGGACCTCATCCAGTTGCATGTAATGGGTGCTTTGGGAGCTTTGGGAGGCATTGTGAAAGATGAAGCCTATGACAAAAGGAAAATGTCCGGTTCAATTATAAGCCGGCAGATGTTTACAGTTTAAATACTCAAATGGCGGCTTATGAGAGGGGCCTAATGACATATGGTTAAGTGCATCGGGTTATCTAAGCCGCTACAAGTATCGTGAGTAATTCAGATTGTCTATGGCTTTATCATAAATGAGCCGGAAATTTTACGGCGCATGGCTTCTTTTGAGCCGGAAACATAAGCCGCCATAGCTCAGCAGAGGCAATTTTTGACTAAGTCTGGTGAAAACAAGTTTCACATATCGCAGTAAATATTTTGGATCAAACGGTTGGCTAAAGAGAAAAAATTTCTAGACCTAGAACTGACGCAGAAGAAGTCCATGTGTTCAGAATGGGATCTTCTTTCAAATAAAGGGGATCTACTAGTGTTAAAATGGATAAGCAACAACTATCGCAGGAGTTCTGTGCTAATCTTGGATCGAAACATGGCCATAGTGGCAGAGCTACAGGGAACTTGCGAAGAACTTACGAAGAACAGCGAAGAACGACGAGGAACAGTGGAACCCTAAATGTGGATCTACGGTGGAGAGGTGCAGGAACTTACAGGTGCGGAGTTACGGCGGAGATCCGTCGCGTTTCTCTGGTCACGTCAGGGTGATGCAGCGGCCTGAGATGGTGAAGATGAAGAAACCCGCGGCGGCGGCGGCGGCGACGGAGCTCGGGCAGCAGCACAGTGGCGAGAGGAAGAAGAAGATGGAGGCGATGAGTGGCACGAGGCTCATGGGCCGGGCTACTTATAAGGGGAAGCTCATAAGTGGGCGCGAGAAACGAGGAGGCCACGGCGTGGTTATCTCGCCATAAAAACGCCTCGATTTTCAGGACGGCAATTAAAGATAAGATCCGTTGCGGATATGGTGGAGTAAAAAAATGGATTTAATGGAAGATGACGTCACGGCGGGTTACCCAAAATCCAGAAGATGACGTCACGATGGGTTATAGCCTTCACACAATTGTAAGCCGGAAGATTTTCTATCGAAAGGATTGAAGATTGACATGAGCCGGCTCAAATCAATCTGGGGCCTAATGTTGAGGATATAGCCGTTGGAGTCACCCGCCCAGGAGGGGCCGGGTTACTCATGATGGTTACTACACGAAGCCCAGTACCAGAGATGAAGACGACGGGTCAATAACGGTCCCAAGACCCGGAGATGGCTTAAGGCCCGTAGCATTAGCCACCGTTAGGGGAAAACTTGTAGTGTAAGGCAAGAATAGATAAGAGACCGAGCCGGACACTGTTATGAGCCGGCCGGGACTCTGAGAGCCGCTGGGCGTCAACCTCTCTATATAAAGGGGCGACCCGGCGGCGGTCCAGGAAGAGAAAGATCTCATCGAGAGCCAGGCATAGCAATTAAGCTCCCTGGTCATCGAAACCCTAATCAATACCACCTCAACTGGACGTAGGCTTTTACCTTCACCTTAAGGGGCCGAACCAGTATAACCCTCGTATTCCTTGACCCGTTTAACCCCTTTAAGCTTCCTAGCTGCAATGGTTCCACGACTAAGTCCTTACACGAGGACATCTGCCGTGACAATTCCACGACAGTTGGCGCCCACCGTGGGGCCAGCGCACGGTGGATTTGAGTTCTTGAAGGGCAGCTTCGAAGGGCTCAAGGGATACGCTGTGGGCCGGATGACCAAGAGTCGTCGCGGCAAGCTCTACATCGACAATGCAAACTGGGGGCCCGATGCCGGCTCAATTGAGTACGGGTACCGGGTCCCCTTCCGCGGAATTCATGTCTTCATTGGCAAGATTGGTGAGCCGGGCCCTGAGCCGGATCTCTGCGCCGATCTCATCGAGATGGCTCAGCGCGCACGACCCGCCCGGGCCCTACCTGCCTTGAAGCATGCTTTTGTGGGATGTATCCATGAAGGACTCTCTGTAGGGTCTGGATCTGGTGATGAGACGGCCGCCGGCTCTGACGGCGAGTCGTCCACAGATGAGTCAAACTCGTTGTATCAACTTCAAGATGGCAGGCTCAGGGGCTGTTCCGATGGTGACAGTATTCCGGACCCTTTTGTGCCGCCGAGCCGGGTTGGAATCTTCATGGCCGGTGCACAGCCTGTTCAAAACCCTGCCGTCGGGTCAGGAAAACCAGAGTAAGCATGCAGAAAACTCAAACGCTCACAACCCGCCGTAGCATCAATAATTTGATCAATACGGGGGAGAGCAAAAGGATCAGCCGGGCAAGCCTTGTTTAAATCCGTATAATCCACACACATACGCCAGGTGCCATTCTTCTTGAGCACGAGCATCGGGTTAGCTAGCCATTCCGGATGAAAGACTTCAACGATGAACCCGGCCGCCAAGAGCCGGGCTACTTCCTCACCAATGGCTTTCCGCCTCTCCTCGTTAAACCGCCGGAGAAATTGCTTGACTGGCTTAAATTTTGGATCAATATTAAGAGTGTGCTCAGCGAGTTCTCTCGGTACACCCGGCATGTCCGAAGGTTTCCATGCAAAGATGTCCCGGTTCTCACGAATGAACTCGATGAGCGCGCTTTCCTATTTAGGATCCAGATTGGCACTGATGTTGAACTGCTTAGATGAGTTGCCTGGAACAAAGTCAATAAGCTTAGTGTCATCGGCCGACTTAAATTTCATTACCGGCTCATGCTCCGTGGTCGGCTTTTTCAAAGACGTCATATCTGCCGGGTCAACATTATCTTTGTAAAACTTTAATTCCTCTGTCGCACAAACAGATTCAGCGTAAGCAGCGTCACCTTCCTCGCACTCCAAAGCTATCTTTCGGCTGCCATGAACCGTGATGGTCCCGTTGTGACCCGGCATCTTGAGCTGCAAGTATACGTAACACGGCCGTGCCATGAACTTAGCGTAAGCCGGCCGCCCAAATAGAGCATGGTACGGGCTTCTGATCTTGACTACCCCAAAAGTCAGTTTTTCCGCCCTGGAGTTGTACTCATCTCCAAAGGCTACTTCCACCTCGATCTTACCAACTGGATAAGCCGACTTACCGGGCACCACGCGATGGAAAACAGTATTGGACTGGTTGAGATTTTTATCAGTTAATCCCATACGACGGAAGGTCTCATAATAGAGGATGTTGATGCTACTACCTCCGTCCATGAGTACCTTAGTGAATTTATACCCACCAACCTGAGGAGCCACCACCAAGGCCAGGTGACCCGGATTATCAACCCGGGGAGGGTGATCTTCCCTACTCCATACAATCGACTGCTCAGACCATCGCAAGTAACGTGGAACTACCGGCTCAACAGCGTTCACAGCCCTCTTATGAAGCTTCTGGTCTCGCTTGCACAAACTGGTAGTGAACACATGATACTGTCCACTATTGAGCTGCTTTGGATTGGTCTGGTATCCCCCCTACTGCTGCTGCTGATTACCCTGGCCAGATTGCTGGTTAAAACCACCTTGATTACCTTGAGAATTCTGAAAATTGGAATTTGAACCGCCGCCCGGGCCATAAAAGCCGCCGCCACCTGAGCCGCCGCCCTGCCCATTGTTACCGTCGAACATGTTGGAATTCTTGAAAGCTTTCATGATCGCGCAGTCTTTCCATAGATGAGTGGCCGGCTTCTCCCTAGAGCCATGCCTTGGACAGGGCTCATTTAACAATTGCTCAAGCGTCGGGCCTGACCCGCCAGACCGGGGAGGTGGTCTCCCCTTACATCGGTGATTGTTACCCTGCGCGTTGGTGTTAGCCACAAAATCCATACCATCATCAGCCTTACGTTTATTACCTCCTTGACTCGCCGGGTTATGCTGAGGGCCCTTGCCGTTGCCATTCTTCTTTCCCTTCCCCGTCTTTTCATCATCAGACGCGGGATCCTTGGTACTATCAGAGTCGGCGTACTTGACCAGAGCCGCCATCAGCGTACCCATATCGTTGCAATCGCGCTTGAGCCGCCCGAGCTTCATCTTCAGGGGCGCAAAACGACAATTTTGCTCCAACATTAAGACTGCAGAGCCGGCATCCACCTTATCAGACGAATGTATTATTTCCTTGACCCGGCGTACCCAATGGGTTGTAGATTCACCTTCTTGCTGCTTGCAGCTAGTCAAATCCACAATTGACATAGATTGCTTACATCTATCTTTGAAGTTTTGGATGAACCGGGCTTTCAGCTCTGCCCATGAGCCGATGGAATTAGGTGGCAGTCCCTTCAACCAAGTGCGGGCAGTCCCATCCAACATCAAGGTGAAGTATTTGGCCATCGCCGCTTCACCGACCTCCAGCAACTCCATAGCCATCTCGTAGCTTTCAATCCATGCTCCGGTGTAACACCCCGGATGTAACTTTCCATATTTGTAACTCCAGCTCTTGCCATTTTCGGCTATGTGTTATGATATTCCCTTCGTGGTTGGGTTTTTCTTTCGTTTTAAATTTTGTTCATGTCATGCATTTCATATCATGTCATCATGTGCATCTCATTTGCATTCGTGTTCGTCTCATGCATTCGAGCATTTTCTCCGTTGTCCGTTTTGCAATCCGGCACTCCCACCTCCTCCGGCGCCCCCTCTTGTTTTCCTTTCGTGAGCGGGTGTCAAACGTTCTCGGAATGGACCGAGGCTTGTCAAGTGGCCTTGGTATACCACCGGTAGACCACCGGTCAAGTTTCGTTCCATTTGGAGGTCGTTTGGTGCTCCAACGGTTAACCGGGTAACCGCAATGTCCGTTTGTGTGTGCAGCAAAAAACCCCTCTCTAAACAGCCCAAAAACCCCTCTAAGTCACTTCCATGCTCTAGGTCGTTCGATCACGATCGTGTGGGCGGAAACCGCACCTCATTTGGAGTCTCCTAGCTCCCTCTAGCTATATATATGCATCCCTCCCGAATTACGTTCGCAGTCCAAACCATAACCCGCTCCGACGCGCCGCCGGACACGTCCGCCGCCGGCCGGACATTTCTCCAACGATGCCCGCAGCCAACGGGACGCCGCCATGTGGCGCCCCGCGCCCACATCGCCGCCGGCCCGCAGGGGCCCGTGCGAGGCCTCCCGAGCCCGCTCCCCGCGCCCCTTCTTCCTCCCGCGGCTGCCCGCACCGGCCGGCCCCGCCGCCATCGCCGCCCGCCGCTCCAACGCCGGCGCCGTCACGCCTCGGCGTCCGCGCCCGCGCCATCCGGCGCCAGTCGCCGTCCGATCCCGGCGCCGCCCCTCCCTTTTCCTCTCCGCCCGAGCCTCCTCCAACCCCGGTGCTCCTCCTCCCTCGCCCGAGCTAGCTCCGGCGAGAGCTCCAGCTCCGGCGAGCCCGCTGCCTCGAGCCGATCCCGATCCAGTCAAACACGAGGCTGACTTTTCCCCTGTAACACCCTGGGAATCATGCTACAGTAACTCCCTGTGATTAAGCTAATCATGTTGCTAAACAGGGCTTGATCACATTTGAATCACCTTCCTTTCTAACTCCTAGTTCAAACTTCAAATATAATTAAATTGAAAAATAAAAGTTTTCAAAAATTCAAACAAAAATGTTCAGTGGGTTCTAAATAATACACTGGTAATTATGGTGGAGAAACACATTTTTATAAAATGTCTAAATACTTTTAAATGAAATAAAACAGAAAAGGAAATAAACAAATAAGAGAAAACAGAAAACAAAACAGTCAAAAGAAAAAAAGAGCAGGCCTCCCCCCCACTGGACCCGCGGCCCAAACCCCCCCCCCCGGCCCAAGCTAGGCCGCCACCCGCGCCCCGCGCCCCGGCCCAGCCCACCTCCCCGCGTCCCCTTCCTGTTCCCCCGACCGGGTCGGAACAGGGGAGCGTCGCCGCCGAACCCCCTCGCCGGCGGTGAACCCCGCGAGAGGATAAGGGCGCCAGCGGCCCCGCTCCCTCGGGCCTCTCTCCCACTCACACCGCTCTCCCTCTCGGCCCCCGCGCCTTCCTCTTCCCTCCCCCGGATCCGCGCCGCTCCCCTCTTCCCCACGCCCGACGCGCTCGCCGCCGTTCCCGTCGTTCACGCGGCCACCGTGCCCCACTCGCCACCCCGCCGTGTCGTACGACGTCGCCGCCCTCGACTACACCCCCTCCGCCTCTCCTTCGAGGCTCGGAGCCACTGCAACCGCCTCCCCGAGCTCGCCTTCAAACTCGGACGCCGGCGACCCCCTTTCTTCCCCGGCGACGACCTGCTGCTCCTAAGCACCCACGGGCCTTTCTTGCGCCGCGCGGTGAGCTCCTCTACCTCCTCCCCCTCTCCGCTAGCTCGCTCGCGCTCCGTAGCTTCTTCCCCGCGCGCGCCCGAATGCCACGCCGCGGAGCTCGCCGCCGGCGTGTCTCCGGTGACCAAATGGTCACGGGCTCAAGCCCACAGCGCTCCCCACCGCACGTAGAAGCTCCCCAGCCCCTCCGCTTTTCCGATAGCCCGCCGTAGCCATGTCCCCGTCGAGCACCCGTGCGCGCCGCCGCCTCCGCCGCTCGCCGGCGCCGATTCCGGCCGAGTCCGGCGAAACCCCGGCCACCCCTTGGATGCGGCGCTGCGAGCTCTTTCGAATGGGCCTAGCCCCGTTCCTCCCCGAGCCCCGTAGCGCGAATCCGGCCAACTCCGGCGAGGGACCGCCGCGGTTTTGGTCGCCGGAGTTGCGCCGGCGCCGGCCGCCGACGTGGCTGGCCTGGCCCCACCCCCAGTGTCCCTGCCAGTGGCCCCCACGGGCCCTAGTTGACTGGGTTGACCCAGTCAACTGCTGACTGGGCAGGCCCAGTCACTGACATGCGGGCCCCGCCGCAAAAATTAAAAAAAGAAAAGAAAAAGAAAATGTTTTATAAATAAAAATAATTAGTTTAATTAATCTCTCACTGACAGGTGGGCCCAGTAGTTAATTAACTAAAAAACTAATTAGTTAATCCTCTGTTAACCCACTGTCTATGACAGGTGGGTCCCCCTTGTCAGTTTGACCAGTCAACCCGGACTGTTGACCGCTGACGTCACTCATACGTCATGCTGACGTCATATCCCTTTTTCTGTTAATTAAATAATTCCAGAAATTCAAATAAACTTTGAAAATTCATATCTTTTAAACCGTAACTCGGATGAAAATGTTTTCTATATGAAAGTTGCTCAGAACGACGAGACGAATCCGAATACGCAGTCCGTTCATCCACCACACCTCCCTAACCTATCGAACTAGCAACTTTCCCCCTCCGGTCCGTCTGTCCGAAAACGCGAAACATCGGGAATACCTCCCGGATGTCCCCCCCCCTTCACCGGTACCACCTACTGTCGCGTTAGGACACCCCTAGCACCGCTCATTGTCATGTCACGCATCGTCATGCTTATGTTTGCATTGTATTTACTGTTTCTTCCCCCTCTTCTCTCCGGTAGACTACGAGACCGACACTGCTGCTGCCCAGTTCGACTACGGAGTCGACGACCCCTCCTACTTGCCAGAGCAACCAGGCAAGCCCCCCCCTTGATCACCAGATATCGCCTACTCTACTCTCTACTACTTGCATTAGAGTAGTGAAGCATGTTACTGCTTTCGATGAATCCTATTCTGTTGCATAGCCTATCCTTGTTGCTACAGTTGTTACCCTTACCTGCAATCCTACTGCTTAGTCTAGGATGCTAGATTTCCATCAGTGGCCCTACATTCCTGTCCGTCTGCTGTGCTATACTATCGGGCCGTGATCACCTGGGCGGTGAACACGGGCATGTACTTATATACTATATACATGACACATGTGATGACTAAAGTCGGGTCGGCTCGTAGGAGTACCCGCAAGTGGATCTTTGTGGCGGAGCGACAGGGCAGGTTGAGACCGCCTAGGTGAGAGGTGGGCCTGGCCCTGGTCGGCGTTCGCGGATACTTAACACGCTTAACGAGATCTTGGTATTTGATCTGAGTCTGGCCATTTGGTCTATACGCACTAACCATCTACGCGGGAGTAGTTATGGGTATCCCGGCGTCGTGGTATCAGCCGAAGCCTTCTTGACGTCAGCGACTGAGTGGCGCGCGCCGGATTGGACTGGAACGCCACTAGGCTAGGTCTGCTTCCGGCCGCGTACGCAACGTGCAGGTGTGCATAGGGCGATGGGCCCAGACCCCTGCGCGCATAGGGTTAGACCGGCGTGCTGACCTCTCTGTTGTGCTTAGGTGGGGCTGCGACGCGTTGATCTTACGAGGCCGGGCATGACCCAGGAAAGTGTGTCCGGCCAAATGGGATCGAGCGTGTTGGGTTATGTGGTGCACCCCTGCAGGGAAGTTTATCTATTCGAATAGCCGTGTCCCTCGGTAAAAGGACGACCCGGAGTTGTACCTTGAGCTTATGACAACTAGAACTGGATACTGAATAAAATACACCCTTCCAAGTGCCAGATACAACCCGGTGATCGCTCTCTAACAGGGCGACGAGGAGGGGATTGCCGGGTAGGATTATGCTATGCGATGCTACTTGGAGGACTTCAATCTACTCTCTTCTACATGCTGCAAGATGGAGATGTCCAGAAGCGTAGTCTTCGACAGGACTAGCTATCCCCCTCTTATTCTGGCATTCTGCAGTTCAGTCCACTGATATGCCCCTTTACACATATACCCATGCATATGTAGTGTAGCTCCTTGCTTGCGAGTACTTTGGATGAGTACTCACGGTTGCTTTTCTCCCTCTTTTCCCCTTTCTATACCGGATTGTCGCAACCAGATGCTGGAGTTCAGGAGCCAGACGCCACCGTCGACGACGACACCTACGACACTGGAGGTGCCTACTACTACGTGCAGGCCGCTGACGACGACCAGGAGTAGTTAGGAGGTCCCAGGCAGGAGGCCTTGCCTTTTCGATCGTTGCTACTTTTGTGCTAGCCTTCTTAAGGCAAACTTGTTTAACTTATGTCTGTACTCAGATATTGTTGCTTCCGCTGACTCGTCTATGATCGAGCACTTGTATTCGAGCCCTCGAGGCCCCTGGCTTGTATTATAATGCTTGTATGACTTATTTATGTTTTAGAGTTGTGTTGTGATATCTTCCCGTGAGTCCCTGATCGTGATCGTACACATTTGCGTGCATGATTAGTGTACGGTCAAATCGGGGGCGTCACAAGTTGGTATCAGAGCCGACTGCCTGTAGGAATCCCCCTTCCACACTCCTTGGCCGAAGTCGAGTCTAGACATTACAAAACTTTTACTAACATGGCTGTGTGTCTTACGGGCCCACGTCGCCATTGGGTGGTACTAGGATCTTTTACTCCTCGACCTTTACTCTGGGACTCTGAACTCTCTTCTACTCGGGTTAAACGAATTTACTAACTCTAACACTAGGATCCCGTGACCGCATTCACCCCAAAGATGGATAAGCCATAGTTGTTTCTCAGAATAGTATTTTGAACAATTCACACACTGTCATTTGACTCCTTTGAAACGTCTTTTGCTTTCAGATAGAACCCACGAGGCAGGTCGTTCGCCACACGATGGCCATTGGTGCCTCGGGATCACCTGCGGTGCTAGCTGAGATGATGACCTATCTGGGTTATCGCTGGCACCCTGAGTACACCGTCTACGAGGAGTACCAGGACTTTAACCAGGAGCAGTACCGTGCCATCGTCCACCTCTACTCTCGGGAGTACGACTCCACTACTGTGCTGCACACCGCACATGGTGTTGGTGTGACCATCGATATGGCTGTCCACGATGCTGCCTATGCTGCTCTGACACGTCTTCGTGGAGAGTATCGGGAGTTGGACACCTCCCCTTTCAGGCACATTGCTATCGCCTCTGATGTTGGTGCGGAGGGATACTATACTGCTGCCTACTCCACTGTCACCCGAGAGCCCTTCTACCATCAGCACCTGGTTCTGCATGCTGATGGGCTGGATCGAGCTAACCGAGCTCTTCGCCACGAGATGTACACCACCCGTCAGCACCTTTACCGTGCTCTGACGCTGCTGCACCCCTTTGTCCGGTCTGGACAGGTACCGCGTGCTGCGATCTACCCAGCCAGGACCGTGATGCCCCACGGTGTTGGTTGGCCAGAGGTGGGAGGCTACTCTCCCGCACTTGGTCCTTTTCTGCCACCTGAGCACCGGGCTCTACACCTGAGTATCCGCGGCCCCCAGTCTGCTGACGTGGAGGACTATCCGTTGCCTCACTACCAGCTGTCGGGCTACGATTACCTCCATAGTACCTCTTGGGACTGATGTAGGCTTGCTTGTAGTATTAGTTGCAGTCGCCGCGAGCCTGTGTGCCGCCTATGATGTTTTAGTCCATGTACTGAACTCTATGTACTGAACTCTATGCATGACCCCTTTTGTAAGTTATGCCGACTACTATGTAGTAGCTATCGTGCTCCTTTCATTATGCATGTTTCATCATGAATGATTCTTGTCATTGCAAATTTTCTCAATGCTGAACTACCCCTGTTATATATTAGCAGGATGGTTAGACCAGGTGGTCGTGGTCGTGGTGGCGATGCCCCACCACCACCTGAGTACATGGCTGGTATGATCCAACAGTTTGAACTGAACCGCCAATTCATGGAAAATATGATGGCTCAGTTTCCTCGCCCCAATATGAACCAGCAGCCAGCTCAAGTGACTCTTCAAGATTTCATACGCCTCAACCCAACCATCTACCGCAGCTCAACTCAGCCTCTGGATGCTGATGACTGGCTCCGTGACATCACCTATGAGATGGAGTCTGCTGATGTAGCCCCTGCCAGCTATGTCAATTTTGCTTCCTTCTTCTTGAAGGGACCCGCAGCTCAATGGTGGGACAGCCACAGGCGTACTCTGCCAGCTGGAACAATCATCACCTGGCCAGACTTCCAAGCTGCTTTCCGTGCCCGCTTCATTCCTCAGGAGTCATGGACCGGAAGAAGCGTGAGTTCCGCAACCTCACCCAAGGCAACAAATCTGTCGAAGCTTATCAGCGGGAGTTTCTGGACTTGTCCCGCTATGCTGAAGAAGACATTGCAACTGATGCACGCAGACAGGAGAAGTTCCGTGATGGCCTTCAAGCTGACATCAAGCTCGCACTTCTAGTGCATGACTTTGCTGATTTCGCCACCTTGGTGAACAAGGCCATCAATGTCGAAACTGGTCTGCAGGAATACCAGAGCTCTCACAGGCGCAACCGTGACACGGGCTCATCTTCGGGCCCGCCCTCACAGAAGCGTAAGATATGGATCCCGAACAGCATGTACCGTCCAAATGCATCTGCCCCAAGGCAGACCTATGCTGCACCTCGTCTGCCTCCACCACCATCTAGGCAGTCAAGACTTCCAGCTCCACCATCCCAAGCTCCTGTTCCCACTCCCAATAATGGTCTGTGCTACAAGTGTGGACAACCAGGTCACCGTGCCAAGGAATGCATCAGAATCAGAATCAACTTGCCCTTCCAGCAACGGGCCGTGGTAACAACCAGCCCCGCAGCAACAATGCTAAGCCTTATGGTCGTGCTCATGCCAACCACGTTGATCTCAACGAAGCTCAAGACCAGCCTGCTACTGTGATGGGTACACTCCTCGTAAATTCAGTACCATCATCCGTTTTATTTGATACAGGTGCATCGCATTCATTCATGTCAGAAGATTTTGCATACAAGCACGACGTTAAATGTGAGGAGATGAACACCTCTGTATTGGTCAAAACCCCCGTGGGACAGTGTCAAACCTCCTTGGTTGGCATCGATGTCCCCGTGGAAATCGAAGGGCTGGAATTCTATGCCTCTCCCATTATCCTGAAGACGTCTAACATCGACCTCATTTTGGGTATGGATTGGTTGAAAGCGCATACTGCTTCTATAGTTTGCGCCACTAAAACCGTCCATCTGCTACACCCTTCAGATGAAATAGTTGCTTACCAAGCTCATCTGGTGCAAAATGCCGAGGCAAGGCTCTATGCATTGAATGCATTGAACGCTGCACCACTCGAGGGCATTGAAAACATTCCCGTCGTGCGTGAATTCCTCGACGTCTTCCCTGAAGAACTTCCAGGGATTCCCCCTGCTAGAGCTGTCGAATTCATCATCGACTTGAAACCAGGCACCACTCCTATAGCCAAGCGACCCTACAAAATGCCGCCGCATGAACTCCTTGAGCTTAAGGAGGAAATCGACAAGTCTCTTCGCAAAGGATTCATTCGCCCAAGTTGCTCTCCTTGGGGAGCACCTTCTCTCTTTGTCAAGAAGAAGGATGGGACAAACCGGTTAGTTCAAGACTACCGTCCTATAAACCAAGCTACCATTCAGAATAAATACCCTCTTCCTCGGATCAATGATCTGTATGATCAACTGGCGGGTTCGTCAGTGTTCTCTAAGCTCGACTTGAGGTTGGGCTACCACCAGATCCGTGTTCGCGAAGAGGATATCCCAAAGACCGCCTTCGTGACTCGCTATGGTTCATACGAGTACACCGTCATGTCTTTCGGTTTAACCAATGCTCCAGCCACCTTCTCTCGTCTGATGAACTACATATTCATGGATTACCTCGACAAGTTCGTCGTGGTTTATCTGGATGATATCCTGATATTTTCCAAGAACGAAGAAGAACATGCTGAACATCTTCGACTTGTGCTGGAAAAGCTACGAGAACATCAACTATATGCCAAGTTCTCTAAATGTGAATTCTGGCTACCCGAAGTAACCTATCTGGGCATGTCATCTCTAAGGATGGTATTGCCGTCAACCCCGAGCGAGTTCAGGCTATTCTTGATTGGACTCCTCCCAAGAACGTTAAGCAAGTCAGAAGTTTTCTCGGTCTCGCCAGCTATTGCCGTCGATTCGTCGAGAACTTCTCCAAGATCGCTAGGCCTCTGACTAACCTGTTGCATAAGGGCGTCAAGTTCCAATGGACAGACAAATGTCAGGAAAGTTTCCAGGCACTCAAAGACAAGTTGACTTCTGCCCCAGTTCTAGCTCCACCTGATACTAAGAAGGACTTCGTCATTTACTGCGACGCTTCCCGTCAAGGATTAGGCTGTGTCCTAATGCAAGACCGCAGAGTGATTGCTTATGCCTCTCGACAATTGCGCCCTCACGAAGAGAACTACCCAGTTCACGACCTCGAACTTGCTGCCGTCATTCATGCACTGAAGCAGTGGCGACATTACCTTCTCGGTAATCGTTGCGAGATCTTCACTGACCACCAATGTCTGAAGTATCTGTTTACTCAGCCAGATCTGAACCTCCGTCAGCAGAGATGGATGGAGCTCGTTGCAGACTTTGACTTGGGTATTTCCTATACGCCAGGCAAGGCTAATGTAATGGCTGATGCCTTGAGCCGCAAGTCTTACTGCAACCACCTCCAGGTTCATAAAGTTCAGCCCTCGCTTGTTGAAGAATTCAGGAAGCTGAACCTCCATATTGTTCCTCCGGGTGCACTCGCTCCCCCTCCTAAGGAATTTGGCAAGGTGAACCTCCACGTTGTTACCCAGGGTTCCCTCAATACCCTAGTTGCTAAACCAGATCTCGAGGACAGCATCAAAAGGCTACAGAGGTATGACTCTGAAGCCCACAAGATTAAGCGCTACCTCGCAGAAGGAAAGCCCTCATTCTTCACCATTTCTGAAGATGGCACCCTATACTTCAAGGGCCGCCTAGTGGTGCCATGTGCAGAGAAAAACCTGGATATGACACAGGAAGTTATGAAAGAAGCTCATGATACGCCTCTATGTATCCATCCTGGTAGTACAAAGATGTACCAAGATATCCGTCAGAGATTCTGGTGGACTAATATGAAGCAAGACATTGCTCGTTATGTTGCTGAGTGTGACGTTTGCCGTCGTATCAAAGCAGAACATCAAAGGCCTGCTGGAACTCTGCAACCTATCTCTATTCCTGAATGGAAATGGGACCATGTTGAGATGGACTTCGTCACTGGATTTCCCAAATCGCAGAAAGGTAATGATGCTATTCTTGTCGTCATTGACCGGCTTTCCAAAGTTGCACATTTCCTGGCAGTCAAAGAAACGATCACTGCTAGCCAGTTGGCAACGCTCTATATGTCCAGGATTGTTTCACTCCACGGTATTCCATTGGTTATCAGTTCAGACCGTGGTAGCTTATTCACTTCAAGATTCTGGGCAAGTTTCCAAGAAGCTATGGGAACTCATCTGTCATTCAGTACTGCGTTTCATCCTCAATCGCAAGGACAAGTTGAACGCGTCAATCAAGTTCTCGAAGACATGCTTCGAGCTTGCGTTATTTCCTTCGGCAAGAAATGGGAGGAATCTCTCCCGTATGCTGAGTTCTCTTATAATAATAGCTATCAAGCTAGTCTGAAGATGGCCCCCTTCGAAGTGTTATATGGACGAAAGTGCCGAACCCCTCTGAACTGGTCAGAAACTGGGGAACGTCCACTCTTCGGTCCGGATATTATCCAAGATGCCGAAGAACAAGTCCGCATTATTCGCGAGAATCTCAAGACTGCTCAGTCACGTCAGAAGAGTCAGTATGACCGTCATCATAAAGACATGGTCTATCAACCTGGCGAAAAGGCTTATCTTCGAGTCACACCTATGAAGGGTGCTCACCGCTTCGGGATCAAGGGCAAACTAGCTCCTCGCTATATTGGCCCATTCACTATTCTCGAAAGGCGTGGAAAAGTGGCATACCAACTGGAACTACCGCCGAACCTTTCTCAGGTTCACGATGTGTTCCATGTGTCACAGCTCCGCCGTTGCTTCAAGGATCCAATCCGAGCTGTGGATCACGAAGTGCTCGAATTGCAGCAAGACCTCTCCTATAAGGAGCATCCGGTCCGCATTCTCGACCAAGCTGAACGCCGCACACGTCAGAAGGCGATCAAGTTTCTCAAAGTCCAGTGGTCGCACCATTCTGAAGATGAGGCCACTTGGGAACGAGAGGATCGTCTGCGCGAAGAATACCCCGCACTGTTTCCTTCTACCTCCTAAATCTCGGGACGAGATTTCTTGTAGTGGAGGAGATTTGTAACACCCTGGGAATCATGCTACAGTAACCCCCCCTGTGATTAAGCTAATCATGTTGCTAAACAGGGCTTGATCACATTTGAATCACCTTCCTTTCAAACTCCTAGTTCAAACTTCAAATATAATTAAAGTGGAAAAATAAAAGTTTTCAAAAATTCAAACAAAAATGTTCAGTGGGTTCTAAATAATACACTGGTAATTATGGTGGAGAAAACACATTTTTATAAAATGTCTAAATACTTTTAAATGAAATAAAACAGAAAAGGAAATAAACAAATAAAAGAAAACAGAAAACAAAACAGTCAAAAGAAAAAAAGGAGCAGGCCTTCCCCCCCCACTGGACCCGCGGCCCAACCCCCCCCCCCCGGCCCAAGCTGGGCCGCCACCCGCGCCCCGCGCCCCGGCCCAGCCCACCTCCCCCGCGTCCCCTTCCTGTTCCCCCGACCGGGTCGGAACAGGGGAGCGTCGCCGCCGAACCCCCTCGCCGGCGGTGAACCCCGCGAGAGGATAAGGGCGCCAGCGGCCCCGCTCCCTCGGGCCTCTCTCCCACTCACACCGCTCTCCCTCTCGGCCCCCGCGCCTTCCTCTTCCCTCCCCCGGATCCGCGCCGCTCCCCTCTTCCCCACGCCCGACGCGCTCGCCGCCGTTCCCGTCGTTCACGCGGCCACCGTGCCCCACTCGCCACCCCGCCGTGTCGTACGACGTCGCCGCCCTCGACTACACCCCCTCCGCCTCTCCTTCGAGGCTCGGAGCCACTGCAACCGCCTCCCCGAGCTCGCCTTCAAACTCGGACGCCGGCGACCCCCTTTCTTCCCCGGCGACGACCTGCTGCTCCTAAGCACCCACGGGCCTTTCTTGCGCCGCGCGGTGAGCTCCTCTACCTCCTCCCCCTCTCCGCTAGCTCGCTCGCGCTCCGTAGCTTCTTCCCCGCGCGCGCCCGAACGCCACGCCGCGGAGCTCGCCGCCGGCGTGTCTCCGGTGACCAAATGGTCACGGGCTCAAGCCCACAGCGCTCCCCACCGCACGTAGAAGCTCCCCAGCCCCTCCGCTTTTCCGATAGCCCGCCGTAGCCATGTCCCCCTCGAGCACCCGTGCGCGCCGCCGCCTCCGCCGCTCGCCGGCGCCGATTCCGGCCGAGTCCGGCGAAACCCCGGCCACCCCTGGATGCGGCGCTGCGAGCTCTTTCGAATGGGCCTAGCCCCGTTCCTCCCCGAGCCCCGTAGCGCGAATCCGGCCAACTCCGGCGAGGGACCGCCGCGGTTTTGGTCGCCGGAGTTGCGCCGGCGCCGGCCGCCGACGTGGCTGGCCTGGCCCCACCCCCAGTGTCCCTGCCAGTGGCCCCCACGGGCCCCAGTTGACTGGGTTGACCCAGTCAACTGCTGACTGGGCAGGCCCAGTCGCTGACATGCGGGCCCCGCCGCAAAAATTAAAAAAAAAGAAAAGAAAAAGAAAATGTTTTATAAATAAAAATAATTAGTTTAATTAATCTCTCACTGACAGGTGGGCCCAGTAGTTAATTAACTAAAAAACTAATTAGTTAATCCTCTGTTAACCCACTGTCTATGACAGGTGGGTCCCCCTTGTCAGTTTGACCAGTCAACCCGGACTGTTGACCGCTGACGTCACTCCTACGTCATGCTGACGTCATATCCCTTTTTCTGTTAATTAAATAATTCCAGAAATTCAAATAAACTTTGAAAATTCATATCTTTTAAACCGTAACTCGGATGAAAATGTTTTCTATATGAAAGTTGCTCAGAACGACGAGACGAATCCGAATACGCAGTCCGTTCATCCACCACACCTCCCTAACCTATCGAACTAGCAACTTTCCCCCTCCGGTCCGTCTGTCCGAAAACGCGAAACATCGGGAATACCTCCCGGATGTTCCCCCCCTTCACCGGTACCACCTACTGTCGCGTTAGGACACCCCTAGCACCGCTCATTGTCATGTCACGCATCGTCATGCTTATGTTTGCATTGTATTTACTGTTTCTTCCCCCTCTTCTCTCCGGTAGACTACGAGACCGACACTGCTGCTGCCCAGTTCGACTACGGAGTCGACGACCCCTCCTACTTGCCAGAGCAACCAGGCAAGCCCCCCCCTTGATCACCAGATATCGCCTACTCTACTCTCTACTACTTGCATTAGAGTAGTGTAGCATGTTACTGCTTTCGATAATCCTATTCTGTTGCATAGCCTGTCATTGTTGCTACAGTTGTTACCCTTTACCTGCTATCCTACTGCTTAGTCTAGGATGCTAGATTTCCATCAGTGGCCCTACATTCTTGTCCGTCTGCTGTGCTATACTATCGGGCCGTGATCACCTGGGCGGTGATCACGGGCATGTACTTCTATACTATATACATGACACATGTGATGACTAAAGTCGGGTCGGCTCGTAGGAGTACCCGCAAGTGGATCTTTGTGGCGGAGCGACAGGGCAGGTTGAGACCGCCTAGGTGAGAGGTGGGCCTGGCCCTGGTCGGCGTTCGCGGATACTTAACACGCTTAACGAGATCTTGGTATTTGATCTGAGTCTGGCCATTTGGTCTATACGCACTAACCATCTACGCGGGAGTAGTTATGGGTATCCCGGCGTCGTGGTATCAGCCGAAGCCTTCTTGACGTCAGCGACTGAGTGGCGCGCGCCGGATTGGACTGGAACGCCACTAGGCTAGGTCTGCTTCCGGCCGCGTACGCAACGTGCAGGTGTGCATAGGGCGATGGGCCCAGACCCCTGCGCGCATAGGGTTAGACCGGCGTGCTGACCTCTCTGTTGTGCTTAGGTGGGGCTGCGACGCGTTGATCTTACGAGGCCGGGCATGACCCAGGAAAGTGTGTCCGGCCAAATGGGATCGAGCGTGTTGGGTTATGTGGTGCACCCCTGCAGGGAAGTTTATCTATTCGAATAGCCGTGTCCCTCGGTAAAAGGACGACCCGGAGTTGTACCTTGAGCTTATGACAACTAGAACTGGATACTGAATAAAATACACCCTTCCAAGTGCCAGATACAACCCGGTGATCGCTCTCTAACAGGGCGACGAGGAGGGGATTGCCGGGTAGGATTATGCTATGCGATGCTACTTGGAGGACTTCAATCTACTCTCTTCTACATGCTGCAAGATGGAGATGTCCAGAAGCGTAGTCTTCGACAGGACTAGCTATCCCCCTCTTATTCTGGCATTCTGCAGTTCAGTCCACTGATATGCCCCTTTACACATATACCCATGCATATGTAGTGTAGCTCCTTGCTTGCGAGTACTTTGGATGAGTACTCACGGTTGCTTTTCTCCCTCTTTTCCCCTTTCTATATCGGATTGTCGCAATCAGATGTTGGAGTTCAGGAGCCAGACGCCACCGTCGACGACGACACCTACGACACTGGAGGTGCCTACTACTACGTGCAGGCCGCTGACGACGACCAGGAGTAGTTAGGAGGTCCCAGGCAGGAGGCCTTGCCTCTTCGATCGTTGCTACTTTTGTGCTAGCCTTCTTAAGGCAAACTTGTTTAACTTATGTCTGTACTCAGATATTGTTGCTTCCGCTGACTCGTCTATGATCGAGCACTTGTATTCGAGCCCTCGAGGCCCCTGGCTTGTATTATAATGCTTGTATGACTTATTTATGTTTTAGAGTTGTGTTGTGATATCTTCCCATGAGTCCCTGATCGTGATCGTACACATTTGCGTGCATGATTAGTGTACGGTCAAATCGGGGGCGTCACATCCCCCCTCTCAAAATCCCCCAAGTCCTAATATTTTGACAGTATATGCACCTGTTCAACGCATCATAACTCACTGCATATTCCTCCATTTTGCGTGTGTGATATATCGAAATGTTCGCCTCGTGATGCTCTTCATTTTGTTCCATTGCACCATGTTCATTTGAGTCCATCTTGATGCCCAAATCTCTGGTGCAAGAGTGCTAGTTGCTGTTATCTGCTGTTACTTATCAGAACATGAGGATTTGTTATTTTTGTTGCATTTAATCTGTGCATCTTATGCGCATGAGCTCTACATGCGTTTTGATGTATGCCATGCCATCTTTACAGAGGTGTATGCCATGTATTTTTGTGATCTCTATGGTGACTAGCACAAGCATGCAAACTAGGCCTCGTGATGTTTCTGATTTCAGGGACTTAGTGATTTCTCAGTCTTTGTCTGCTGTTATTTTGTTGCTATGTATCCATGTGGCTACAGAGAGATCCATGCTTATTTTGGTCATGTTCAGTAAGGATGTTTTGTAGATATTATTGTAGTTGATCCATTCCTGCCCTTGTTTGCAATTATGGAGTGCCATAGCATGACTCATTATTGCTCTACTTTTGTTATAAAATATTTCTGATAGATTCTTAACATGATATGCAATTTTGCCAAGCTTGTTCCAGTTGTTTCATATATGCTATGTATTTGTTCTTGCCATGGATAGCTTCATTAACATGCCATCTTGCTGCAGGTATGCTTGTTTTGTCATGCATTGCTTTGTGGTGAGTGCATCAAGCTCACAAAGATGCCTTCATATTATTGTTTCTGCCATGCTCTGTTTTCTGCTGTCTGAAAACTGTTAACGAAATTTGCTATGTTTACATGGTTGCCATCATATCTTCTGGTCCTTTTTGGCTTATGGTCAGCAAGGGACTTTTGTTATATGCATTTAGTAGAATACTACCATGCCTTGGTTTGCCATGTTAAGTTCCTGTAGCATATCGATTTCGTGCTCTGAACATTGCTACCTGATGCTGTTTCAGTCATGTCCAGTAATTTCAGTCTGTGAACCTGTTATCTTTTGCACTTTTTCTATGCTTGTTTGAACCTGCTGTGGTGTGATCTAGCCGTAGCTCAGTGTTCATCTTTTGTCAAGCATCACCTGTAGATTACTGTCATATGCTTTGTTGCTACGTTGGAGTGTTGTAGCATAGTTTCTTGTTGCATTCTAAGTGCTATCATGCTGTTAATTGCAGATTCGTGTCATTCTTGTTTTGCTTGCCATTTGCAAACCGTGCATCTGTTTCCGGTGATCTTTATATCGATTTCGACCGAAATCATCTAATCTTTCCAGTGGCATGCTTGGTTTGCCAAGTTACTGCCTTGTTCATCATTTTCCTTCCGGAGCACGCATATGGATCGCATATCATATCTTGCATATCATTCATGTATTGCATCATGTTGCTTCTGCATTTTCCGTGATTGATTGTGGTTCCGTTGCTTGTGTTCTTGTTTTGGGTAGAGCCGGGAGACGAGTTCGTGAACGAGGAACCTGTTGAGTACGCTTACGAGGATCAAGCTTTCGACAACTCTGAGAACCTTGCAGGCAAGATGACCATACCCTCGAAATCACTTCTATCTTTGCTTTGCTAGTTGTTCGTTCTATTGCCATGCTGCGCTACCTACCACTTGCTATATCATGCCTCCCATATTGCCATGTCAGCCTCTAACCATCCTTTGCTAGCAAACCGTTGTTTGGCTAAGTTACCGCTTTTGCTCAGCCCTTCTTATAGCGTTGCTAGTTGCAGGTGAAGATGAAGTTGGTTCCATGTTGGAACATGGATATTTTGGGATATCACAATATCTTTTATTATATTAATGCATCTATATATTTGGTAAAGGATGGAAGGCTCGGCCTTATGCCTGGTGTTTTGTTCCACTCTTGCCGCCCTAGTTTCCGTCATACCGGTATTATGTTCCTTGAGTTTGCGTTCCTTACGCGGTCGGGTGATTTATGGGACCCCCTTGAGAGTTCGCCTTGAATAAAACTCCTCCAGCAAGGCCCAACCTTGGTTTTACCATTTGCCACCTAAGCCTTTTCCCCCGGGTTTTCGCGAGCCCGAGGGTCATCTTTATTTAAACCCCCGGGCCAGTGTTCCTCTGAGTGCTGGTCCAAACTAGAGCCACTTGCAGCGCCACCTTGGGGAAACTCGAGGATTGGTTTTAGTTGTACGTAGTGTTCATCCGGTGTGCCCTGAGAACGAGATATGTGCAGCTCCTATCGGGATTTGTCGGCACATTCGGGCGGCTTTGCTGGTCTTGTTTTACCATTGTCGAAATGTCTTGTAAACCGGGATTCCGAGACTGATCGGGTCTTTCCGGGAGAGGGTTTATCCTTCGTTGACCGTGAGAGCTTATGATGGGTTAAGTTGGGACACCCCTGCAGGGTATTATCTTTCGAAAGCCGTGCCCGCGGTTATGAGGTAGATGGGAATTTGTTAATGTCCGGTTGTAGAGAACTTGTCACTTGACCCAATTAAAATACATCAACCGTGTGTGTAGCCGTGATGGTCTCTTCTCGGCGGAGTCCGGAAAGTGAACACGGTTTGAGTTATGCATGACGTAAGTAGGAGTTCAGGATCACTTCTTGGTCATTCCCAGATGACGACCGTTCCGTTGCTTCTCTTCTCGCTCTCATTTGCGTATGTTAGCCACCATATATGCTTAGTGCCTGCTGCAGCTCCACCTCATTACACCATCCTTTCCTATTAGCTTAAATAGTCTTGATCTCGCGGGTGTGAGATTGCTGAATCCCCGTGACTCACAGATTCAACCAAAACAGTTGCAGGTGCCGACGATGCTAGTGCAGATGATGGAATCGACCTCAAGTGGGAGTTCGATGAGGAACGTGGTCGTTACTATTTGTCTTTTCCTGATGATCAGTAGTGGAGCCCAGTTGGGACGATCGGGGATCCAGCATATGGGGTTATCTTATTTTCATTTGGATTTGACCGTAGTCGATCTATGTGTGGATTTTGGATGATGTATGAATATTATTTATGTATTGTGTGAAGTGGCGATTGTAAGCCAACTCTTTATCCCATTCTTGTTCATTACATGGGATTGTGTGAAGATGACCCTTCTTGCGACAAAACCACAATGCGGTTATGCCTCTAAGTCGTGCCTCGACACGTGGGAGATATAGCCGCATCGTGGGTGTTACATCCAGACTGTAAATCAGCCGTGTAATTAGGTACCTTCCTAGGTCCTTTGAAATCTTTGGGCAGACGTTCGTTACGGAGAGCCGGCACCAGACAAGGGACACCTCCGGTCCTCGTAGCTACGCCTGCCTCGATAGAAGCCGTTGGGTAAACCGGAAAAGGCTGGTAAGCTGTCAGCTGAGCCGCCTGCTCAGCCTCTTGACGTGCTCTGTCTTGATCTACCGCGTTAAAGACTCCATTATGCGCCGGGCCATGCCCACCTGGCAAGTCACGGCACCGGACGTTGCTTCAGCCGGCCGCTGAAACCATGTGTCTGCTATAACTTGGGCTCCGGTTTGGACGAGGGGTTGAATGAATCCTGTCCCGGCTATATGAATATGCCTCATGTTGTGCCAAAGCCGTCTGAAGAAGTTCTCTGACCCTGGGGGTTTCGACCGCCGTTGGAGAATCGCCCTCGACCGGGAGAGCCGTCAGTCGTGCCGCTGCAGCGATCATGTTTTCCAATGGATTAGAATAATGACCCGGTGGTATTGGTACGTATCGAGGTGGGGCAGTATTCACACGGGGAGGCCCCATCACTTGCGGCTGAACCAGCGTTCCAACCCCGGGTGCCGTGATTTCTGGCAGGTTACTAGGCCCTGCACCAGGCGTGTTGAAGAGGTTTCGAGGATCATAAACCGGAGGGAGCCGAGATTGAGCCTTTTGATGCCTCTTTCTCATGACCTCATTGGATGCATTCTGATCCATTGTGAGCCGGAAAGACTGCGCCTGAATCAGCTGAGTCTGGGCGTCCAGAGCCGCCCGTTCTGCAGCCATCCTGATTCCTTGCACTGCCAGATCTTCCTTGGCCTGCGCTATATCCAGCTTTAACTGTGCCACTTCTGCATCATGTTGAGCTTGATCCGCTGGGACAACCGTGGCGGTTAACAGGGCAGTCATCTTATCCGTGAGATCCATCAGCACCTGAGCCGGCGAGTGCACAGGGCCTCCTGCCCCAGCGGCGGAGTTTTGAACAGGTTGCGTGCGGGCCATGAAGATTCCAACCCAGCTTGGCGGCTCAAAAGGGTCCGGAATACTGTCGTCATCGGAACAACCCCCGAGCCTGCCGTCTTGAAGTTGATACAACGAGTCCGTCTCACCTGTGGACGATTCACCATCAGAGCAGATAGTCGTCTCATCGCCAGATCTAGATCCTTCAGAGAGTCCTCCGTGGATGCATCCCACGAAAGCACGCTTCAAGGCAGGCAGAGTCCGGGCGGGTCTCGCACGCTGAGCCGTCTCAATGAGGTCGGTGCAGATGTCCGGCTCAGGGCCCGGCTCGCCGATCTTGCCAATGAAAATGTGGATTTCGCCGAAGGGGACCCGGTACCCGTACTCGATTGAGCCGGCGTCGGGGCCCCAGCCTGCGTCGTCGATGTAGAGCTTGCCGCGACGACTCTTGGTCATCCGGCCCACAGCGTATCCCTTGAGCCCTTCAAAGCTGCCCTTCAAGAACTCAAATCCACCGTGCGCTGGCCCCACGGTGGGCGCCAACTGTCGTGGAATAGTCACGGCAGATGTCCTCGTGAAAGGACTTAGTCGTGGAGCCATCGCAACTAGGAAGCTTAAAGGGGTTAAAGCGGGACAAAGGACACGAGGGTTATACTGGTTCGGCCCCTTACGGTGAAGGTAAAAGCCTACTCCAGTTGAGGTGGAATTACTAGGGTTTCGATGACCAGAGATCGAATCCGCTATGCCTGGCTATCGATTTGATGTTATCCATCCTGAACCGCCGCTGGGTCGTCCCTTTATATACAGAGGTTAACGCCCAGCGGTTCTCAAAGTCCCGGCCGGCTCATAAACAGTGTCCGGCTCGGTCTCTTAACTATTCTTGCCTTATAATACAAGTCATGCCATTACGGCGGTTTATCACTACAGGCTTTAAGTCGCCTATGGGCTTTAGGCCCTTTACTAAACCGCCATCTTCAAGCTTGATATTGGGCTTCATATGATGAATCGCCCCTCCTGAACGGGTTACGCCAGTAGTTATGTCCCCAACACCATCCATTCTATTGGCCTCACGCACGCCGTCGCCGATCATGCCCCTGCATCGTCGCACATTTTAGAACGGGACGGGACAAAACGCAACTTCAAAAAAGTTATTTTTTCGATCGGAAGACCTAAAAGTTCCCCCGCGAAAAAAAAGGAAGACCTAAAAGTTGTTGACGGAATGGAATGGAATACGCCGGGTCAGTCTCCGAGGACATATACCCGTCCCGTCGTCCTATCTCCTTTCCTTCTTCCTTGGGCAAAGGAGGCATCTTCGTGCTGCTGCCTCGGTCTGCATGCTGTCTGTAGCTTCTACTGCACTCCCGCGCTCTTCATCCCACCCCTTCGATCTTCCCTCTCTTCTTCTCTTCTCTTCTCTTCTTTAAAAAGCTCCCTCCCGAGCTTTCACTTGACGCCATAACTCGACCCACGCTTCTCCCCAACGCTTGCTTGCTTCCCGCCTTTCTTCCTTGGCCAAGTTAGCCAGGTCGACTGGGCCTATCTGGCTATCCATATCTCCAGTCCAAGCTCGTCTCTTCAATCCGAAGTCGAGCGCCCTCACACACACAAGAAAGATCCAGGAGAAACGATCAGTCGATCAGCACATCTCCTAAGCTAAAGAAACCGCCCGAGCGAGCTCCCTATCCACTCCACCCATCGCCATGGCCGGTCAGTGCTCTGTCCTCGCCCGTGCACACCACCAACAGTGCTGTCGGTCACCCACAAACTAAGAGAGCAAGGGGGGAGACAAAAACTCTTCTCTTGGTCTAGCGAGAATGTGGCAGCTGTCGTCGCTGCTTCAGAGGCTGGCCCGATCCATGGCTCTGGGAAAGGAGCGGAAGGAGGAGGAGCAGGGGACGGTGCTGCGGACGTCGGGGACGCTGCGGGGCGAGGGCTCCGGGACCTTCGCCGCCGTGTGGTCCCGCCGCGGCGAGAAAGGCACCAACCAGGACTGCTCCGTCGTCTGGGAGGTGAGTTCCATCCATCCATCGCTACATGTTGATGCTCTGTTCCACGTCTCGTGCCAATCATTGGTGACTTTATTATAGGAGCGAATTAGCGACGAGACAACTCTCTCGGATATCCTAATATTCTCATTAGGAACCGTAAACTAATATAAGAGTGTTTAGATTACTATTTTAGTGATCTAAACGCTCTTACATTTGTTTACAGAGGGAGTAGTAGTTATGAAGAAAAAGATATTGTGCATGGTGCCATGGTTGGTTGGCCCTGTCCCCTCATTGCTGTAGCCTGCAGAAAAAGTCTAGAAGAGTTTCTGACCACTGAATAATCAAACAGCTTCATGTACCTGTCTGCCTAAGATATGGGCTTCTCTCCCTGTCCGTTTGCCTAATCAATTTTCTGATTGTTTTTTTCTTTGTTTCTGTGAGGTGTTTTAGTTCGTTTTGTACTCTTCAGTACAGTTTTGTTGTTGCCGCGACAAGAAGTCTTCAAGGCAACTTAGACTCAGTATGTCGTTGTGCCACAAAATATTATGTTGAATTGTTTTGTTATCCACAAGTGAAAATTATATACAGAAATAAAGATGTTTCTTAGAAAAATGAGTCAAAACTGATTCAGTAAACGAGACTAACAATCTTTTTTCTTTTGCGGGAGACAGACTATAACAATCTATCGAGCAAAATGCCTAACCGAGCAATGAGGTAGTCTCTTAGTATACTACTACTGCTACTAAATTACTGACTCTTTTTTTGACTAACTACTAAATTACTGACGTTGGCCCTTAATTAAGCAGTTTTGTTTCACTGATGTAGTGCTACGTGGCTTCACTAGACATAGGTTTTGTAGCATGTTGTTCACGAGGTCCTTGGATATGGCGCTTGCTTTTGGCTTCTGGGCGTTTCTCTTTTATACTACTACTACTGTATCTCCATGCCAGAAAGGCATAATACGTGTCTCGGTTTGTTGGAGAGAAAAAGGTGTTAGGTTTTTGGTTTCTGAATCCGATGTGGCTTGGGTCCTTATCCAAGGCGAGCGGGTATGACTGCGATGGCAGAAAACGGTGCATTGCCTACATTGCACTACCTGTGGTATGCGTGAACAAAGACAGATTGCATGAGAAACGAAAAATCTCAACGAAAAGGGTAATGGCCGCCATGACCTCCTACCAGCTAAACAATGCTGGTTCGTTCAGTTAGTTATCATCTATGGTGTCACACTGAAAACTTAATTCTTCAGTTATCATTTACTCCCTCCGTTCCTAAATACTTGTCTTTCTAGGCATTTCAAATGAATATCACATATGGATGTATCTAGACATATTTTAGAGTGTAGATTCACTCATTTTACTCCGTATGTAGTCACTTGTTGAAATGCCTAAAAAGACAAGTATTTAGGAACGGAGGGACTATAATGGTACACCAAACCTAAACGAGTTCTAAAATATGCCCAAACCCAATGCCAAATCAGTAATAGGAGAAAGAACAAGAAAGAACACACTAAATCACGGCGTTGTTGAAGGAAAAAAAAAATCAGAAAGAACTGCTCTATCAAGAATTCTAGCACAAACGAGGCCTAAAATGAATTTTACTTGAATTTCGCTGCGTACATCTTTAATTCCTAGTAGTATTTTCATGCATGTTCCAAGTTCAAAATAGCCAACCCGAAATGTATACCAAGCTAAAAGTATACTACTTGTTCTGTGGTTTTCTCCTTCTCTTCAGGGGTTCGGATGCCAGGATGACACCATCTTCTGCGGCATCTTCGACGGCCACGGCCAGTGGGGCCACTACGTCTCCAAGGCCGTCCGGGACTCGCTGCCGCCATCGCTGCTGTGCCGCTGGCAGGAGGCCGTCGCGCTGGCGTCGCTCATCGACGGCGAGAAGAAGCTCTGCGACTCCCACTTCGACCTCTGGAAGCAGTCCTACCTTGCCGCCGCCGCTGCCGTCGACGACGAGCTCCGCCGCAGCCGCCGTCTCGACGCTGTCAACAGTGGCTCAACGGCGTTGTCGATCGTCAAGAAGGGTGACACGATGGTGATCGCGAACGTCGGCGACTCCCGAGCTGTCCTGGGGACCATGTCGGACGACGGCAGCATCGCCGCCGTCCAGCTCACCGTGGACTTCAAACCCAACCTGCCTCGTAAGTACGCTGCGACAGACGTGCTCAGGATTCTTGAGACGGCCGTTGCTCACGCTCGGTCAAATCTGATTATGCAGAGGAGAAGGCGCGCATCGTGCAGTGCAAGGGCCGCGTGCACTGCCACGACGACGAGCCCGGCGTGCACCGGGTATGGCTGCCCCACCGGGAGGCGCCGGGGCTGGCCATGTCGCGCGCGTTCGGCGACTACTGCGTCAAGGACTACGGCGTCATCTCGGCGCCGGAGGTGACGCAGAGGAGGATCGCCGCCCGGGACCAGTTCGTCATCCTGGCCACCGACGGGGTAAGCAGCCAACCACCTTTTTATGTCTTTGCTGTTGGCACAATCCTACTGCATCATCTGACGGTCGTCGTAAAATGGCGGCAGGTCTGGGACGTGGTCTCCAACGAAGAGGCGGTGCAGATCGTGGCTGCCACGCCGGACAGGGAGAAGGCGGCGAATCACCTCGTCCAGTGCGCCGTCCGTGCTTGGAGGCGCAAGCGGCGGGGCTACGCCGTCGACGACTGCTCGGCGATCTGCCTCTTCCTCCACCACTCGCCGCCATCGTAGACGGACAGCTTCGTCCCTGCATTGCCGTGAAGACCAAGGAAGGAAGAGAAAGACGTCCGTCCTTTTCTTGGTAGAGTGAGTGCAGACGTCGAGGTCAGAGACCAAAATGGCAGATCACAGCAAATCAGAGCGTGCGGCAGTTGGGCTGGCGATCGGGACGGTGGGCGAACTGCTGCCGGTGGATGACCGGAAAATCTCCCCAAACTGCACGAGAATCAACAGCAGCCAGCGGCAAGGGGGGCAGATGCATTTTTGTCCTCATTCTCTGTGTATGGCTCCGTCTTCGTTATGACGGGAAATAGTCACGATCATTGCCTTATTATCAGTGTACATCAATCACAACAGGGTCATACATCACCGCGTTTGGCGCCGATAATTTGCGCCCAAAACAATCGCAATCGTAGATATTCTGCACTGAAGCATCATGCATTATTTGGTGCATCCCTGTTCATATCGACTGCCGATTTGGTAGGAAGCAGTCACACAAGTGAGAATTTCAATCTGTGGTGGATGTGGCCGTGAGAGTCATCGTCGGGTTAGCCGCCGTAGCGGCTTCTTAGCGTCTCCGGTGGCTCCTCTTCCATGATGCCAGCTCCGGTCGTGGCCAAGTATTCCCTTATTGTGGTTCTCCGGTCACCCAGATAGGTGTGGTCTAAGAAGTTGCTATATGCTGGTTCTCCCAGATTCTTGGCAGCAAGAACACTGCAAGGCAATCAGACCCGTGTGAGGTGCTCGCAATATCAGAAGGATCGGGCTCTATCTACACCCCCACCTAATGATGGAGTGCCGATGACAGAGACAGTTAGATAGAAACGCGTTGGTACAAGGAACTAGAATGTTCAGAGCAATAACTTATTTAGTTATTTTTTGCTTCATGATGCATCTTGCTTTCAGATGTCACAAAGCAATGATATCATCTTGCTTGCTGAATGCCCCTTGCTTTGAGACGTCACTGATGAGATGTACCAGGAGAACAAATATATCCTATAATAATCGGTGCCTCGGTGGAGTCTCAAAGGTGTACAGTGATTTTAATTTGCAGAAGATGCCATTGCTGATGTTTATAACAGGTTTACTGAGGAACGGAATAAAAAATGCAACTATGTGGATAGTACAGCATAAGATGACTGAAGAGTAAATACATACCAGTGCCTGAGATATAGACGACAGGGTAAGATATCATCCCTCCATATTTTATCAATGTTGTACCGTCCATAGTGCTGATTATATATCTCTTTGCTTCCTGCAGAAAGAATTCGTTAACATTTTAGTGTGTTATGGAATTAGGAATGAGATTACAATTCTGGGCTGTCTTGTGCAATTATCCAAAAGTAAATAGCCTTGTATCTGCATAAGAAGGCATCACTTTGCCGTAAAAGGGTAAAAGAAATACCATGCTTAAAGCTTTGCTCATTGTCAAACATGTCTATGCTAATTCTACTCAGATGCCTTTGTCATCCTACGATTCCTTAGAATCCTGATTTCTTTTCAGTGGAACTTGATCCTGCGATTCAAAGTATATGTGTGACCCAGTTTTAAAATAACTTTATATTATACATGAGCAAACTATTACTATGCCTAGTAAACAATTGTTGATATCTCATTGTATTTTTATTCAGGTATCACCATGGCGATTTATGTAATTTTACCCTGGCTGGTCAATAGTAACAATTACGATAACAGAGGCAGATAAATATGCTAAAATACCTCAAAGAATAACATAGTTAAAAGTCATATGTTGTTATAAATTAACACAAACATGCAACAATTCTTCTCAGAAAGTTTTATCAAATATTATTAAATACTCCCTCTGTTCCTAAAGTATAAGAAGTAAACGTCTTATATTTAGGAACAGCGGGAGTAGCTTCAAAAAGGAAAACAGGATGCTGGACACAAAAACCTAAAAGAGAAGTCTAGATCACCACTGCAATGTATCAGATGAATATAAAAAGGGATGCCAAGTCACCAAGAAAATAGTCTTTCTACCAAATAATGGAAAAAGAAATATTACCTCTGTCTCAAAATGTAAGACCCCGCTTGGATATTGTTTCCTTTCTAAATCCCCCGTAAAACGTTGCCGGGTAAGAAAAAGTCAGGTGGGTTCGCTTGGTTCGTCGGATTGGGCCTGTAATATTTACACCTGTATCCCTTTTCACGCTCTTATTCAGTCGGTTTATGATACAGGCCACGACTCGTCGTTTTTTTTTCGGCTGGAAAACACCAGTGGCCCAGTAATATACGCATGTAAACTAATACAGCTGTATAATATTTACACCGATGCCAAGCGGGGCCTAAGCATGTCTGGAGCATGGTAGCCAAATGTATAGGAGCTGTAGATAGACCTGGTTGTTTCTCCCAGTATTTCTGGTGGATTCCAGCTTTCTTACCTAGAAGTCGAAACTTACAAATTGCGGGCTTGGCGGCGCTTTTGCTGGTGATGTGGAGACTTTGCAACATAATTTGTTTTGAATTTAAACTGGTCCGATAGCCTGCTGAATTTGTGTGCTATGCATGCTCGTTTATGCATTACTGGGCAGGCCTATAATCTGATGAAGTTCGTGTGATGCTGGAGGAAGGAGCGAATGCACTGCAATGTGAGGCACTGACGGCCCATGATGATGGACATGGCGAAGGAAGAAGGCAAAATCTGCGCCTGGAAGATGATGGACATGAGGAAGCTGAAGAAGACGATGGAAATGGGAACATAGCTATGGAGGAAGACAAAAAGAAAAGGCTGAGGTTTCAGTGGATACGCTGATGATCTGACTTCTCCTGATGATCTGGCACCCCTGACAATCAAGTTGTGTGCTGGGGTAGTTGGCTTTCAATCTCTGTAATATACACCATCGTTTTCTTAGCAGTTCTTGCTGCTGTTAGCTTAGACGCGGCAGCGACCTGCGAATTCTGTCGCTAGGCCCTTTCATTTCAGTGTGGACACAAATTTACTGGATGCTTTTGTTTTGTTTTCATTTTGTTATATTTTGATAGTGGAACCCAATCCTTTTTTTGGATCGTAATGGAAAAAAAATCCTACCATATCTTATCAACAGTCAAACGGACAACTGATATGCTGATAACCCAATGTCAATAACATTACAAAGTCAGTAGAAAAGTCATTAAAGTGAAATGCAGGACTGAAAGAAATTTGAGTGTCATATAGATTCAACCTTTGCATCTCACTTGGAAATACTCTTCATCGCTATAGCGTGCACAGACAACCTGAACCAATAAATTCCATGAAGATGAATAATAACTGCATTGCAGGCAGATCAAACAAAAAATTAAGCTAGAAATTCAGTCCCAAAATACAGGCCCTTACAGCTGGATTTGGAAAAGGCACTCCATCCAGTCCTTCAGGGACCACCTGACAACACATATATACATAAACAAAAGAGTTAACCTAAATTAAAAGCCAGGACTGGACACTGGACAATCTAAACTCCACCAAAAGCCAGGCTTGAGACGAAGAAACTGAAAACCTAACAAAATTGGTTAGCATGCAGTGAATTAACTGCTCACTCACAGCAAGAAATCTGAACTCGAGTTCCCTCTCGATGAAGGCTGGCACCTGCGAATATCCCAATTCAGTACTTCACTAAAACCTAAAAAGAACTTCACTGGATTGCACATGAACAAAAAGTTGCACACTATCATAAAGTGCAGCACAGTACCTCCTCCTCCTTGATTTCAAACACAGTGACAACTATCATTTCTCCCTCACAATGCTCCACGCTTAAGCTTGAGAACTCCTACAAGTCATCCCAATACTTCAATGAAAATCAAAACTTTATGGAAACCCAAATAAAAATGGCAGTTCCTGGCAGAAGTACACACTAAACTCTACATCCTCAAACATACAAATCTAAAATCAATAATTTTGATCTCTCAATAAAGCACCACACTTTCCTTTCTTCTATTACCATAGACAGCAAAGACGAGTATCCATGCTTCAGAAAATCTGCTTAAGCAGTAACAAAAGTCCTCTTCTGCTTGCAATAGAGTAATACAATAATTATCTTATACATTCGTAAACATATTTCCATGCCTCAGTTTTGTTCAGTGCGAGATGGTTTCATCCTTTTGGACTCCACAAATGGATCAAAAGTAGTTTGCGTTCACATGGTCAATTGATCCCACGAATATAAAAGAGAAACATTAAGCAATATAAAAAAATCACATGTTAGTCAATATAAAAGGTAAATAATTATATATAAAACGAGTTTCATGCATTAGTCAATATTAAAGATAAGCAAAAAATATCTTTTTCAGAAGTTTGTAAAAAGAAAAGTGATACGGTCATCTCCAAAATTGCATCTAGCTCATATCAGTGGCGGTTATTTGATTGGATAGATGCCCTAACTCCACAATGAGAACTTCTCTTTTCCCTCTGTATCTTTCAACATAGCAAAAATCAACAGTCAAGCGCAGCTATGAAAGAGGTGAAATATGTAATGTGTCCTATAAGAATGTCAGAAAAATGAACACCACAGAGAAGCTCAATTCCCTATCACCCTGACTATTTGGTCATCCAGGAATTCCAAACATCACAACATTCAGGCAGAATTGCATATGACAGCTCCGAGCAATCCATCCATGTCCCTATGGAAAATTGGAAATACTACACACCTTGTAGAGTCACACACCACTACGCCACAAACAGAACTATACAGGAAATGCAACCAGACGGACTATGCGTACACAAAGATGAAGCACGAGTACTGACAAGGCCACAAGGGCATCATAAAGATATGCATACAGTATGCTTGCCTTAGTGGCCTCAATGGCGATGCCGCGCTCGAAGAAGATGGGGGCGGCGTGGGCGAAGACGCGCCGGAACCCTCGCAGCGCCGCCACACGGAACCCCTCCAGCTCCGGGAACGTGCTCCTCGCGCTCCGCTCTGGCGTCAGGGACCTCGAAACTTAGAGCCTATGGTTTGGACTCGGAGTTTATTACTGACGGGGAGCGCGGTGGAACTAACCGGAAAGAAGGGAGCCGAAGCCGATGACGGAGATGAGGCCGTCGGGAGAGGCGATGCCGGCGAAGTCGGCGGCAGAGGCCAACTCGCTGAAGGCGTCGCCGCCGCTGCTGGTGGCCCGGGAGGCCGCGGTAAGAGGAGGCATGAGGCGGCGGCTGCGGCGGATGGACGGCAGAGAGGGTTCCGGCGATCGCCGGAGGTGGATGAGGGGTCGTCGGTGGAGGGTGGGGCGGTCTCCCGCGTTGGATTTTGATCGGACAGCTGCGGATGGCCCGGGGCGGAGCGTTCCGGCGGAGGCGATGCCGCGCATTATTGGGGAAAGGACAGGCAGTCGTGTGCTTCGCTTACAGTCACCACGGCAGCTTGTTGGTTTTCCAATTGAGGTGTGATTGCATAGTCAGCTCATCACAGTTTAAAGTCTCAGACTTAGGCATCGGTGCTTGTATTTTTCGAAATTATTTTAATCTTTTCGGCAATGTTCGTTTAGTGAGAGGATACTTTTGTGTCGACTATGAGGCGTCTCACTTCATCAATCTCAAAATGCCATGTTGGTTCAGTCTCTCAGAGGTGCTTATAAGGGTAGAATGTACGTACATGCCTTCATAGAAATGAGTGTATGCTCGTGTACATGAACAACTTTAATTGTATTGTGGTCAAAAGAGCAATCAATCGTGTTGTTGACCAGTAAATTAAACTAGGACCCGGCTACCGAGCGCCGTTGCGCTGGTTCGTTGATTCGAGCGCACCCTCCCTCACAGAACGGCCAGAACTGCTCCGCGTGATGCGCGCGTTGCTAGGAGTCACAATCAGCACCCTCACCCGCCATGCATGCATCCATCCACATCCATCCATCAGGCACTAGCTAAGCCATCTAGTACGTGTATGGCAAAGTAGCTGCTCAATGATGCCTAGCACACGTGTGTGCTAACTTGCTTCTTTGCTACGTTTTCTTACACACCTGCAACTGCTCGTGTTGCCTAGCTTGTTGTGTCATCGCCGGTCGCCAAACCCTCATCAACAGATTCGTTCGCCTGCTGCCTAGTGTACCGTGCCGAACGCCCCCTCGCCGAATGATCCGTCTGGTCACCTAGCGTATCGCTCATTGGCACCGTTGCCTGGGAGCCAGGCCGACCAATCTAACGGCCCCGATGCCAGACTACGTCCCTCGTGTCCCTCCTTTTTGAGGCGTATGCTAGATCGTGTCCCTCACAACCTCCTCTACGATGAATCGATGATCACTACAGCACACTGCCCATACCTCTTGCGACGACCACCACTACTACCTCAAAAATGAAGTGAACATCGCCCCTCGGAACCACGGCATCACTCTGTTGCGCACCGCGTCATCACCTGGCCCGCGTCTATATCAAGCAAGTTCATAGGAAACGGGGATTAGCAACCACTTGTACGTCATACGAGTACATCTTCTACTACATCATATCACAACTCTTCATCGGTCCGGACCATAGAGGTAACTATTGCGACCTTCTCATCGTACTAGTCATTGACCGCGCCACTGGCAAGGTCAGATAACGCTATCACATACCGGAGTCACTATAAACGTCCCTCATGAGTATACCTACTTGGGTCAAGACCACATCACTCGCCCGGAACGGGGATAATTCAGTACTAAGTTACTTTTAGTTGAGTTTCTTTGAGTTGTTGACACAAACCTATTTGAAAGGTATCTAAAACCTTTAAATATTGGTCGAAATATGGTCCTGGTGATGCTTCTGTTCATGAGCATTGGGCAACTCGATGGATGCATTTAGGCAATTGTATGGTTGATTGTGGGCAACTATGTTATCTTTCATGTACATTGCATAAGAAAGGGATCCAAACAGTGTAGGGCAAACTCTAACGCATCTCTATGACATGAACCTAATTGAAGGGTAACTAAAACCTTTAAATATTGGTTGGAATATGGTCCTGGTGATGTTTCCGTTCATGAGGATTTGGCAACTCGATACATGCTTTTAGGCAATTGTATGGTTGATTATGGGCAACTATGTTATCTTTCATGTATGGTGCATAAGAAAGGGATCCAAACAGTGTAGGGCGAACTCTGGTATCTTTTTTTTGAAATTTTTAACGTATCTCTCTGACACAAACCTAATTGAAAGGTATCTAAAATCTTTAGATATTGGTCAAAATGTGGTCCTGGTGATGCTTCCATTCATGAGGATTGGGCAACTCGATACATGCTTTTAGGCAATTGTATGTTTGATTGTGGGCAACTATGTTATCTTTCATGTACAGTGCATTAGAAAGGGATCCAAACAGTGTAGGGAAAACTCTGGCATCTTTCTCTGAAATTCTTAACGCATCTCTATGACACAAACCTAATTGAAAGGTATCTAAAACCTTTAGATATTGGTCAAAATATAGTCCTGGTGATGCTCCCGTTCATGAGGATTGGGCATCTCGATACATGATTTCAGGAAATTGTATGGTTGATTTTGGGCAAGTATATTATCTTTCATGTACGGTGCATAAGAAAGGGATCCAAATAGTGTAGGGCAAACTCTGGTATCTTTCTCTGAAATTCTTAACGCATTTATATGACACAACCCTAATTGAAAGGTATCTAAAACCTTTAGATATTGGTCGAAATATGGTCCTGGTGATGCTCCCGTTCATGAGGACTGGGCATCTCGATACATGATTTTAGGCAATTGTATGGTTGATTTTGGGCAACTATATCATCTTTTCATGTACGGTGCATAAGAAAGGGATCCAAACAGTGTAGGAAAAACTCTGGTATCTTTCTCTGAAATTAGGTTTGTGCCCGCCCGAACCGCGCACCCCACCTGGTCCCCTTCTCCCCTCCTTTTTCTTGGCTACCAACGCCAGGTACCAAATCCCCCAGCATGTCGTCCTTCTTCTGCTCCTCCCACCTAACAGTTCCAGAATCCTCTCTCCTTCCGATCTAAAAAGCTTGGCAATCATGACGCTTTGAACAGGTCATCTTTCTCCCGTCCTCAAATGCACCAATCAAATTATAGCAAAAAACAGCTGGCTGAAACATGCACACCCCTCTCCATCCCCTCCCGCTCCTTCGCTTTCACTTCTTTTAATGATCGGGGATACTTGAACGGCCAAAAAACAGGTTGATGATCAGCAAAAACTTGGTTTGTCTCCTTTCACGCATAGATAAGCTATTGGGCAAAACACATTTTCCTGTAAGAACTTCAAAAAAACGACCAAAAAGCTAGGCAACTATGTGTTGCAAGTATAGAGCCTTAAAACAGTTCATGCTATGGACCATAGATCATGTTGTTTTCAAAAGAGTAAAATCACACGAGGCAAACATACCTGTGATTTTCAGACAACTCATAATAAAATTTGAAGCAATTACAATCAGGCATGTAAAACAGGTCTGCTCACATATAAGTTCCTTGCAGTAAAAATTATCATGCATCCCCCCTATGCAAAAGTAAACAAAACATGCAACAACTTTGCCTGTGATTTCAGGCAACTCATGATAAAATTTGAAGCAACTAGTGTCACACGTTAAAAAAAGGGGTTGATGCCCCTATAAGGTCCTTGCAGTAATATCAGGCAACCCTTTGTGTGCAAAAAAGTAAACAACCGCAAGAACAGCAAAGATGATGGTATTTATAGGGATGGTATATATAGGTGACAATATCACATATGTAGGTGCATTATATACACAAGTAAAAATGAAAAAAACACGGTTGGATAATATCAAAAGTGTACTAGCCATATGTCCCTTCTCCCAACAAAGACATACTGGTTTTAAGCAACTATCTTGTGTGCTATAAGCAGCTTTGTCCATGCAAAAAATGTAGAAATCTTGTTTAGTGCAAATACAATAAAACTTTGTCCACACAAAATTAGGAACTGTTTTTGTTACAGAAAAAATATGCAGATTTTTTTAAAAATGTTTATGTCCTACTACTTAAAATGAAGCAACTTCCTCCCAATTTCGTTGGTGCCTATGATCCCAATGATATGATTTAGCGGGCAAGTTTGTGGAGTTTTCCAATAACTCCACTGTTTTCAACACATAGTAGTTGGTCTATTCTAACATAGGTTGAAATTCACCAAACTTTTTTTAGAGCAATTCTGGGAACTATGAAGGCAACTTTAGTGCTATAGAAAAACAACTGTTTGGCCTTGTATGACTACCTATCGGTGTGGATTCCTTCTAAGTTGGGTACGATGACTACCAGATTGACAACTTTCATCTCTAAGTTATCTACCATAAGGCCAACTCCAACGCGGATCATCAACTTGTCCCCAAATGTCTGGGCCGACATGTCCGGACACCTTTCACTAGTAGAAAAAGGGTCATCTGTCCCGGTTGGTAAGGGCCTTTTGTCCCGGTTGTTGAACCAGGACTAAAGGGTCGTTACTAATGCCCTAGCCCTTTAGTCCCGGTTCTTACACGAACCGGGACAGATGGGCCTCCACGTGGCCGCTGCGGCCAGCCCAGGCAGGAGGGCCTTTGGTCCCGGTTGGTGACACCAACCGGGACCAAAAGGCATCCACGCGTCAGCATTTCAGTGGCTGGGGTTTTGTTTTTTTTTTGAAAGGGGGGAGGGTTTAGGGGGTAATTTAGGGTGTGTAAGCTAGCTAACAAAGAGAATTGTCCTCTCTTATTTCCGTGCTTGATTTACCAACGCTACTGCTATGCCTAAACATGGCTTAGATTAAAGTGAAGGCAACATGTGGTGCATGTCGAAAGTAATATTAATCCTAACTTGATCAAGTTTGGATTAGTACTACTTTCGACATGCACCACATGCTTGTTGCCTTCACTTCATTCCAATCCATGTTCATTTCACCCACTGATATATAATAACTCTTCATGCCCGCATCATGCATCATCATAATAACAAGTCCTACTAATCATCATCATACAACTTCTACTCGTTATTAATAACAAGTCATACGATCATCATCCTCATAGTCATCGAACCAACCCTACTTAATTGTTCTTAGCACATGATCATCAGTATTAGGTAGGACCTAAATACCCTCTTTAAGGTAAAATAGCATAAAACAATATAGACCCCGACTCTCCATTATGGAGAATGGAGATCATCCTGTCTCCAATTTTTGCGCTTCGCTTCCTTTTGCTTCCAAGAACCTCCTTGCGACTGTCCATACATTTTTTCCATTCTTTGATTTTCATGTCTCCACTTCTTTTAGAAATCCGGTATGGACAGTTGAGATTCGTAGGATGACCTGGTTGTATGTTCAAAACATCAAGCCTACCATTCTGATACATCAAATGAGGCACACAATCCTCTGGGATTATCTGTTGAAAAACATAGTAATAACTTCATAGTTAGCAATGATGTACTAGTTTTAGAAGTATGCAAAAGATGCACGGATGTCGTAATAGTAAGAAATCTTACCAGGGTATCTCCATAGTAGTTACCGTAGTTCAACACGTGCACTAGTGGCACGTATTGACCATAATGTGGAGGAGTTTTACAATAGATATTGTAATTCTCAAGATCAGTACAAAATCCGACCAGATGAGTTTTCTCCTTATAAGTTAACTCAGAGCCATCGGTGTAGTAGGTTCTGTCTACCATGTTCCGCACATTGTTTGAACAATCAAAAATAAGCTGTCAACTATTTTGAAATGAACAATATAAATTAGCTAATAACTATGTTTGAGAAACTCACATAGCGGTAGAATTGGAGGCGTATCAACAAGGACCCAAATGTCCATATTGTCTTGCTCGATGTCAGGATCACCAAGATCCATGGTGACAAGCATACCCTCATCAAAACCATACATCTTGCAAAATGCTTCCCAATTTTTGCAACCAAAATGGGTTACGCTCTCAGAATTATACAGATTTACTTCAAAATCTATATCATGATGGGTCCTTAGGTGAATTTTCTTTGTTTCCATACTTTCATGGTCTTCAAAACCCATCCTCTCCAAGACGTAGCGTCTTGCATGGCATGGGATAAGCTAGTCGAATTGTAAAAGATGAAAAGTACACGTTGAAATAGTTGAAGTCGTGCTTAATTACGAAAAAATAACACTTGTCGTCGTTGCGTACCGTTTCAACATCGAAGGTCTCCTCCAGCTTAATACTGAAGCGCCGATCTTCGTCCAGGTGAGGCCTGTCGCACTGACCTCGGTCGTCGTGGCACCAGTCGCACTCCCCCGGGAGACTTTCGTCGTCCGAGTACGACATTTCCTATGTTCATAATTCAAATATTAAACGTCTACAATTAAATATATGTACTAAAAAACCTAAGTTAGATCATTATTATTCATCACGGGTTGACTATCGGTTTGTCGAGTCTTTTCTTGAAAACTCTCAGCTCACGTGGTGTATACATTCGACCGTTGGTGATGGTCGCTCCTCCATTTGTCCCCGAGTGCATTACACCAAAATGTCTAGCACACGGGAACAAAGGAGAAGCGACCCCCACGACAACAGTCGGGATTCTTCGTCCTCTCATATATATATATGGTGGAACTCTCCCTCACTGATTCCTCTCTGACATTTGCGACCGTCGGTGATGGTAGCTCCTCCTTTCGTTCTCGAGTGCATTACACCAAATTGTCTAGCACACGGGAACGAAGGAGAAGCTACCCCCACGACAACAGTCGGGATTCTTCGTCCTCTCATATATGGTGGAGACTCGACAGACTTAAAGTCAACCCGAAATATCGTTTAATTATCTTTCTAAAAGAGGATTTGGCTGGTCTCACCTCGATGTCGGAGGGGGCGGTGACGGGGACGACGGCGGGGATGATGGAGGGGCCGGGGGCTCCTAGATTTCTGCGAAAACAAAAACCCTATAAGCTATCAACTAATCATATGCATACGCCTTGCATAGTGCTCTCCAATTTTAGCATTCAAAGTAGGAGTAGTTTTCCACTTTGAGCATTCAATAAGCAAAATCAAATCACAAAATAAAGTAGTATTCAAATTAGGATGCATTCAATTATAAGCAAAACTACATCATCTCCATGCGTCCGTACATCGTCGAATATTATCACTAATACACCTCGAATACTATCATACATATAGCATCGCTAGTACAGCTAGAACCGTAGCGCCCGACGGGTATCGGCGCGGGCGGTGGACACCCAAAGGGACGGAACCATCACAGGATCATAGCTCCAGTGAGATCCCTGAAGAACCTGCCAGGTATTGTCGAACCTGCCCTCCAACGCAACCATGTAGCGACGGACGTGCTGGTCCTCCTCGCTGACACGGTGACGTACCACCTCCGCGGTGTCCGGAAGCCTCGGCACCGTCACTGGCCCACGCGACCGCCACCAAACAAGGATCGGGTCAACGACGGGCTGGCTCCTCACCAACCTACGCCCACCGGAAGGTAGCACCTCCCAAAACCAGCCCGGCGGAGCCCAGTCCCGGACATGGCCCCTCTGATCAAGCCGGCCTCCTCCGCCGAGTCGACGACGAGGATGCGGGATAGGCATCGTCGACGTCGATGCGGGAATAATTGCTTTAACTAAAAAACAAACTAGTTCTATTAATTTCCTTGCTAAAAATAAACTACTTCTATAGTAAAATAAACTAGTTTTGTTAAATCATCTAGTTCAACTACTAATTAAGCACTTACTATAAATAAAATAAAGTAGTACTTACTAAAAATAAACTACTTCTATATATAGTAAAATAAAGTAGTTTTATTAATTATTCAACTAGTTCAACTAAAAATAAACTAACTTTAAATGCACTAACAGTAGAACTAATAACCTAAAATGCACTAAATCAACTAACCTTAAATGTAACTTTTGCAACACAATTTTTTCCTCTCCTCTTCTAACCATAAACATTGAAAAAAATAAAACTATACAGCCTAAAAATGCTATGAACAAAAAAAAACTATGAACACATACATCCATCCATATACATGCATATCCATCCATCCATCCATCCATACATACATACATCCATATACATACATACATACAAAAACAGGGGCGGCGGCGTGGCGCAGGGGGCGGCGGCAGCCGCGGCAGCGCACGGATCGGGATGGGAAGGGGCTCACTGGGGGCTCGAGGCAGGACGGCGACGAGGCCGGTGACGAGGACGACGACGAGGCCGGTGACGATGACGGCGACGAGGACGGCGGGCTCATGGGGGAGGGGTTACGCGCGTGGCGAGGGCTCGGGGAGGAGCGGCGAGGGGGCGGCGACGGCGAGGACGACGTCGACGGTGGGTCAGGGGTGGGGCGACGGCGTCGGGGCAGGGGCTCGGGGCGACGACGACGACGACGACGAGGAACGGCCTGGCGGCGTCGGGGGGAATGGGAGCAGTTGGCGAAATTTTCACAAGTGCTACCTTATATAGCAAAACCAATGGTACCGGTTCGTGGCACCAACCGGTACCAACGCCCACCTATGGTCCCGGTTAGTGCCACGAACCGGGACCAAAGGTCTCTTTTAGGCAGCCCAAAGGGCGGGAAACTGAGGCCTATGGTCCCGATTGGTGGCACGAACCGGGACCATAGGTGGGCATTGGTACCGGTTGGTGCCACGAACTGGTACGAATGCCCACCTATGGTCCCGATTGGTGGCATGAACCGGGACCATAGGCCTTGTGCTGGCACGGTGCGGTGGGAAGTTTAGTCCCACCTCGCTAGTTGAGAGGGGCTCGGAGTGGTTTATAAGCTTTGCTGCCGCCACCCTCTCGAGCTCCTCTCTATTGCAGGCTTACGGGCCTAATCTCTACTTTGCCATGCTGTTGGGCCTATTGGGCCTTCTGCGGGCCTGAATCCTGGCCCATTGTAGGGTTTCTAGTCGTATTCAGGCCGTGGAGGTCCAGTAGGTGGCATTTTTTCCTTTTTATTTTTTATTTCTACTTAAAACTGAATACTTATAGTTTTTTAGTGATTTCTTTTTTGCTTTTAGGTCACAAAAATTATAAACTTTCTGTTAGTGCCATTAGTTTTAAAATTTATTTTTTAAATGTATGTGAATCACTAGTTTTATGAATAAATTTACTATAAAATAGATTTTTGAGTGATTCCATTTCCTGCTATTTAATATTAATATGTTTTATCATTATACTCAATTTGGTTATTTTAGGTTATTTTAAATATCTATTTTAATCAAAACCAGATTTTGTTAATTTTTTGCTATTAAATTCTTTTTGCTATTAATGTTTTGAACAAAAAATACTTTGTTAATATAAGTTGCATAAAATTTATATAATTTTAGTTTCAAAAATACTAGAGGTTTATATAAGCTTTTTAGTTGATTCCTTTTGCTATTATAGTTTTATAAAAGCTTTTTAGTTGATTCTTTTTGCTATTGAAGAATATTATAGTTTTATTTTAGTTCATCATAACAGAATATTTTAATTGATTTTAGTTTTTTAGTTGATCATAACAAATATTATAGTTTTATGCATTTTATTATTTTTCATGCATTTACTGCTTTTTTGAGCTATAAGACCCGAAAATTGAAAAGCATTTCAAATGAACTCCGAAAAGGTTGAAAATTGGCATGGTATCATCATTTCACCCACATAGCATGTGCAAGAAAGTTGAGAGGGTTACGACAAAAACTAGATGCACTTCGTGTACAAAACGGACAATCTCTTTCGAAGTATCAGGATTTCATACGGAAACTCGTCTGTTACAAAGGGATTTCATTTTTTAAAACTTATTTGAACTCCTGACTTTTTGTGTGTTCAAAATGCACCATTCAAAGCCACATCATCAATTTTCAATCCTTTCTGACTTCATTTGTTATTTTTCATGCATTTACTAATTATTTTGAGCTATAAGACCCTAAAATTGAAAAGCATTTCAAAATGAACTCTGAAAAGGTTGAAAGTTGGCATGGTATCATCATTTCATCCACATAGCATGTGCAAGAAAGTTGAGAGGGTCCCGGCAAAAGGTGGATGCACTTCGTGTACAAAACGGACAATCTCTTTCGAAGTATCAGGATTTCATACGGAAACTCGTCTGTTACAAAGGGATTTCATTTTTTAAAACTTATTTGAACTCCTGACTTTTTGTGTGTTCAAAATGCACCATTCAAAGCCACATCATCATTTTTCAATCCTTTCTGACTTCATTTGTTATTTTTCATGCATTTACTAATTATTTTGAGCTATAAGACCCTAAAATTGAAAAGCATTTCAAATGAACTCTAAAAAGGTTGAAAGTTGGCATGGTATCATCATTTCACCCACATAGCATGTGCTAAAAAGTTGAGAGGGTCCCGGCAAAAGGTGGATGCACTTCGTGAACAAAATGGACAATCTCTTTCGAAGTATTAGGGTTTCGGACGTAAACTCATCTGTTACAAAGGGATTTCATTTTCTTGAACTTATTTGAACTCCAGACTTTTTGTGTGTTCAAATTGAACCATTCAAAGCAGAGACTGATTTTGAATGGTGCATATTCAACACACAAAAAGTCTGTAAAGATCGCCAACCCCAACATAAAAAAATGAGCATACATGCGCCTATAGAGAGAATTCAACCTAAATTCATAATAAATTTCTATGAATTTCAGAGAAATTCACTCTGAATTTAGGTCAAATTCCCTGTATAAGGGCATCTATTTTCATTTTGAGAGGAGATCAACAAGGCGGAGAGGGACGGGCTTATAAACCGGTGTGAGCGCCCTTCGGTTGGCGAGGTGGGACTAAACTCTGACCGCAACGAGGACCAACCCTTTAGTCCCGGTTTGTGGCACAAACCGGGACTAATGGTCATGGGCCAGGGGCGAGTCGCATTGGTCCCGGTTCGTGCGTGGAACCGGGACCAGTGGCCCACGTGGCCCGGCCAGCCCCCTGGGCTCACGAACCGGGACTAATGCACCCCATGGGTCCCGGTTCGTGCAGAACCGGGACTAATGGGCTGGCCAGGCCCGAACGAAAGCCCTGTTTTCTACTAGTGTTTTAGTCATAAATCATTGGTCACCTAATTTTTCTGGACAGGTTTGTGCATCCGATATGCCCCAAACTAAATAACGAGGAGGTGTTCTACGGACCCTTGACGTCCCTAATAAAGTGCATGTATGGGCGGTGGATCATGCTGTTTTCAAAAGAGTAAAACAAAAAGACAACTTCACTTGTGATTTCAAGCAATCCACATTAAAATTTGAAGCAACTACTATCAGACGTGTAAAAAAGGTCTGTTGCCCCATTTGAGTTGCAGTAAAAAATAGCATGTATCCCCTGTGGAAATGTAAAAAGGAAACTGATGTGGGCACTTAAGATGCCCTAACAACACTTTCAAAACGTAGTAGTTGGTCTATACTAACGTACGATGAAATTGGCCAAAAATAATTTAGAGCAATTCTGGGCACTAAGAAGGCAACTTTAGTGCTATAGAAAAGCAACTCCTATTTTTCCTAGTATGACTACCTATCAGCGTGGATTCCTTCTAAGTTGGTTACCATGACTACCAAATTGACAAGTTTCATCTCTACCAGAAGGCCAACTCCAACGCAGATCATCAATTTGCCCCTAAATGTCTGGACCGACCTGTCAGACACCTTTAGTCATCCAACGATGGTCGCTTTATTTTTTTGGACATGTTTGTGTGTCCGAAATGCCCCAAAACTAATAGCGAGGAGGTGTTCTACGGTCCCGTTGACGTCCTTAATAAAATGCATGTACGAGAGGTGGATCGTGCTGTTTTCAAAAGAGTAAAACCACATGAGACACCTTTACTTATGATTTCAAGCAACCCGCATTAAAATTTGAAGCGACTACTATCAGATGTGTAGAAAAGGTCTGTTGCCCCATATGAGTTCCTTGTAGTAAAAAATAGCACGTATCCCCTGTGCAAAAGTAAAAAGGAAATTGATGTGGGCACTTAAGACGCCCTAACAACACTTTCAAGACGTAGTGGTTGGTCTATTCTTGTTGGAAATATGCCCTAGAGGCAATAATAAATGGTTATTATTATATTTCTTTGTTCATGATAATAGTCTATTATTCATGCTATAATTGTATTGTCCGGAAATAGTAATACATGTGTGAATACATAGACCACAACGTGTCCCTAGTAAGCCTCTAGTTGACTAGCTCGTTGATCAACAGATAGTCATGGTTTCCTGACTATGGACATTGGATGTCATTGATAACGGGATCACATCATTAGGAGAATGATGTGATGGACAAGACCCAATCCTAAGCATAGCATAAAAGATCGTGTAGTTTCGTTTGCTAGAGCTTTTCCAATGTCAAGTATCTTTTCCTTAGACCATGAGATCGTGCAACTCCCGGATACTGTAAGAGTGCTTTGGGTGTGCCAAACGTCACAACGTAACTGGGTGACTATAAAGGTGCACTACGGGTATCTCCGAAAGTGTCTTTGGGTTGGCACGGATCGAGACTGGGATTTGTCACTCCGTGTGACGGAGAGGTATCTCTGGGCCCACTCGGTAATGCATCATCATAATGAGCTCAATGTGACTAAGGCGTTAGTCACGGGATCATGCATTGCGGTACGAGTAAAGAGACTTGCCGGTAACGAGATTGAACAAGGTATTGGGATACCGACGATCGAATCTCGGGCAAGTAACATACCGATTGACAAAGGGAATTGCATACGGGATTGATTGAATCCTCGACATCGTGGTTCATCCGATGAGATCATCGTGGAACATGTGGGAGCCAACATGGGTATCCAGATCCCGCTGTTGGTTATTGACCGGAGAGGCGTCTCGATCATGTCTGCATGTCTCCCGAACCCGTAGGGTCTACACACTTAAGGTTCGGTGACGCTAGGGTTGTAGAGATATGTGTATGCGGAAACCCGAAAGTTGTTCGGAGTCCCGGATGAGATCCCGGACGTCACGAGAGGTTCCGGAATGGTCCGGAGGTGAAGAATTATATATAGGAAGTCAAGTTTCGGCCACCGGGAAAGTTTCGGGGGTTACCGGTATTGTACCGGGACCACCGGAAGGGTCCCGGGGGTCCACCGGGTGGGGCCACCTATCCCGGAGGGCCCCGTGGGCTGAAAGTGGAAGGGAACCAGCCCTTAGTGGGCTGGGGCGCCCCCTTGGGCCTCCCCCCATGCGCCTAGGGTTGGGAACCCTAAGGGGGGGGCTTCCCCCTTGCCTTGGGGGGCAAGGCAACCCTTCCCCCTCTTTGGCCGCCGCCCCCCCTTGGAGATCCCATCTCCCTGGGCCGGCGCCCCCCAGGGGGCCTATATATAGGGGGGAGGGCAGCAACACACAGCCTTGGGCGCCTCCCTCCTCCCCTGCAACACCTCTCTCTCTCTCTCTCTCTCTCTCTCTCTCTCTCTCGCAGAAGCTCGGTGAAGCCCTGCCGGAGACCCGCTACATCCACCACCACGCCGTCGTGCTGCTGGATCTCCATCAACCTCTCCTTCCCCCTTGCTGGATCAAGAAGGAGGAGACGTCACTGCACCGTACGTGTGTTGAACGCGGAGGTGCCGTCCGTTCGGCACTCGGTCATCGGTGATTTGGATCACGGCGAGTACGACTCCGTCATCCACGTTCATTGGAACGCTTCCGCTCGCGATCTACGAGGGTATGTAGATGCACTCCTTTCCCCTCGTTGCTAGTAGACTCCATAGATGCATCTTGGTGAGCGTAGGAAAATTTTAAATTATGCTACGATTCCCAACAGTGGCATCATGAGCCAGGCCTATGCGTAGTTACTATGCACGAGTAGAACACAAAGCAGTTGTGGGCGTTGAGTTTGCCAATTCTTCTTGCCGCTACTAGTCGTTTCTTGTTTCGGCGGCATTGCAGGATGAAGCGGCCCGGACCGACCTTACACGTATGCTTACGTGAGACAGGTTCCACCGACTGACATGCACTAGTTGCATAAGGTGGCTAGCGGGTGTCTGTCTCTCCTACTTTAGTCGGAACGGATTCGATGAAAAGGGTCCTTATGAAGGGTAAATAGAAATTGGCAAATCACGTTGTGGTCATACGTAGGTAAGAAAACGTTCTTGCTAGAAACCTACAAACCACGTAAAAACTTGCAACAACAATTAGAGGACGTCTAACTTGTTTTTGCAGCAAGTGCTATGTGATGTGATATGGCCAGAAGATGTGATGAATGATATATGTGATGTATGAGATTGATCATATTCTTGTAATAGGAATCACGACTTGCATGTCGATGAGTATGACAACTGGCAGGAGCCATAGGAGTTGTCTTTATTATTTTGCATGACCTGCGTGTCATTGAATAACGCCATGTAAATTACTTTACTTTGTTGCTAAACGCGTTAGCCATAGAAGTAGAAGTAATCGTTGGCGTGACGACTTCATGAAGACACAATGATGGAGATCATGATGATGGAGATCATGGTGTCATGCCGGTGACGAAGATGATCATGGTGCCCCGAAGATGGAGATCAAAGGAGCATGATGATATTGGCCATATCATGTCACTATTTGATTGCATGTGATGTTTATCATGTTTTTGCATCTTATTTGCTTAGAACGACGGTAGTAAGTAAGATGATCCCTTATATTAATTTCAAGAAAGTGTTCACCCTAACTGTGCACCGTTGCGAAGGTTCGTTGTTTCGAAGCACCACGTGATGATCGGGTGTGATAGATTCTAACGTTCGAATACAACGGGTGTTGACGAGCCTAGCATGTACAGACATGGCCTCGGAACACACGCAATACACTTAGGTTGACTTGACGAGCCTAGCATGTACAGACATGGCCTCGGAACACGGAGGACCGAAAGGTCGAGCATGAGTCGTATAGAAGATACGATCAACATGGAGATGTTCACCGATCTTGACTAGTCCGTCTCACGTGATGATCGGACACGGCCTAGTTAAAGTCGGATCATGTATCACTTAGATGACTAGAGGGATGTCTATCTGAGTGGGAGTTCATTAAATAATTTGATTAGATGAACTCAATTATCATGAACTTAGTCTAAAATCTTTACACTATGTATTGTAGATCAAATGGCCAACGTTGTCCTCAATTTCAACGCGTTCCTAGAGAAAACCAAGCTGAAAGATGATGGCAGCAACTATACGGACTGGGTCCGGAACCTGAGGCTCATCCTCATAGTAGCCAAGAAAGATTATGTCTTAGAAGCACCGCTAGGTGAAGCACCAATCCCAGAGAACCAAGACGTTATGAACGCTTGGCAATCACGTGCTGATGATTACTCCCTCGTTCAGTGCGGCATGCTTTACAGCCTAGAACCGGGTCTCCAAAAGCGTTTTGAGAAACATGGAGCATATGAGATGTTCGAGGAGCTGAAATTAGTTTTTCAAGCTCATGCCCGGGTCGAGAGATATGATGTCTCCGACAAGTTCTTCAGCTGTAAAATGGAGGAGAACAGTTCTGTTAGTGAGCACATACTCAGAATGTCTGGGTTGCACAACCGCTTGTCTCAGCTGGGAGTTAATCTCCCGGATGACGCGGTCATTGACAGAATCCTCCAGTCGCTTCCACCAAGCTACAAGAGCTTTGTGATGAACTACAATATGCAGGGGATGGAAAAGACCATTCCCGAGGTATATTCAATGCTGAAATCAGCGGAAGGGGAGATCAGAAAAGAACATCAAGTGTTGATGGTGAATAAAACCACTAAGTTCAAGAAGGGCAAGGGTAAGAAGAACTTCAAGAAGGACGGCAAGGGAGTTGCCGCGCCCGGTAAACCAGTTACTGGGAAGAAGTCAAAGAATGGACCCAAGCCCGAGACTGAGTGCTTTTATTGCAAGGGAAGTGGTCACTGGAAGCGGAACTGCCCCAAATACTTAGCGGACAAGAAGAAGGCCGGCAACACCAAAGGTATATGTGATATACATGTAATTGATGTGTACCTTACCAGTACTCGTAGTAGCTCCTGGGTATTTGATACCGGTGCGGTTGCTCATATTTGTAACTCAAAACAGGAACTACGGAATAAACGGAGACTGGCGAAGGACGAGGTGACGATGCGCGTCGGGAATGGTTCCAAGGTCGATGTGATCGCCGTCGGCACGCTACCTCTGCATCTACCCACGGGATTAGTTTTAAACCTCAATAATTGTTATTTAGTGCCAGCTTTGAGCATGAACATTGTATCTGGATCTCGTTTAATTCGAGATGGCTACTCATTTAAATCCGAGAATAATGGTTGTTCTATTTATTTGAGAGATATGTTTTATGGTCATGCCCCGCTGGTCAATGGTTTATTTTTGATGAATCTCGAACGTGATGTTACACATGTTCATAGTGTGAATACCAAAAGATGTAAAGTTGATAACGATAGTCCCACATACTTGTGGCACTGCCGCCTTGGTCACATTGGTGTCAAGCGCATGAAGAAGCTCCATGCAGATGGACTTTTGGAGTCTCTTGATTACGAATCATTTGACACGTGCGAACCATGCCTCATGGGTAAGATGACCAAGACTCCGTTCTCCGGAACAATGGAGCGAGCAACCAACTTATTGGAAATCATACATACCGATGTGTGCGGTCCAATGAGTGTTGAGGCTCGCGGAGGATACCGTTATGTTCTCACTCTCACTGATGACTTAAGTAGATATGGGTATGTCTACCTAATGAAACACAAGTCTGAAACCTTTGAAAAGTTCAAGGAATTTCAGAGTGAAGTTGAGAATCAACGTGACAGAAAAATAAAATTCTTACGATCAGATCGTGGTGGAGAATATTTAAGTCACGAATTTGGTACACACTTAAGGAAATATGGAATAGTTTCACAACTCACGCCGCCTGGAACACCTCAGAGAAATGGTGTGTCCGAACGTCATAATCGCACTCTATTGGATATGGTGCGATCTATGATGTCTCTTACCGATTTACCGCTCTCATTTTGGGGTTATGCTTTAGAGACTGCCGCATTCACTTTAAATAGGGCACCATCTAAATCCGTTGAGACAACACCGTATGAATTATGGTTTGGGAAGAAACCTAAGCTGTCGTTTCTAAAAGTTTGGGGATGCGATGCTTATGTCAAGAAACTTCAACCTAAAAAGCTCGAACCCAAGTCGGAAAATGCGTCTTCATAGGATACCCTAAGGAAACTATTGGGTATACCTTCTACCTCAGATCCGAGGGCAAGATCTTCGTTGCCAAGAACGGGTCCTTTCTAGAGAAGGAGTTTCTCTCGAAAGAATTGAGTGGGAGGAAAGTGGAACTTGATGAGGTGATAGTCACCCCTTCCGAACCGGAAAGTAGCGCAGCGCGGGAAAATGTTCCTGTGGTGCTTACACCGACTGGGGAGGAAGTTAATGATGATGATCATGAAGCTTCGGATCAAGTTACTGAACTTCGTAGGTCCACAAGGACACGTTCCGCACCAGAGTGGTACGGCAACCCTGTCCTGGAAATCATGTTGTTAGACAACGGTGAACCTTCGAACTATGAAGAAGCGATAGAGGGCCCGGATTCCGACAAATGGCTAGAAGCCATGAAATCCGAGATAGAATCCATGTATGAAAACAAAGTATGGACTTTGACTGACTTGCCCGATGAGCGGCGAGCCATAGAAAACAAATGGATCTTTAAGAAGAAGACGGACGCAGATGGTAATGTGACCATCTACAAAGCTCGACTTGTCGCTAAGGGTTATCGACAAGTTCAAGGGGTTGACTACGATGAGACTTTCTCACCCGTAGCGAAGCTGAAGTCCGTCCGAATCATGTTAGCAATTGCCGCATACTATGATTATGAGATATGGCAGATGGACGTCAAAACGGCATTCCTTAACGGCTTCCTTAAGGAAGAGTTGTATATGATGCAGCCGGAAGGTTTTGTCGATCCTAAGAATGCTAACAAAGTATGCAAGCTCCAGCGCTCAATCTATGGGCTGGTGCAAGCATCTCGGAGTTGGAACATTCGCTTTGATGAGATGATCAAAGCGTTTGGGTTTACACAGACTTATGGAGAAGCCTGTGTTTACAAGAAAGTGAGTGGGAGCTCTGTAGCATTTCTCATATTGTATGTGGATGACATACTATTGATGGGAAATGATATAGAATTCTTGGAAAGTATAAAGGCCTACTTGAATAAGTGTTTTTCAATGAAGGACCTTGGAGAAGCTGCTTATATATTAGGCATCAAGATCTATAGAGATAGATCAAGACGCCTCATTGGTCTTTCACAGAGTACATACCTTGACAAGATATTGAAGAAGTTCAGTATGGATCAGTCCAAGAAGGGGTTCTTGCCTGTATTGCAAGGTGTGCAATTGAGCAAGGCTCAATGCCCGACCACGGCAGAAGATATAGAAAAGATGAGTGTCATCCCCTATGCCTCGGCCATAGGGTCTATTATGTATGCCATGCCGTGTACCAGACCTGATGTAAACCTTGCCGTAAGTTTGGTAGGAAGGTACCAAAGTAATCCCGGCAAGGAACACTGGACAGCGGTCAAGAATATCCTGAAGTACCTGAAGAGGACTAAGGATATGTTTCTCGTTTATGGAGGTGACGAAGAGCTCGTCGTAAAGGGTTACGTCGACGCTAGCTTCGACACAGATCTGGATGACTCGAAGTCACAGACCGGATACGTGTATATATTGAATGGAGGAGCAGTAAGCTGGTGCAGTTGCAAGCAAAGCGTCGTGGCGGGATCTACATGTGAAACGGAGTACATGGCAGCCTCGGAGGCAGCACAGGAAGCAGTCTGGATGAAGGAGTTCATTACCGACCTAGGGGGGATTCCCAATGCGTCGGGCCCGATGACTCTCTTCTGTGACAACACTGGAGCTATTGCCCTTGCGAAGGAGCCCAGGTTTCACAGGAAGACCAGGCATATCAAGCGTCGCTTCAACTCCATTCGTGAAAGTGTTCAAAATGGAGACATAGATATTTGTAAAGTACATACGGACCTGAATGTAGCAGATCCGTTGACTAAACCTCTCCCTAGGGCAAAACATGATCAACACCAGGACGCAATGGGTGTTCGATTCATCACAATGTAACTAGATTATTGACTCTAGTGCAAGTGGGAGACTGTTGGAAATATGCCCTAGAGGCGATAATAAATGGTTATTATTATATTTCTTTGTTCATGATAATAGTCTATTATTCATGCTATAATTGTATTTCTTTGTTCATGATAATAATAGTCTATTATATTTCTTTGTTCATGATAATATGCCCTAGAGATATGTGTATGCGGAAACCCGAAAGTTGTTCGGAGTCCCGGATGAGATCCCGGACGTCACGAGAGGTTCCGGAATGGTCCGGAGGTGAAGAATTATATATAGGAAGTCAAGTTTCGGCCACCGGGAAAGTTTCGGGGGTTACCGGTATTGTACCGGGACCACCGGAAGGGTCCCGGGGGTCCACCGGGTGGGGCCACCTATCCCGGAGGGCCCCGTGGGCTGAAAGTGGAAGGGAACCAGCCCTTAGTGGGCTGGGGCGCCCCCCTTGGGCCTCCCCCCATGCGCCTAGGGTTGGGAACCCTAAGGGGGGGGGCTTCCCCCTTGCCTTGGGGGGCAAGGCAACCCTTCCCCCTCTTTGGCCGCCGCCCCCCCTTGGAGATCCCATCTCCCTGGGCCGGCGCCCCCCAGGGGGCCTATATATAGGGGGGAGGGAGGGCAGCAACACACAGCCTTGTTCGCCTCCCTCCTCCCCTGCAACACCTCTCTCTCTCTCTCTCGCAGAAGCTCGGTGAAGCCCTGCCGGAGACCCGCTACATCCACCACCACGCCGTCGTGCTGCTGGATCTCCATCAACCTCTCCTTCCCCCTTGCTGGATCAAGAAGGAGGAGACGTCGCTGCACCGTACGTGTGTTAAATGCGGAGGTGCCGTCCGTTCGGCACTCGGTCATCGGTGATTTGGATCACGGCGAGTACGACTCCGTCATCCACGTTCATTGGAACGCTTCCGCTCGCGATCTACGAGGGTATGTAGATGCACTCCTTTCCCCTCGTTGCTAGTAGACTCCATAGATGCATCTTGGTGAGCGTAGGAAAATTTTAAATTATGCTACGATTCCCAACAATTCTAACGTAGGATGAAAAACATTGTTTAGAACAATTCTGGGCGCTATGACGGCAACTTTAGTGCTATAGAAAAGCAACTTCTATTTTGCCTAGTATGACTACCTATCAGCGTGGATTCCTTCTATGTTGGTTAGCATGACTACGAAATTGACAAGTCACATCTCTAAGTTGTCTACCATAAGGCCAACTCCAACGCGGATCATCAACTTCTCCCCAAATGTCTGGACCGACCTGTCCGGACACCTATTCATTCAACGATCACTTAATTTTTATGGACAAGTCTATGGGTCCGCAATGCCCCAAACTGAATAACGAGGAGGTGTTCTCCGGCCCCCTCGACGTCCGTAATAACATGCATGTATGGGCGGTGGATCGTGCTGTTTTCAAAAGAGTAAAACCACATGTGACAACTTTATTTATGATTTCAAGCAACCGGCATTAAAATTTGAAGCAACTACTATCAAAAATGTAAAAAAGGTCTGCTGCCCCATACGAATTCCTTGAAGTAAAAATTAGCATACATCCCTTGTACAAAAGTAAAAGTCAAGTTTATTTCAAAAAGACTACTGAACTTTTCCGACTTTTGTATTTATTAAAAACAAAATCCAAATCCTGGGTGTAAATACACCCAGGAACCAGGGGCTATTTCCCACCAAATCAGTCACTAGTGTAACATGCATGGTCATGATCATGGTGCAGTTTAATACATCTGACCCTATTAGAATTTCTACTGCGCGATCAATTAATGTGTTGTGCTCATTCCGTGGATGGATGGATCCCTACGCGCGTCCTATTACAGAACACACAAGGGAACAAGCTAGGTCCATATGAATTACCACCTGATGTTCAGCAATGACTACGGAGCCCCCCTGGTTGCATAAGAAACTTTTACTGAGTGATTTAGGCAAGTACTATTAATATTGAGGCAACTTATTTCATTGAAAACTGCAACTTTCGTGTAAATTAACAATTTCGTTTCAGGAGAAATTGGTCAGAACAAAAGAAGGGGTCGACGGGCGACATTGCATATGCCAAGAGGGCAGAGATGGGTGCAGACCAGTCGGCGCAAGGGTAGAAGGCAAAGGCAGCGGCGCTGGAAGATCACCTAGTGCCTCCTCGTTGGATTTGTTCAATCAGGAGTTTCATGGGTGTCCTCCGGCAGAGGTAGATCCTCGAGTTAACCTCGGGGTCGACGAGGAAGCGGGACGTGCCGCGACCCCCTGCCCATGCGGCCGCGTCAAGAGGTCAGCTAACGGGAGGAAGGAGGAGGTGAAGGTCTCAGATCCGGCGCCGATGGGTGAGGATGAGGAGTTGAAGCACTGGTCGGGGTCGCTCTAGCATGGGACCTGGTCGAGCGCCATGGCGGAATCTACCGCGTGGGAGACGAAGGCCTAGACAGCTGCCGTCGAGCGGTGCTGCAGGGGGGACGGTGAACGGATCAGAGCTGCCGCGAGGGCGTCGGAGACGACTAGTGCGAAAGGAAAGGGGATTTTGGATTTTGCGGTCGGGACAGATGGGTTGTCTGCCGCCCGACCAGGTAGGACCTGCACGCTCGGGATCGCCTTGCGATGGAATCGTGCGGCAGATGCAGCGTGCGCTCGAGGTGATGAACCAGCGCAGCTGCGCGGTTCAGAATTCAGGATTAAACTATCCATACGCATACATATGTTGGTGTTGTGAGGAATATATAAAAAGGATTATAAGTAAATTAGCACATGTCTATTGGTATAATTATAAAATGGTCACTCGGTGTGTACAATGGTTGATAAAACTGACTTATTAATCATGTCAAGTAATCTAGAAACAGCAAAAAAATATGACACGCAATAAGTTATCTCTTAATCTTACCTTTAGTAACTAGATATTTCTAAAGCATGATGAAATATTTATTGCTAAAATATCATCTCTTAATTAAGAGAAGAAAAAGTCATTTTTTTCTAGTTTTTGTTTCCTCTACATTGTATTTATCTTACATGGCACTGCTACCATTGCACATAGTATGTCCTTAGTAAAGACGTGTGTTCAACCTGAACAGTCATGTTTTAATCATGTATATACACCTCTTGTATCAATCAAATTAATGATGCATGATCTTTCACTTCCTTTCAGTCAATTTTACTTCTAGGCCATTCGCATTTTTCTTCCTAACTCGAACCCAATATTGATATTTGCTCCTTTCATCATGCTAAAATTTGCCCTTCTTCCGCCTGGTGCGTTTATAGGAATGCCCTTCTGAGTCGTTTTCATCCATACAAAGGCATTTGACCGTTTACCAAACATTTCCTGAAGAATTTTGCCCATGTCTCCATATGCCGCTTACAAGTGGACCCCTCTCACCATCTCTCTTTCTCTTACATGTGGGCCTAACTAGAAAAGACAAAAATGAAAAAATACAAAAGGAAAAACTCTCTCTACCTCGAACACTCTCTCAACTTCGGCGAACCCGATTCCGCGAACCTGCGTCGCTACCGCCGCTAGCTCCCTACGCTTCACCGCTCTCTCCGCTTCCTCCTCCCTCTCTCTCTCTAGTCACCATACCTGCGCTCAGTCAGCGAACTTGCGCCGCGACTCATCTTGCGGATAAACCTAGGCCTCCTTGCCCTTAACCCCACACCGACCACACCACGAGGGAGTTCTTGATCAACCCACGCCACTTTTCAATCCCCTATACACATTCTTCCTCCCTTGGGGCCGCCACATCAAGAGCGCGTCTTAGGCGTAATGACGTAGTGCACGAGGCAACTGGGCTTCCATAGAAGAACTGACGTGTTTTGGAGCTCCACCGAGACGTGATACGTCTCCAGCATATCTATAATTTTTTATTGTTCTGTGTTATTATAGTATCAATCTTGGATGTTTTATATGCAATTATATGTCATTATATATCAATTTTGGGACTGGCCTATTAAATTAGTGCCAAGTGTCGGTTGCTGTTTTTTGCCTGTTTTTGGTTTTCCAGGAAATCAGTACCAAACGAAGTCCAAATGCCACAGAACTTTTTGACAATTTTTTTCTGGACACAAGAGGCCCTAGAAGCTTTGGGAGGAAGTCAGAAGGCGAAGGAGGTGGCCATAAGCCACTAGGGCGCGCCCTGGTGCCTTGTGGGTCCACCTTTGCTCCGTTTGACCTAATTCTGCCTCTATAAATTCTCTAAAATCGAGAAACCAATAGAGAGCCACCTAGAACACTTTTTCCACCACCGCAAGTTTCTGTTCTCGCGATATCCCATATGGAGGCCTTTTCCGACACTCTGCCGGAGGGGGAATCAGTCACGGAGGACTTCTACATCAACCTTGTTACCCCTCCGATGATGTGTGAGTAGTTTACCACAGACCTACGGGTCCATAGCTAGTAGCTAGATGGCTTCTTCTCTCTCTTTGATCTTCAATACAATGTTCTCGTCCATGTTCTTGGAGATCTATTCGATGTCATCTTTTTGCAGTGTGTTTGTTGGGATCCGATGAATGGTGAGTTCATCATCAGATTACCCATGAATATTATTTGAGTCTTCTCTAAACTCTTTTATGCATGATTATTATAGCTTTGTATTTCTCTCTGATCTATTGATTTGGTTTGGCCAACTAGATTGATTTATCTTGCAGTGGGAGAGGTGCTTTATGATGGGTTCAACCTTGAGGTGATATATATTCTTATGACAGAAAGGGACAAGACACGTATTTGTATTGTTGCCATTAAGGATAAAATGATGGGGTTTATTCATATTGCTTGAGTTTACTCTGTCTACATCATGTCATCTTGCTTAAGGTGTTACTCCGTTCTTATGAACTTAATACTCTAGATGCATGCTGGATAGCAGCGATGTGTGGAGTAATAATAGGAGATACAGGCAGGAGTCGGTCTACTTGTCTCGGACGTGATGCCTATATACATGATCATTCCCTTGGATATCGTCATGATTATTCGCTTTTCTATCAATTGCCCAACAATAATTTGTTTACCCACCGTATGCTATGTTCAAGAGAAAAGCCTCTAGTGAAAACTATGGCCCCGGGGTCTATTTTTATCATATATTAAAATCCAAAAATACTTTGCTGCAATTTTATTTACTTTATTTTATTTTGTATTTTCATTTATCTATCACTATGAGATTTGATCCTTGCATTTAACCGTCAAGGGATTGACAACCCATTGTTTGCATCGAGGACAAGTATTTGTTATTTTGTGTTGTAGGTACTGCTAACGAGGTGTTGCTTGGTTCTCCTACTGGATTGATAACCTTGGTTCTTAACTGAGAGAAATACTTATCTCTATGGTATTGCATCATCCCCTCCTCTTTGGGGAAATACCAACGTAGCTCACAAGTAGCAGGAAGAATTTCTGGCGTCATTGCCGGGAAGATAGTTGCACTTATATCTTTTAGAGCACAGTGGTGGTTATATTTTAAAGAAATAGTTACACTCTCATGCTTCACTTATACGTTTTTGAGAGTTGATAACACTAGTGGCAATTAGTACAGGTTATGAATTTGGTCCTAATATGGTAGGTATTCAAGAGGGATATAATTAAAACTTTTGTGTAGATCACTGAATATATGATAAGTTTGATTCCTTGCAATAATTTTGCGATATGTGGGTTGTGCTAGTGAGAAATTGTGGTTTAGTAAGAATATTGGTGTTAACTGTTACGTCTCCATCGTATCTAATTTTCCTAACACTTTTGCTCTTGTTTTAGACTTTAATTTGCATGATTTGAATGAAACTAACCCGGACTGACGCTGTTTTCAGCAGAATAACCATGATGTTGTTTTTGTGCAGAAATAAAAGTTCTCGGAATCGGACAAACCTTTTTGGAGAATTATTTTGGAATAAATAAAAAATACTGGAACGCGCCCTGGTGGGTAGTGGGACCCACGAGGCTCCGCCGACCCTAATTCCGATGCTATAAAATCTTATTTTTCCAGAAAAAATAGGGGAGGAAGTTTCTGAAGGAAATATGCCCTAGAGGTAATAATAAAGTTGTTATTTTATATTTCCTTATTCATGATAAAGGCAATAATAAAGTTCGTCGTAAAGGGTTACGTCGATGCAAACTTTGACACTGATCCGGATGACTCTGAGTCTCAATCTGGATACATATTGAAAGTCGGAGCAATTAGCTAGAGTAGCTCCGATCAGAGCTTTGTAGACATAGAAATTTGCAAAATACATATGGATCTTAATATGGCAGACCCGTTGACTAAACCTCTCTCACAAGCAAAACATGATCACACCTTGGTACTCTTTGGGTGTTAATCACATGGCGATGTGAACTAGATTATTGACTCTAGTGAACCCTTTGGGTGTTGGTCACATGGCGATGTGAACTATGGGTGTTAATCACATGGCGATGTGAACTTTTGGTGTGTAGGATCGAAAGTATGTCTAGAGGGGGGTGATTAGACTACTTGACCAAAAAAATCTAGCCTTTTCCCAATTTTAAGTCTTGGCAGATTTTAGCAACTTAGCACAAGTCAAGCAATCAACCTACACATGCAATTCTAAGAGTATAGCAGCGGAATGTAAATCATTGCATATGAAGGTAAAGGGGAGGAGTTTGGAGGGAGCAAACGCAATGTAGACACGGAGATTTTTGGCGTGGTTCCGATAGGTGGTGCTATCATACATCCACGTTGATGGAGACTTCAACCCACGACGGGTAACGGCTACGTGAGTCCACGGAGGGCTCCACCCACGAAGGGTCCATGAAGAAGCAACCTTGTCTATCCCACCATGGCCATCGCCCACGAAGGACTTGCCTCACTAGGGTAGATCTTCACGAAGTAGGCGATCTCCTTGCCCGTACAAACTCCTTGGTTCAACTCCACAATCTTGACGGAGGCTCCCAAGTGACACCTGTAAGTGCATCTAGTGCCACCCCTAGTTGGTTTTGGAGTATTGACGACAAACCTGATTGAGGGACTAATGTGTTTGTGAGAATTGCAGGATAACACAGGTAGTAGTCCCTCATTGATTCGTTTACCTACCGGAGATGACCCCTAAAAAATGTGTGAAGACATTGAAGACAATGGTGGTATGTGAAGATATTCACAACAAAGATTATGACTCGAGAAGACATTCACGTGAAGACTATGGAGTGCGAAGACATAGCTGTTTCATAGTTCCTTTTCTTCTTTGTTGAGTCATAGGAACCACCGTACTGTTAAGTGGGTCCAAGTGAACAAAGTCAGAGTGACTGAAGTGAAGCTCAACTCAAATCCTATGTCTTCGAGCGAAGACAATGAGAGCAAATCTTATCAGAGTCGGATTAAGTCAGCTTTACTTTAGCCCAAGTCAAGCTGCCGCGTGTGTTTGAAATCTGACCATTGGACACGTGTCAGTTCCTTAGTGACCCAGGGTCATTTGGACAAATCAGGTCGGGTTGCCTCCTGGATAAATAGCCCACCTACACCATAAATTGGTGGCTGCTCAGAGTTAGTGCACGACTTTTGTCGTTTGAGAGCAAACCCACCTCCGAAGCATTTGAGAGAAGATCCTTGCGAGGCCACAAAGCCCAAAACACCCAGAGCCCAAAGAGTGTTTGGCATCACTGAAGTCTTTCTGTCCGCGTGATCTGAAGACTTGCTACACTTGAGGATTGTGAATCCTCCAGCCGGTTAGGCGTCGTGTTCTGAGCATCCAAGAGTCATTGTGGATTGCCGGTGAACGAAGTCTGTGAAGGTTTGGAAGTCTACCTTGAAGACTTACCAGAGTGATTGGGCGAGGACTAAGTGCCCTTAGCTCAAGGGGAATAAGGTGAAGACGCGGTCTTCTGAGTTAAATCTCAGCCTCCCTAACCAGACATACAGTTGTCACAGCAACTGGAACTGGTCCAACAAATCACTGTCCTCACCAAGCAACTGGTTCTATCTTCTCCCTCTCTTTACTTACAGTTTGTCTTCTGAAGTCATTGCCTGCTTGAATTATCTGTTTGACTTCACTGTGTGACGACTATTGTTGTTTGGCTTCATACTATCTTCCATCCTGATCCATACTGCCTAGCTGCCATTAGTCTTTGTGATTTCACTTCATTGTATACTTGACTATGGCTTGCCTGGTGTAGTCTACCTTCCGCTGCATGTCAATAGGTTCATTTTTATTGTTTGTCTTCGAAATTCCCATGTTTTGAAGACTTTCATAAAAATCGCCTATTCACCCCCCTCTAGTCGATAACTAGCACTTTCAATTGGTATTAGAGCAAGGTACTCCCTTGTTCTGTGTGATTCGGTTTAACCACCTGGAGTTTTAGCTATGTCGACTGCAGGGATATTCAAAGTCTCCGCTGCGTGCCCTGTCTTCGATGGCACTGATTACCCCTACTGGAAGAATAAGATGCGCATGCATCTTGAAGCCATTGATGTCGATCTATGGTATGTCGTCAAGAACGGTGTTCCAAAGACTGGTGAAGGTGTCACTCTGCTGATGTCAAGAAGTTCGTTCAACTGGATTCTACTGCCAAGAACATCATCTGTGGTCATCTGACCAAGGACAGTATGGCCGTGTGAGTGTTCTGGAAACGTCGAAGCTAGTCTGGGACTGGCTCTCCAAGGTCAACGAAGGCGTCTCAACCCAGAGAGATCAAAGATCAGAGTCCTTCGCAACCTCTTCAACCGCTCAAGAGAAATGACAATTGAGAATATCCAGCTCACGTTTTGATCGCCTCACTGATATCACCAATGGAGCTTCATGCACTCGGTGCCACTGAGATCACCAGCATGAAATCGTCAAGAACTCCTAAGATCACTTGACAGCTCGTTTGAAACCCTAGCCCTGATGATTCAAGAACGCCCTGACTTCAAGACACTCGATCCGTCTGACGTACTCGAGAGGATCAACACATGGATAAAGTGATGCTTGTTGAATCCCTTGGTTTCAACTTAATGTCTGTCTCAATGCTTTGTGATTTGAACATGATTGTGATATTTGGAAAATATCGTTGCCTCATTCTAATGGAAGTCTGACAGTCTCTAGTCTTTGAAGGGTACCGGAAAGATGATTTGTACATGGTAGATTTCCCAGCAGGACCACAGTTGGCCGTATGTCTTCTAGCAAGAGCTTCAGAGTGCTGGCTTTGGCATCGAAGGCTAGGGCATGCTGGCATGAGGAACTTGCACACTCTCGCGAAGAAGAAACACGTTGTAGGCATCGAGGGCGTCAAGTTCAAGAAGGATCATCTGTGCGGTGCCTGCGAAGCTGAAAAGATGACGAGGGCCAAGCATCCGTCGAAGACAATCATGACTACATCTCAACCCTTCGAGCTGCTTCACATGGATATCTTTGGACCTACTCACTACTCTACTCTCACTACCACTGCTTGCCTCTATGGTTTCGTCATTGTTGATGATTATTCAAGATATACATGGGTGCATATAATCCTCTACAAGAATGAAGTGCAGGATGTCTTCAGACGCTTCGCCAATCGTGCCATGACGAACTATGGCGTCAAGATCAAGCATATCAGAAGTGACAACGGCACAGAGTTTAAGAACACCAGCCTCGACCTTTACCTGGATACATTGGGCATCACTCATGAGTTCTCTGCTCCGTACACACCTCAGCAGAATGGCATCGTGGAGCACAAGAATAGAACACTCATTGAGATGTCTCGGACGATGCTGATGAATAAAGGCTCCAAGAAAGTTCTGGCCGAAGCCATTGGATACTGCATGCCATGTCATCAACCGTGTTTACCTTCACAAGCTTCTGAAGAAGACATCCTATGAGCTCCTAACTAAGTCTTCAACCTCTTTCACTATAAAGTGGTTGAAACTGTGGATGTGCGGTTCAATGAGACTAACGGCTCGCAAAGAGAGCACCTGCCAAATGTGCTAGATGAAGTACCTCCTAGTGAATCAATCAAGCTAATGGGAACTGGAAAATCATACCTCAGAGGCACATGCTGAAGAGGAATTATCATTACTGCTCCGGATCAACCTGAAGACAATGTTCAGCCTGAAGCCAATGCTCAAAATGAAGATAATGGTTAGTAAGAGCAAAATCTTCGTCCAGCTCATCCTCGTGTTGCAAATGAAGTACATATTGAGAAGATTATTGATAGCATCAATGCACCCGGTCCACTCACTCGTTCAAGAGCAACGCAACTAGCAATTTCTGTGGGCACTTTGCATTTGTCTCAATATCAGAACCAAGAAAGTTGCTAAAGCCTTCATGGAGCCTGAATGGATTCAACCTATGCAAGAAGAGCTTCAATAGTTCGAGCTGATTGGTCAAGCGTCCTGACCCTCGCAAGCACAACATAATAGGCACCAAATGGATATATCGCAACAAGCAAGAAGAGCATGGTCAAGTTGTCAGAAACAAGGCTCGTCTCATTGCTCAAGGTACACTCAAGTTGAAGGAATTGACTTCGATGAACATTGCTCGGTGGCTAGGCTTGAACCATTCGTATACTGCTAGCCTATGCCAACCATCACAACAATCTTCTGTATCAATGGATGTGAAGAGTGCCTTTCTCAATGGCAAGGTTGAAGAAGAGGTGTATGTTGCACAACCTCCTGGCTTGGAAGATCCAAAACAGCCTCACATGGTTATACAAGCTCAACAAGGCACTGTATGGCCTCAAACAAGCCCTCGTGCGTGGTATGACACACTCAAAGACTTCCTGAGAGGCAAAGGCTTCAACCTGGTTCTCTAGATCCTACACTCTTCACGAAGACATATGATGGAGAACTATTTGTGTGCCAAATCTATGGGATGACATTACTTCGGCTGCACTGACAAGAAATACAGTGATGAGTTTGGACACATGATGCAAGAGCAATATCAGATGTCCATGATGGGGTGAGCTGAAGTTTCCTTGGTCTTCAATCCGTCAGCCAGCAGCAACGTCATCTTCATATCTCAAGAGAAATACCTCAAAAGACTTCCAGAAGAAGTTTGGGAATGCAAGACTGCAAAGGATACACGACGCCAATGCCAACCAAAAGTCAATCTGAGTCCCGACGCCTGGTAAGAGTTTGATCAAAAGGTTAACCGCTCCATGATTGTTATTTACTTTATTTATGTGCATTCTAGGCCAGATATAATGCTTAGTGTTTGCATGTGTGCCCGATTCCAAGCGGCACCAAAGGATCGCATCACTTAGCTGTGAAGCGAATTCTTCGATATTTGGCTTACACCCCAACACTAGGATTATGGTATCCAAAGGCTCAGAGTTTGATTAGTTGGATTCTCAGATGCTGATTATGCTGGTGACAAGGTTGATCGCAAATCCACATCAGGCACATGTCACTTTCTGGGACGATCACTTGTCTGTGGTCTTCAAAGAAGCAGAACTGTGTGTGTCTCTCCACTGCTGATCTGAATACATACTGCTGGATCTTGCTGCGCTCAGCTTCTATGGTAGAGCAAACTCTCAAGGACTACGGTGTCCACTTGAAGCATGTGCCACTCTATGCGACAATGAAAGTGCCATCAACGATGCCAACAACCTAGTTCAGCACTCGAAGACAAAGCACATTGAAATTCGTCATCACTTTCTCAGAGATCATGTCCATGAAGGAAGATATTGATATCATTCACGTCAACACTGAAGAGCAATTGGCAGATATCTTCACAAAGCCCTTGGATGAGAAAGTTTTGCAAGTTGCGGGTGTCAGCTAAATATCTTGAATCCTCAAATGTCCTGTGATTGGACACACATCCTAACACTTATGCATATTGATGACTTAGATGTGCACACACATAAGTAACGTAATTTCAATCATGAAAACTTAAACTCTGAGTGTGAATACATTAATGCGAATTTGACTTCGGAGCGCCACGATAATTGTGCGCCGTGTCTGGGTCTAATACTTCCTATACGGTGGGTAGCGCCACCACCAAAGTTTTGTTTGAAGTGTTTCTCTTGGTGTTACAATTGCAAAGTCTTCGCATTTGATTTGTTTTCAGCATTGATTTGAATTCATGATTAACTTCACAATGTTGATTTGGTCTTACTCAGATATATATACTGTGTTCTGTCCTCTACTGTCAGTGTTCTGGGAACGGGGGTCCCCAGACTTGCCTGCCTGTGGCCCACAGCATGGCTGAGCAAGCAGGCCGTACGGCCCATCTTCATCAACAAGGCATCCAAGACCCTCGCGAGGGACCGAGCCTCGCGAGGCGGACGACGCAAGACCTCCTCTGGAGTAGCCTAGCCAGGCAGGCTCACGAGGAGCGAAGATGTCAAGGCGGGGCAAAACCTCACGAGGCTCTCTTGACGTGAGCCATGACGAACGGCACCAGGCGGGCGCCAGGCGGGTGCCAGCGCACGCAGCGTCCTTATTTCCTCTTTGGTGCTAAGGAGGCCAGCGCAGGCGAAGAGTACAGAGGCATCAGGCAAAGGTTGCTATATTGGTGCAACGAGACCAAGACCAGGAGGACGTCAAGACGGAGCTCATCGTGGAGCCCAAGGCAGCGTCACCACCAGAGCTTTTCGCACGCGAAGACCGCTTTTGTCAGGATAGCTTGTCTAGTTGTCCCCCTTCAAATTTGCCGCCGTTGTTTGACTCCCTTCCCGCTCGATATGTGGGAAGAGGACCAGGGCCTATATAGTAGAGCTAGCACCATAGTAGAGGGAGGGGATCCGACCCTTATCTTGATCGAACCCGATCGAGAGCCTAAGCCACAAGAACACCTCAACTCAGAGGGCTGTTCTTCCTGTACTGTTCTCATCAGCCCAAGAGGCAATCCACACCACCACACTGGAGTATGGGTTATTACACCACAACGATGGCCGAACCAGTATAAATCTCGTGTCTTTCTGTGTCGCGAGTTCGTCGAGTTCGTCCGCGAGACCTTAGCGAGCTAGGGCGTAGATCGGTAGGAGGGAGAGACTTCACTCGCACCCCAGTGTTCGAACCTTAAGGGTTTGCCGGAACCCCACATCCAACATTTGGCGCGCCAGTTAGGGCTGCGCCGGAGCTCCTCTCCCCCAACCTGCGCCCCGTGCCGCCGCACTTCGCTCCCATGGCGGGTGCCCCGCCATCCACCTCCGCGACCTGCGTTGACACCGGGGCATCTGGGTACCGAGCCCTGGCCCCTGCTCTGCGCCGAGTGCGGTGGCCGACCAAGTTCAAGCCAGAGATGCCGCCGCGTTACGACGGCGCGGCAAACCCGACGCCGTTCCTGCTGGCGTACGAGGAGGCCGTCCTCGAGGCCGGGGGCGACGACAAGGTCATGGCCAACTGGTTCCCCATGGCCCTCGCCGGAGAGCCGCGCGCCTGGCTTCTCAACCTCCCTGGATACACGGTGGGGTCCTGGGGGGAACTCCACGACCTCTTCATCGCTCGCTACGCAGTGCAGGCGCACCACGCAGTCGCGGCTCTGCTGGGCGGCTCTCAAGCACCGCCTTCAGATCGCCACCTCAAACCGTTCCTCCGTCAGATTGGGGCCGCCTCCAAGCGCCCGGGGGCTCTGCTGGGTTGGGCTGCGCCAGAGGCCGACCTCACCTTCAGCTCAGAAGACCACCCCGGCTCCACCGCCGGCTCCGGAATTCTCCCAATGCTCTGCATGCCCACCATCTGCAACGTGGCCGTTACCAAGACCCTCATCGACGGCGGCGCCGGCCTCAACTTGCTCTCCGTAGAGGCCTTCAGCCTTCTGCACGTGCCGCTCGAGCGGCCCGGCCTCAGCAGGCCCTTTTAAGGAGTGGGTGGTGGAGCTGCCCACTCCCTGGGGCAGATCCGCCTCCCTTTCACCTTCGGCACACGCGACAACTACCGCACCTGAAGGAAATATGCCCTAGAGGCAATAATAAAGTTATTATTTATTTCCTTATATCATGATAAATGTTTATTATTCATGCTAGAATTGTAATAACCGGAAACATGATACATGTGTGAATACATAGACAAACAGAGTGTCACTAGTATGCCTCTACTTGACTAGCTCGTTGATCAAAGATGGTTATGTTTCCTAGCCATTGACATGAGTTGTCATTTGATTAACGGGATCACATCATTAGGAGAATGATGTGATTGACTTGACCCATTCCATTAGCTTAGCCACTCGATCGTTTAGTATGTTGCTATTGCTTTCTTCATGACTTTACATGTTCCTATGACTATGAGATTATGCAACTCCCGTTTTACCGGAGGAACACTTTGTGTGCTACCAAACGTCACAACGTAACTGGGTGATTATAAAGGTGCTCTACAGGTGTCTTCGAAGGTACTTGTTGGGTTGGCGTATTCGAGATTAGGATTTGTCACTCCGATTGTCGAAGAGGTATCTCTGGGCCCACTCGGTAATGCATATCACTTAAGCCTTGCAAGCATTGCAACTAATGATTAGTTGCGGATGATGTATTACGGAATGAGTAAAGAGAACTTGCCGGTAACGAGATTGAACTAGGTATGAGATACCGACAATCGAATCTCGGGCAAGTAACATACCAATGACAAAGGGAAACAACGTATGTTGTTATGCGGTCTGACCGATAAAGATCTTCGTAGAATATGTGGGAGCCAATATGAGCATCTAGGTTCCGCTATTGGTTATTGACCGGAGACGTGTCTCAGTCATGTCTTACATAGTCTCGAACACGTAGGGTCCGCACGCTTAAAGTTTCGATGACAGTTATATATGAGTGTATGATTTTTATGTACGAAGGTTGTTCGGAGTCCCGGATGTGATCACGGACATAACATGAGTCTCGAAATGTCGAGAACATGAAGATTGATATATTGGATGACTTATCGGACACCGGAATGGTTCCGGGGGTTATCAGATATACCGGAGTACGGGGGGTTGCCGGAACCCCCGAAGGCTATTGGGCCTCATGGGCCCAATTGGTGGAAGAGGAGAGGCGGCCCAGGGGCAGCCGCGCGCCCCTCCCCCCAAGTCCGAATTGGACAAGGAGGGGGGGGGCGGCGCCCCCCCTTTCCTTCCCCCTCTCTCCTTCCCTCCCTCTCCTAGTCCAACAAGGAAAAGGGAGGAGTCCTACTCCCGGTGGGAGTAGGACCTCCCCTCCCTGGCGCGCCCCTCCTGGCCGCCGCACCTCCCCCTTGCTCCTTTATATACGGGGCAGGGGGGCACCCTAGAGACACAACAATTGATCGTTTGATCTTTAGCCATGTGCGGTGCCCCCCCCCTCCACCATAGTCCACCTCGATAATACTGTAGCGGTGTTAGGCGAAGCCCTGTGTCGGAGAACATCATCATCGTTACACGCTGTCGGTGCTACAAAACTCTCCTCAACACTTCGGCTGGATCGGAGTTCGAGGGACGTCATCGGGCTGAACTGTGCTGAACTCGGAGGTGCCGTGCGTTCGGTACTTGATCGGTCGGATCGTGAAGACGTATGACTACATCAACCGCGTTGTGCTAACGCTTTCGCTTTCGGTCTACGAGGGTACGTGGACAACACTCTCCCCTCTTGTTGCTATGCATCACCATGATCTTGCGTGTTGCGTAGGAATTTTTTTGAAATTACTACGTTCCCCACAGTGGTATCAGAGCCTGGTTTTATGCGTAGATTGTCATATGCCACGAGTAGAACACAAGTGAGTTGTGGGCGATATAAGTCATACTGCTTACCAGCATGTCATACTTGGTTTGGCGGTATTGTTGGATGAAGCGGCCTGGACCGACATTACGCGTACGCTTACGCGAGACTGGTTCTACGACGTGCTTTGCACACAGGTGGGCTGGCGGGTGTCAGTTTCTCCATCTTTAGTTGAACCGAGTGTGGCTACGCCCGGTCCTTGAGAAGGTTAACAACAACACAACTTGAGAACTATCGTTGTGGTTTTGATGCGTAGGTAAGAACGGTTTTTCTCAGCCCGTAGCAGCCACGTAAAACTTGCAACACCAAAGTAGAGGACGTCTAACTTGTTTTTGCAGGGCATGTTGTGATGTGATATGGTCAAGGCATGATGCTATATTTTATTGTATGAGATGATCATGTTTTGTAACCGAGTTATCGGCAACTGGCAGGAGCCATATGGTTGTCGCTTATTGTATGCAATGCAATCGCCCTGTAATTGCTTTACTTTATCACTAAGCCGTAGCGATAGTCGTAGAAGCAATAGTTGGCGAGACGACAACGATGCTACGATGGAGATCAAGGTGTCACGCCGGTGACGATGGTGATCATGATGGTGCTTCGGAGATGGAGATCACAAGCACAAGATGATGATGGCCATATCATATCACTTATATTGATTGCATCTGATGTTTATCTTTTATGCATCTTATCTTGCTTTGATTGACGGTAGCATTATAAGATGATCTCTCACTAAATTTCAAGATAAAAGTGTTCTCCCTGAGTATGCACCGTTGCCAAAGTTTATCGTGCCCAGACACCACGTGATGATCGGGTGTGATAAGCTCTACGTCCATCTACAATGGGTGCAAGCCAGTTTTGCACACGTAGAATACTCAGGTTAAACTTGACGAGCCTAGCATATGCAGATATGGCCTCGGAACACTAAGACCGAAAGGTCGAGCGTGAATCATATAGTAGATATGATCAACATAATGATGTTCACCATTGAAAGCTACTCCATTTCACGTGATGATCGGTTATGGTTTAGTTGATTAGAGGGATGTCTTAGAGGATTAGAGGATTAGAGGGATGTCTATCTAAGTGGGAGTTCTTAAGTAATATGATTAATTGAACCTTAATTTATCATGAACTTAGTCCTGGTAGTATTAGCATATCTATGTTGTAGATTAATAGCTCGCGTTTAGCTCCCCTGTTTTATTTTGAGATGTTCCTAGAGAAAACTGAGTTGAAAGATGTTAGTAGCAATGATGCGGATTGGATCCGTGATCTGAGGATTATCCTCATTGCTGCACGGAAGAATTATGTCCTTGATGCACTACTGGGTGACAGACCTATTGCAGGAGCAGATGCAGACGTTATGAACGTTTGACAAAAGCTCGGTATGATGACTACTTGATAGTTTAGTGCACCATGCTTTACGGCTTAGAACCGGGACTTCAAAAATGTTTTGAACGCCACGGAGCATATAAGATGTTCCAAGAGTTGAAATTGGTATTTCATACTCATGCCCGTGTCGAGAGGTATGAGACCTCTGACAGTATTTTGCCTACAAGATGGAGGAGAATAGCTCAACTAGTGAGCATGTGCTCAGAATGTCTGAGTACTACAATCATTTGAATCAAGTGGGAGTTAATCTTCCAGATAAGATAGTGATTGACAGAATTCTCTAGTCACTATCACCAAGTTACTAGAACTTCGTGATGAACTATAATATGCAAGGGATAACGGAAACGATTCCCAAGCTCTTTGTGATGCTGAAATCGACGAAGGTAGAAATCAAGAAAAACATCAAGTGTTGATGGTTGACAAGACCACTAGTTTCAAGAAAAGGGCAAAGGGAAGAAGGGGAACTTCAAGAAGAATGGCAAGCAAGTTGCTGCTCAAGTGAAGAAGCCCAAGTCTGGACCTAAGCCTGAGACTGAGTGCTTCTACTGCAAAGGAACTGGTCACTGGAAGCGGAACTGCCCCAAGTATTTGGCGGATAAGAAGGATGGCAAAGTGAACAAAGGTATATTTGATATACATGTTATTGATGTGTACTTTACTAGTGTTTATAGCAACCCCTAAGTATTTGATACTAGTTCAGTTGCTATGATTAGTAACTCGAAACGGGAGTTGCAGAATAAACAGAGACTAGTTAAGGGTGAAGTGACGATGTGTGTTGGAAGTGGTTCCAAGATTGATATGATCATCATCGCAGACTCCCTATACTTTCGGGATTAGTGTTGAACCTAAATAAGTGTTATTTGGTGTTTGCGTTGAGCATGAATATGATTGGATCATGTTTATTGCAATACGGTTATTCATTTAAGTTAGAGAACAATTGTTGTTCTGTTTACATGAATAAAACCTTCTATGGTCATACACACCAACGAAAATGGTTTGTTGGATCTTGATCGTAGTGATACACATATTCATAATATTGAAGCCAAAAAGATGCAAAGTTAATAATGATAGTGCAACTTATTTGTGGCACTGCCGTTTAGGTCATATTGGTGTAAAACGCATGAAGAAACTCCATGCTGATGGGATTTTGGAATCACTTGATTATGAATCACTTGATGCTTGCGAACCATGCCTCTTGGGCAAGATGACTAAAACGCCGTTCTCCGGAACAATGAAGCAAGCAACAGATTTGTTGGAAATCATACATACTGATGTATGTGGTCCGATGAGTGTTGAGGCTCGCGGCGGGTATCGTTATTTTCTGACCTTCACAGATGATTTGAGCAGATATGGGTATATCTACTTGATGAAACATAAGTCTGAAACATTTGAAAAGTTCAAAGAATTTCAGAGTGAAGTGGAAAATCATCGTGACAAGAAAATAAGGTTTCTACGATCTGATCGCGGAGACGAATATTTGAGTTACGAGTTTGGTCTTCAATTAAAACAATGTGGAATAGTTTCACAAATTCGTGCCACCTGGAACACCACAGCATAATGGTGTGTCCGAACATCATAACCGTACTTTATTGGATATAGTGCAATCTATGATGTCTCTTACCGATTTACCACTATCGTTTTGGGGTGATGCATTAGAGACAGCTGCATTCACGTTAAATAGGGCACCATCTAAATCCGTTGAGACGACACCATATGAACTGTGGTTTGGCAAGAAACCAAAGTTGTCGTTTCTTAAAGTTTGGGATTGCAATGCTTATAAGAAAAAGTTTCATCCTGATAAGCTCAAACCCAAATCGGAGAAATGTGTCTTCATAGGATACCCAAAGGAGACAGTTGGGTACACCTTCTATCACAGATCCGAAGGCAAGATATTCGTTGCTAAATTTGGATCCTTTCTAGAGAAGGAGTTTCTCTCGAAAGAAGTGAGTGGGAGGAAAGTAGAACTTGATGAGGTAACTGTACCTGCTCCCTTATTGGAAAGTAGTTCATCACAGAAACCGGTTCCTGTGACTCCTACACCAATTAGTGAGGAAGCTAATGATGATGATCATGTAACTTCAGATCAAGTTACTACCGAACCTCGTAGGTCAACCAGAGTGAGATCCACACCAGAGTGGTACGGTAATCCTATTCTGGAGGTCATGTTACTTGACCATGACGAACCTACGAACTATGAGGAAGCGATGATGAGCCCAGATTCCGCGAAATGGTTTGAGGCCATGAAATCTGAGATGGGATCCATGTATGAGAACAAAGTATGGACTTTGATTGACTTGCCCAAATGATCGGCGAGCCATTGAGATTAAATGGATCTTCAAGAGGAAGACGGACGCTGATAGTAGTGTTACTATCTACAAAGCTAGAATTGTCGCAAAAGGTTTTCGACAAGTTCAAGGTGTTGACTACGATGAGAGTTTCTCACTCGTATCTATGCTTAAGTCTGTCCGAATCATGTTAGCAATTGCCGCATTTTATGAAATCTGGCAAATGGATAAACAAAACTGCATTCCTTAATGGATTTATTAAAGAAGAGTTGTATATGATGCAACCAGAAGGTTTTGTTGATCCTAAAGGTGTTAACAAAATATGCAAGCTCCAGCGATCCATCTATGGACTGGTGCAAGCATCTCGGAGTTGGAATATACGCTTTGATGAGTTGATCAAAGCATATAGTTTTATACAGACTTGCGGTGAAGCCTGTATTTACAAGAAAGTGAGTGGGAGCACTACAACATTTCTGATAAGTATATGTGAATGACATATTGTTGATCGGAAATAATGTAGAATTATTCTGCAAAGCATAAAGGAGTGTTTGAAAGGAGTTTTTCAAAGAAAGACCTCGGTGAAGCTGCTTACATATTGAGCATCAAGATCTATAGAGATAGATCAAGACGCTTGATAAGTTTTTTCAATGAGTACATACCTTGACAAGATTTTGAAGTAGTTCAAAATGGAACAGTCAAAGAAAGAGTTCTTGCCTGTGTTACAAGGTGTGAAATTGAGTAAGACTCAAAGCCCGACCACGGCATAAGATAGAAAGAGAATGAAAGTCATTCCCTATGCCTCAGCCATAGGTTCTATAAAGTATGCCATGCTGTGTACCAGATCTATTGTATACCCTACACTGAGTTTTGGCAAGGGAGTACAATAGTGATCTAGGAGTAGATCACTGGACAGCGGTCAAAATTACCCTTAGTGGAATAAGGATACGTTTCTCGATTATGGAGGTGACAAAAGGTTCGTCGTAAAGGGTTACGTCGATGCAAGTTTTGACACTGATCCAGATGACTCTAAGTCTCAATCTGGATACATATTGAAAGTGGGAGCAATTAGCTAGAGTAGCTCCATGCAGAGCATTGTAGACATAGAAATTTGCAAAATACATACGGATCTGAATGTGACAGACCCGTTGACTAAGCTTCTCTCACAAGCAAAACATGATCACACCTTAGTACTCTTTGAGTGTTGATCACACAGCGATGTGAACTAGATTATTGACTCTAGTAAACCCTTTGGGTGTTGGTCACATGACGATGTGAACTATGGGTGTTAATCACATGGTGATGTGAACTATTGATGTTAAATCACATGGCGATGTGAACTAGATTATTGACTCTAGTGCAAGTGGGAGACTGAAGGAAATATGCCCTAGAGGCAATAATAAAGTTATTATTTATTTCCTTATATCATGATAAATGTTTATTATTCATGCTAGAATTGTATTAACCGGAAACATGATACATGTGTGAATACATAGACAAACAGAGTGTCACTAGTATGCCTCTACTTGACTAGCTCGTTGATCAAAGATGGTTATGTTTCCTAGCCATTGACATGAGTTGTCATTTGATTAACGGGATCACATCATTAGGAGAATGATGTGATTGACTTGACCCATTCCGTTAGCTTAGCACTCGATCGTTTAGTATGTTGCTATTGCTTTCTTCATGACTTATACATGTTCCTATGACTATGAGATTATGCAACTCCCGTTTACCGGAGGAACACTTTGTGTGCTACCAAACGTCACAACATAAGTGGCTGATTATAAAGGTGCTCTACAGGTGTCTCCGAAGGTACTTGTTGGGTTGGCGTATTTCGAGATTAGGATTTGTCACTCCGGTTGTCGCAGAGGTATCTCTGGGCCCACTCGGTAATGCACATCACTTAAGCCTTGCAAGCATTGCAACTAATGAGTTAGTTGCGGGATGATGTATTACGGAACGAGTAAAGAGACTTGCCGGTAACGAGATTGAACTAGGTATTGAGATACCGACGATCGAATCTCGGGCAAGTAACATACCAATGACAAAGGGAACAATGTATGTTGTTATGTGGTCTGACCGATAAAGATCTTCGTAGAATATGTGGGATCCAATATAAGCATCCAGGTTCCGCTATTGGTTATTGACCGGAGACGTGTCTCGGTCATGTCTACATAGTTCTTGAACCCGTAGGGTCCGCACGCTTAAAGTTTCGATGACAGTTATATTATGAGTTTTTATGTACCGAAGGTTGTTCGAAGTCCCGGATGTGATCACGAACATAACGAGGAGTCTCGAAATGGTCGAGACATGAAGATTGATATATTGGATGACTATATTCGGACACCGGAATGGTTCCGGGGGTTATCAGATATGTACCGGAGTACCGGGGGGTTGCCGGAACCCCCCGGAGGCTATTGGGCCTCATGGGCCCAATTGGTGGAAGAGGAGAGGCGGCCAAGGGGCAGCCGCGCGCCCCTCCCCCAAGTCCGAATTGGACAAGGAGGGGGCACCCCCCCTTTCCTCCCCCCCTCTCTCCTTCCCTCTCCTCTCCTAGTCCAACAAGGAAAAGGGAGGGAGTCCTACTCCCGGTGGGAGTAGGACTCCTCCTGGCGCGCCCCTCCTGGCCGACCGCACCTCCCCCTTGCTCCTTTATATACGGGGGCAGGGGGGCACCCTAGAGACACAACAATTGATCGTTTGATCTTTTAGCCATGTGCGGTGCCCCCCTCCACCATAGTCCACCTCGATAATACTGTAGCGGTGCTTAGGCGAAGCCCTGCGTCGGTAGAACATCATCATCGTCACCATGCCGTCATGCTGACAAAACTCTCCCTCAACACTCGGCTGGATCGGAGTTCGAGGGACGTCATCGGGCTGAACGTGTGCTGAACTCGGAGGTGTCGTGCGTTCGGTACATGATCGGTCGGATCGTGAAGACGTACGACTACATCAACCGCGTTGTGCTAACGCTTCCGCTTTCGGTCTACGAGGGTACGTGGACAACACTCTCCCCTCTCGTTGCTATGCATCACCATGATCTTGCGTGTGCGCAGGATTTTTTTTGAAATTACTATGTTCCCCAACAGCACCGAGCTGGTGGAGTTCGACATCGCACGCATCGGTCTCCCATACAACGGCATCCTCGGGTACCCAGCTCTCGCTCAGTTTATGGCGGCGACCCATCCGGCCTACAACCTCATGAAGATGCCAGGAAACAAGGGTGTCCTCACCATCAAGGGGGACACTTGGGAGGCCGTGACGGCGCTTAGGCTCGCCTTCAAGACCGCGGCAGCAGTGCAGCCGGCCGGCGCTGGTACCCACGAGGCCAAGGAGGCCGCGCCTACCAAGAAGAAGCAGTTGTTCACCCAAGACAAGGCGGAAACCAAGCAGGTGCTCGTCAACGAGGACGGATCTTCGGGGGCCACCTTCACCATAGGAGCCGGCCTTGACCAGGGACAAGAAGAAGCCTTAGTGAGGTTCTTACGCGCGAACAAGGAGATATTCACGTGGGAGCCCAATCAGATGGTAGGGGTCCCGAGAGAGGTGATCCCGCATCATCTAAGGGTATGCCCCAACATACGCCCCGTGAAACAGCGAGCCAGACAGCAGTCCACTGAGAAGCGGGCCTTCATCGTCCAAGAGACACACAAGCTAGAGGCGGCAGGCGCCATTCGGGAAGTTCGATATCCCGAATGGCTGGCAAACCCTGTCGTAGTGCTGAAGAAAGGCGGGAAGGAGCGGATGTGCGTCGACTTCACCAACCTTAACAAAGCCTGCCCCCAAGATCCGTTCCCGCTCCCGCGCATCGACCAGATTGTCGACTCCACCGCCGAGTGCGACTTGCTGTGCTTCCTGGATGCGTTTTCAGGGTATCATCAGATCAAGATGGCGGTGGAAGATGTGGAGAAGACAACTTTCCTGACACCGTGTGGGGTGTACTGCTACACCTGCATGCCCTTCGGGCTGCGCAATGCAGGCGCAACCTTTCAGCGGTTGATGCACATCGCCTTGGGGCGGCAGCTCGGCAGAAACACAAAGGCCTACGTTGATGACATAGTGGTCAAATCTCGCAAGGCGAGGACATTGATTCAAGACTTGGAGGAGACCTTCGAGAGCTTGCGCCAAGTGAACTTGAGGCTTAACCCGGAGAAGTGCGTGTTCGGTGTCCCCTCCGGTAAGCTGCTGGGATTCCTCGTGTCCCACAGGGGGATCGAGGCGAACCCTGAGAAGATCAAGGCCATCGAGGACATGAGCCCGCCACAGACCCTCAAAGAGATGCAAAAGCTAGCGGGGCGGGTGACCGCATTAGGGCGTTTCATCTTCAAGCTGGGAGAGCGCGCCTTACCCTTCTTCAAGCTCATGAAGAAGAAGGGCCCGTTTGAATGGACCCCGGAGGCCGATCATGCCTTCCAAGACCTCAAGAAATACCTTACCAGCCCCCCGGTGATGGTAGCACCACGGCCTCTTGAGCCTCTGGTACTCTACCTCGCCGCCACCCCGTACTCCGCCAGCGCAGCGCTGGTGGCGGTCAGGGAGGAACGCCAAACCAAGGGTGCGCCGCGCCAAGCCGGAGCAGAAGTGGCGCAGGATCAAGAGCACTCTGCGAGGGCGTCAGCTGGGGAAGACAAAGCTCGGCAGGACAACATCGCAGAAGCTCCTGAGGACAGCCAAGTCTCAGGAAACCCTTCACCTTAGGAGATGCACCCATCTCCGCAGGACCCCAGCCTCGACAGTGCGCCAGCCCTTGTCGAACACCCGGTGTACTTCGTTAGCACCGTACTGCGGGACGCGAGGGCGCGCTACCCCATGCCGCAAAAGCTCCTGCTCGCACTCTTGGTGGCCTCGCGCAAGCTGGGGCACTACTTCCAGGGCCACCCCATCAAGGTCATCTCAGCCTACCCATTGGAGAGGGTACTCAGGAGCCCTAACTCAGCCGGAAGGGTCGCTGAGTGGAACATCGAGTTGCAGGCATTCCAATTGGAGTTTAGCATTACCAGGGTCATCAAGGGAGCCGCGCTCGCCGATTTTGTGGCAGAATGGACAAATGCCCCGGCTCTTGAGGAAGGAGAAGACCGGTCCACCTCCCCAGGAAGCGAGGCGCCAGACGGCTGGGTCATGTATTTCGATGGCGCCTTCGCGCACCAGGGCGCGGGGGCTGGAGCAGTGCTCATCTCGCCCACTTAGGACAAGCTCTACTACGCCGTGCAACTCTGTTTTCAGCACGGCGAGAAGGTCTCCAACAACATCGCAGAATACGAAGGCCTCATAGCTGGCCTGAAGGCTGCGGCGGCTCTAGGGGTGAAGCGCCTCACCGTCAAAGGTGACTCGCAGCTCCTCGTCAACTTCTCCAACAAGGTGTACGAGCCGAAGGACGAGCACATGGAGGCCTACCTCACGGAGGTGCGCAAGATGGAAAAGCAGTTCTCGGGCCTGGAGCTGCAACACGTGCCCCGGGGCACCAACAAGGAAGCCGACGACATCGCCAGGAGAGCATCCAAGCGCCAACCGTAGGAGCCCGGCATCTTTGAGGAGCGGCTCTTCAAGCCCTCAGCTACGCCACCTCTTTCAAGCACGAATCAGCCTCGGGAGGAGCTCCCACAGCCCCCGGCCACGGGAGCCCCGGCCTGTGGCCCGACCTCAGGAGCTCGGCTGCTCTTGGCGCTCGAGCCCCAGGAGGAATGCTGGACCAAGGAATTCAAAGAGTACCTGACGCACGGGACGCTGCCGGAGAAGGAAGAGGATGCAGAGCACATGGCCCGGCAAGCCATGGCATACTGTCTCCAAGATGGTGAGTTATACAGAAAACGACCGAACGATGTCACGCTGCGCTGCATCTCCAGCGATCAAGGAAGGGAGTTGCTGATTGACATACACGGCGGGGACTGTGGGCACCACACATCGTCACGGACCCTCATCGGCAAGGTGTTCCACAGTGGATTCTACTGGCCTACAGCACTCAACGACGCAGCCGAGCTGGTGAAGTCCTGCGAAGCTTGCCAATTCCATGCCAAGCAAATCCATCAGCCTGCCCAGGGCCTCCAAACCATCCCTCTCACATGGCCGTTCGCAGTCTGGGGGCTGGACATCTTAGGCCTGTTCCCACGGGCGCCAGGGGGCTACCGCTATCTCTACGTCGCCATCGACAAGTTCACCAAGTGGGCAGAAGTGGAAGCCGTGCGTACCATCCCAGCCGGCTCTGCTGTCAAGTTCATCAAGGGCCTCGTGAGCCGCTTCGGGGTCCCCAATCGTATCATCACAGATAATGGCTCGCAGTTTACTAGTAACCTCTTCAAAACCTACTGTGCTAACCTTGGAACGCAGATCTGCTATGCTTCGGTGGCGCACCCCAGGAGTAATGGCCAGGCCAAACGCGCCAACGCGGAGGTCCCGAGGGGCCTCAAGACCAGGACCTTCAAGAAGAAGGTAGAGGCATGCGGCAGGGGCTGGCACGACGAGCTCCAGTCCGTGCTATGGTCCATCCGCACCACCGCCACCAAGCCAACGGGCGAGACTCCATTCTTCCTCGTCTACGGAGCTGAAGCAGTCCTTCCTCACGAGGTCAAGCATCGCTCTGCGCGGGTCCTAGCGTTCGACGAAACGCAGCAGGATGCCATGCGGGGGATGGATCTCGTGCTGGGGGAGGAACACCGTTGCGAAGATGCATTGAGGGCGGCAAGGTACCAACAAGCGCTACGGCGATACCACTGCCGCAACATCCGCTCTAGGACGCTCGAGGTGGGCGACCTCGTCCTGAGGCGGGTCCTCTCCAGAGAAGGGCTGCACAAGCTTTCGCCCATGTGGGAGGGCCCGTTCAGGGTTGCCCATGTCTCCAGGCCGGGTGCAGCGCGCCTGGAGACGCAGGACGGGATACCCATCCAGAACGCCTGGAACATCCAGCACCTCCGGAAGTTCTATCCATGAAGCAAGGCCCAGAGCCTGAGAAGCGAGGCCCAGAGCCTAAGAAGAAAGGCCCAGAGCCTGTGAAGAAGGCCCGGTGCCTGTGAAGAATCACCGCCCGTGACACTCTCACGTAATAATGAGTGGGGCCGTACACGCCCCGGAGTCTCAGGAGCGCCGGCCTGAGGCCCTGGGGCTCCCTCCCATGCCTAGTGGACAACACTTAGCTCCGCGCTGGCAAGAAGACTTGAAGACTAGATTAGGTGCCGGACGCGGCTTTTCATTTGCTTTCTGTAGTTGGATCGCTTTTCCTTAATCAAAGTTTGCCTTTGGCGTTCCTTGCTGATTTGATTCCCTCGCCTCTCACTACATTTTTTCCGGCTCGAATTTGCTCGTGTTCTCTCTCTCGCATGCCTCATGAGGGGGCTAGGCAGGTGCCCTCGCGAGCATTTTTTCTCCTTCCTGCCTTCTCGCGAGCCACCCTCGTTTGAGCCCAAAGCTGGCGCGCCTCTCCTAGTCTGTGCCCCTCGGGTACCGCGATACAAAGCGCCAGGTCAGGGCCAGGATGAACGGTAAATCTTTTAACGCACTTCCTAACGAGTTTTTCGCAGTTCCTGAGCGAATGCAGGCCACCAAGGCAAGATGGACGCGAGGAAATAAACGCCTCGCGAGGAAGAGGACGTCCTGAGTATACCAGGTTAAGTTATCTTTGTGCAAAATAACGACACAACACGATAACAACACACATACTGTTATAACCGAGGAACCATAGTTCGATACACGCCCCCCTGGGCCCATACTGGTTTCACTCTTGATGCAGGGAAAGAGTAAAACAAAAGTGACGTTGCAGCCATCCGCGAAGACAGGCCCCTAGCGCTACCCCGAGCCTAGCCGGATCCTTCCTCACGCTTCACGGAGGTGCGGCGACGAGACGACCCACTGCCGCCTTCAAAACGGGCGCGACGGCTGGTCATAGCCGCCATTGCTGGAGCTGTTGCCGGAGGAAGAGCCGCCGTAGCTGGACGAGACATGGTCACCGCCGAGGGTGGGCTCGCCCTCGTCCTTGTCTTGACCATCCCCAAGGCCGAGTACCTCCTCACCGTCGTTCGCCTGGGGGCAGCACCCGGCGCGGCGACCATCTTCCCCAAACACCCTCACATAGAGGATCGATCCACCGTCGTACCTGAAGTGGAGGGCGCACCACCTGCCCAGGCCGCGCGCGCGGGCGAATGTCTGCCAGCCGCGGGCCAGGGCTATGTTGCCCGCGGCGGAAGTCTCGACCGCAACCCAAGAGGCCTTGCTGCAGCAGCCATCCGCCTGCAGCCAGAGTCCGCCTGGACCAGAGGCCGGCAGTTCGCCGGCGAAGAAGCGCGGAAGTTGGAGCAAGTTGCCGGCCGGGTTCTCCGACCAGACGACAAACTCCGGTGACACCTCCGCCGTGTGGAAGCGTGGACGAGGAGGCCGCGCCACCATAGCACGCCTCCCCTCATCAACTGGACCGCCATGGCTGGGATGACCCACTCCGCGTGCCGTGGCGCCGTCTCGACAATGGGCCACGACGGGGGTCGCGGCATGCTTGCGCGGGCGGCCGCGGCCGCGCTTGGGCGCCGGGGAGCCTGGTCCCTCGCGAGGGGCCTTCCCCTTCTCGGCGGCGGAGAACTTCCTTCGTGGTGCCATGGGTGTCACTGCAAGCGATGGAGCAAGGAGGAAGGAGCAAGCAAGCAAGGAAGAGATGGGCAATGGGGGCTCCGCTCCCTCCCCATTTATGGCAAGAGAAGGCCAACCGGCGTCTCCCACGATCGCAGGTAATGATAGTTTTCCTTGCATGTTGCAGGGACCTGTCAAGTCGTGCAGTAGCCGAGGCAGCGTGGGGAAGCGGAGACGCCCACGTCCAATCAACCGCCATGCGTCAACCGAGGCCGCAGGCTTTTGGGGCCCGCGATGCTCCGAACTTGACCCTTGGCTTCGCCGCAAAGCCAAGCCCGAGCGCACCTTGGGCCCGGGGGCTACTGTCGGTGTTCTGGGAACGGGGTCCCCAGACTTGCCTGCCTGCGGCCCACGGCGTGGCTGAGCAAGCAGGCCGTACGGCCCATCTTCATCAACAAGGCATCAAGACCCTCGCGAGGGCCCGAGCCTCGCGAGGCGAACGACGCAAGACCTCCTCTGGAGTAGCCTAGCCAGGCAGGCTCACGAGGAGCGGAGATGTCAAGGCGGGGCAAAACCTCACGAGGCTCTCGTGACGTGAGCCATGACAAACGGCACCAGGCGGGCGCTAGCGCTTGCAGCGTCCTTATTTCCTCTTTGGTGCTAAGGAGGCCAGCGCAGGCGAAGAGTACCGAGGCATCCGGCTAAGGTTTCTATATTGGTGCAACGAGACCAAGACCAGGAGGACGGCAAGACGGAGGTCATCATGGAGCCCAAGGCATCGTCACCACCAGAGCTTTTCACAGGCGAAGACCGCTTTTGTCAGGATAGCTTGTACTAGTTGTCCCCCTTCAAATTTGCCTGCCATTGTTGGCTCCCTTCCCGCTCGATATTTGGGAAGAGGTCCAGGGCCTATATAAGTAGAGCTAGCCACCATAGTAGAGGGAGGGATCTGACCTTATCTTGATCCAACCCGATCGATAGCCTAGCCACAAGAACACCTCAACCTCAGGAAGCTGTTCTTCCCTTGTACTGTTCATCATTAGCCCAAGAGGCAATCCACCACCACCACACTGGAGTAGGGTATTACACCACAACAGTGGCCCGAACCAGTATAAATCTCGTGTCTTTCTGTGTTGCGAGTTCGTCGAGTTCGTCTGCGAGACCTTAGCGAGCTAGGGCGTAGATCGGTAGGAGGGAGAGACTTTGCACGTACCCCAGTGTTCGAACCTTAAGGGTTTGCCGAAACCCCACATCCGACATCTACAGCATTCACTTATAGCTATGTCTTCCTGCTTGAATCTTTTGATCCAAGTGAATGTGATCGGACCCTAACCTCTTCTATGCTTCTACCTCAAATTCTATCTATCCAAATCATATGCATTCTATTGAAACTGTCGAATGTGTTCTCTGCGTCCTTGTCAGCAGAAGATACAGAGACTAAAATTGAGTCTGTTTTAAATGCTATACTCTTATTGCCTGAAACCCGGAGAAGCCGGAACGACCACCCGACAGTCCAGGCGTGCATGGAAACATGGAACAACTTCCAAGGTGTTGCATGTTCGCCACGTGTCCTTCTGATGTGAACCGCCAGGGGCACCTGCGTAATTGCGCTGTGATGTCCCTTTCCTTATAAATACACATCACATCGCGGTCAAAATCCTTCTCCCACCTCGCCACCTTGCACAAACCCTAGCGCCACCGCTAGCTCTCGACGACGCCGGCGACGAAGCGCTTAGCTGCCGCGACCTCACCGACGCCGTCCTCACGCCGGCCACGGACCTCGTCTCCTCCGCCGCTGCCGTAGGTGTCTTCCGTCGCTGAGTTAGGGCACGGAAGATCGAACTGCTCGTCCTCCTACTTCTCTCTGTCTAGCAGTTCTTTGTGTGGTAATTAAAACTTACTTTTACTGCCTTTTTTATCCGATAGATTCATCCTTCTCCACCAAAAGTGGTTTCTATGCCTACAAAATTGAATCTATCCTGTTATGCATCTCATATCATTCCTAGTATATTCACTTATGCTTCACAACAAGTTAGATTCCTCACTTGTACCTATTCTTGGATTCGTACAAATCTGGAACCGACTCTCAACAAATAAGTGAATGTCTTCGCACTATGAGGTCAATGTCTTCAAACTGATTTATCTTCAAAATGTTCTAAGAATGCATATGACCTCTTCCCCTTCCCTCGCATCTCTAATGCTATCACAGGTACATGTCCGTGGGAGAATCCCTTGGTTCTCATAGTCTGCATTCATTTGCAGAATTCTTACAACGTCACATCAATTCTCCCGAAGCCAGTTCTTGTCTGACCAGCAGACGGAAGCCTTTGCAAGCTTCGAAGCCATTCAGTTTGAACTACATGGCCTGTGAAAAGTCAGCAAGAAAGGGGGGCAGGCAGCACCGCAGGGGAACTTCAATGGATTTGCCTGAAGATCTCTATGAGTTATACAAAACTGATCCTGAAGAGAGCAATGGCCAACGCAAAACTCGAATCCAATGGATTCGAAGATATTGGGCCGAGCAATGGTTCAAATACAGAATCTTCACCAAGGAATATGCTGAAAAGAATGCCATCAAGCGTCCTTGGGGGGATATTCTCTATAGAAATCTTCAACCCAAAATCAAATCTGAAGCTATTGCTCAGGGTTTCTAACCTTGCATGGTCCATGGACCACAGCCTGCTGATGCCGACCCATCATCTCTGTTACGGTGTCGTGAAGATAGTTTGTTCAAGCGCAACTACAAGTTTGCCAAGGATTCTGCAGTTAAGAACAAGAAGTGTCTCGGCTGCAACTTCAATCCAGGTCCTTCTGCTCCTAGGGCTGATGGCACATGTGATGCCAATCCCAATGTCATCGGCCCCTTCGACAACTTTGATGATTTCCTCTCCTACATCGCTGCTCAGAGGGCCACAGTGGATCAGTGTGGAGATGATGCTGATTCTGATGAAGCCCCTGCTCCGCCAAAGCCACAAAAGCAAAAGAAACCAAAGGTTTTGAAACCTGCTGCTACACCAAGCGCTTCGCGTGCGAAGCCACTGGCTACTACTCCTCCTGCACCAAGTATTCATTCTGAAGATCTTTCTCGTGTCTCCAAGAAGATGGAGAAGCCCCAGAAGAAAATTGTCAAGAGTTATGGACAAGCACTGACCCCAGCTGCCGTTCTGAGGAACGAGAATGAAGCCATTGATCTGTCAAGTGATGAAGATCTTGGCGATGACGCTCTTGAGCTGCTGATAAAGAGCAAGCAAGAGGCGGAGATCTTCAACGATTTGCCCCTCTTAGATGTGGACATCTTGAATAATTTCATTGATGAGTGGTTTGAAAATCCGAGCCTCCGCATCGATGATCTTCAGCTTCCAATTTGCATCAGTGTCTCCTTCCACAGATCCATTGCAAATGAGCTAGCTCTGGCTCAGAAGATTGTTGAACTTAAGAACAAAATTGACTATGAGAAGGCTCAGTTCAAGAAGCACATGGCCAAGCTGAGCGTGGCTAATGTTCAAAACTCCAAGCAGATGCTGCATGACCTCAAAGAGCAGTTTCAACAGAAACGTGAAGCAGCAAAAGGATCAAGAGAACGTATGAAGCTCTCCGCTGCAAAATGTGTTCAAGCTCACAATGAAGCTGAGAAGCACAAGGCACTTGGGCGTCCTGGCATTGACCCCAAGATGGCTGCTAAGAAGAAGCCTGCTGTGGCCCAAGCTGAAGCATCAAGGCAGGAAGCACCTCGCATTGTCTTCCCTGCCAGCATGATAGGCTCGAAGCCTAAGGTCCCCACAGTAGCTTCAGAACTCAAGAAAACAAGGGCAGCTGAAGCCGAGGCCAGAAAGCGCAAGAACTAGAACGCCACTGATGATGCACCACAGACCAAGAAGACGAAGACGAAGTCTTCGAAGAAAGATCGGGCTGCTCCCAAAGAGCCCCTTGTCATCGAGCCAATCTCAGTTGCTCATCCTGCGTCCGAACACTGAGAGCGTCAGTTAATAGTTCACGAGCCTGCTTTCACAGAGGCTCCTGAAGCTGAAGACATTCCAGCTGTTGACCCCACCGCAGCTGAAGACATTGGTCCCCAAGACAATGTAAATGATGATGAAGTCCTTCCTCAGATAGATCACCAAATGGTATCATCGCCTGTTCTAACGAACAATGAACTCATCAGCATTGGTCGTCCTTTGACGCCAATTGCTCAAGATTCATGGGCTGATCGCCCTCAAGACTCCCCCCGTCAAGAAGAATCACCAAGTACTCCACCACCTCAAGTCATCACATCGGTACTTGATGATGACGACTATGTGGCTCACCCAACTCCCTCACCAGAAGCGTCGCCCGCATTCCGCAGGCTTCGCAAAGGACCAAGACCACAAGTCGCTCTGTCGAGCGTTCCAGAAGGAGAAGAGCACCACAACTCAGTATCACAACAAGTGTTTCCCGAAGCCACTCCAACTGCGAACGTCTCAGAATCTGAAGCCAAAGCTGCTGAAGATACACCGGCTGCATTAGCCGCAGAACAACAAGAAACCCGTGAAGAAGAAGAGCGTGTTGCCACACCCCTATCACCCAAGATGTTCTCGAGGAGAACGATTCTGTGCCCGACCCTCCAGCTACTCAAGTGGAGGTTGAAAACATTGTGGCGGCCACCAACAAAACTACTGAAGCCAATGATGTTGCCATGGCTGAAGCTAATGTGGCGCCTGGAGTGAATACGGTGTCAGAAGCTAATGTTGCACCTGAAGCCACTATTGCACCTCAAGCTATTGTACAACTTGAAGCCCATGTCAATGCCGATGCTCCTGTACCACCTCCAAGGCCTCACACTATTGAGCTGGCATTTGATCGCGGCCAACCTGTCATGGTTTGTTGGCCTATTCTGGTTCCTCCTCCTGCTCCCGGACCTCAATTTGATTATCATGTGGAGCACAGGCCTCAGGTCCAGAAGCCAAAACCGAGGCTGCCAAGGTTTCCAGGTACTGCAACTTCACCAGGATCGTTCAATGTGAATGGCTTTGTTGCACACAACACCTTCTTTGATAGCGCCAAGAACCCATACTCGAAGCCAAGAATTTCATCTGATCGGTTCTGGAGCTATCAGCAGCGCAGTTACTACTCTTGTGTTCTTTATGATCAAGGGCACATCTTTCCCCATATGCGTCTAGACTGCGAAGCTATTGCTGGCCTGCCCTGCTTGGAAGAAGCACTCGACTGCTTCAGAGATGCTGGCCTTCTACAATTTGTGACTGATAAAGAGCAGTGGAACGAAGAGCTTCTGCTAATTCTATGCCACCCTCCACATTCGCGGCTACAACAGGGATCCGAAGACATGGGTCCTTAAGTGGATGACAGGCAATGTACACCACGAAGCCAAAGCTCTTGATATTATTGAGCTCACTGCCTTGCCCACTCCAGGTGAACTCTATGAACCTGGTTGTCAGCTTCACCGCAATGCTTTGGAGAGCATCTTCCAGAAGCCTGAGCCAAACATGAGCCAAATGCTGAGCATGATGAAGCCACTGCCACGCGATGCTGAATATCCAAGGGAAGTATTTGTTGAAGACCTAGAGTATCTGCCCCGCACTATTTATCATATTATCAGGCGAACTCTATGGCCTGTCAAAGGACATTCTCCTGCAGCGAAGCTTGAAGGAGCAATGAAGACATTGGTTTTCTATATCTTCAATGGCATCAGCTTCAATGCTCAAGACTTCTTCATGAGGCAATTGGCTGCATCTGGCTCTGATTTATTTGGTCTGAAGTTTTATGCTCCATGGGTAATGCGCTTCATCAAGCTTCACTCTGCTGTCAATTATCAGCCCTTTGCGCGCAACCACATTATCTTCTTACCAGAGGTTGATATGTGTGTCGAAGCCATATACCTAGAGCCTGCCAAGGAGCCAATTTATCTTCACAATGTCGATCGTCAAAGTTTCACTCAACCCATTGAAGGAGTTCTTGCTGCAACTCGTGTTTATCCTTTGGCTGGACATACACGTGCACCTCATCGTGCCCATACTGAAACCACTGAAAGCACAATTGCTCAAAGGCCTCGGAAGCGTTCTCGTGTTCTCAATGACCGAGAGCTTCTCGTCGCCCTGCATCAAAAACAGGATAAGCATCATTACTGGCTGAAGCGTCAGATGCAAAGCCTCTCGGTGGATGTTAATCGCATTCGCAACCTTGCCACCAAGAATGCATTTGTCACTCATGAAACCTGTCGGCGGTCGTGGAAGGGTCTGACATTGCTGAGCTCTGAAGATGATCTTCAACAAGATGGCTTCAAAGAGAGATTCAAATTTGACTCCACTCCTCCCAGAAATGTTGTCTTGCGTCGGACTCCCTCACTCGAAGACTCTGAGTACTCCTCCTCAACGGCAACTATTAATGCCAGAGTCATTGATGATGAAGATGATGCTACTTTGCTAACTACAACGTCGCCACGTATCGACACTGCACCAAGTTCTTCCACACCACCAAACCTCAACGACGACCCTGCTGCTTCAACTACTCCTCATGGGAACGAGTAGAAGCTCTATGTCTTCAAACCTTTTTGGTCCTTGCTGACAAAAGGGGGAGAAGCATATGAGTTGATAGTCTTCAAGCGGGTCCATATGGGTGGTTGCTATACTTTTGCCAAGTGCTTACAACTCTCGCTTTTGATACATTTGGATCTTTGAGTTGTAACACTTAAACTTGATGGTCGTCTCCTACTTTTTCTGCTATTATGTGATGCGACGATAAATTCCACATGTGCGATGATAAATCCCGCACGAAGTCATTTCGCACACGTCCATTTTTCATTGTGCATGTCATTATCTTCGTTATATTTTTTTCATGCATGATGAATTGTCTTCTTAAGTTAAAAAGGATCTCCACAAGTACAACCTGCCATGTGCATCTGCATTCAAAAACAAAATACTTATATGCACATCTTCAGGGGGAGCCTTTTGGTACTTATGAAGACAATACCTTAACCCTTACACTATCACATACTTTTATCCCCGTTGAAAATTCAACCAGTTTGTCATCAATCACCAAAAAGGGGGAGATTTAAGTGCATCTAGTGCCACCCCTAGTTGGTTTTGGAGTATTGACGACAAACCTGGTTGAGGGACTAATGTGTTTGTGAGAATTGCAGGGTAACACAGGTAGTAGTCCCTCATTGATTCAGTTTACCTACCGGAGATGACCCCTAAAAATGTGTGAAGACATTGAAGACAATGGTGGTATGTGAAGATATTCGCAACGAAGATTATGACTCGAGAAGACATTCACGTGAAGACTATGGAGTGCGAAGACATAGCTGTTTCGTAGTTTTCTTTTCTTCTTTGTTGAGTCATAGGAACCACCGTACTGTTAAGTGGGGTCCAAGTGAACAAAGTCAGAGTGACTGAAGTGATGCTCAACCAAATCCTATGTCTTCGAGCGAAGACAATGAGAGCAAATCTTATCCAGAGTCGGATAAGTCAGCTTTACTTGTAGCCCAAGTCAAGATCTCGCGTGTGTTTGAAATCTGACTGTTGGACACGTGTCAGTTCCTTAGTGACCCAGGGTCATTTCGGACAAATCAGGTCGGGTTTCCTCCTGGCTATAAATAGCCCACCCCCTACACCATAAATTGGTGGCTGCTCAGAGTTAGTGCACGACTTTTGTCGTTTGAGAGCAACCCACCTCCGAAGCATTTGAGAGAGAGAGATCCTTGCGAGGACAAAGCCCAAAACACCCAGAGCCCAAAGAGTGTTTGGCATCACTGAAGTCTTTCTGTTCGTGTGATCTGAAGACTTGTTACACTTAAGGACTGTGAATCCTCCAGCCGGTTAGGCGTCGCGTTCTGAGCATCTAAGAGTCATTGTGGATTGCCGGTGAACAAAGTCTGTGAAGGTTTGGAAGTCTACCTTGAAGACTTTCCAGAGTGATTGGGCGAGGACTAAGTGTCCTTAGCTCAAGGGGAATAAGGTGAAGACGCGGTCTTCTGAGTTAAATCTCAGCCTCCCGAACCAGACGTACAGTTGTCACAGCAACTGGAACTGGTCCAACAAATCACTGTCCTCACCAAGCAACTAGTTCTATCTTCTCCCTCTCTTTACTTATAGTTTGTCTTCGTGAAGTCATTGCCTGCTTGAATTATCTGTTTGACTTCACTGTGTGACAACTATTGTTGTTTGGCTTCCTACTATCTTCCATCCTGATCCATACTGCCTAGCTACCATTAGTCTTCGTGATTTCACTTCATTGTATACTTGACTATGGCTTGCCTAGTGTAGTCTACCTTCCGATGCATGTCAATAGGTTCATTTCTATTGTTTGTCTTCAAAATTCCCATGTTTTGAAGACTTTCATAAAAATCGCCTATTCACCCCCCTCTAGTCGATAACTAGCACTTTCAACACCTAACCAATCTAGGAGACACCACTCTCCAAAAGGTAATAGATGGTGTGTTGATGATGAACTCCTTGCTCTTGTGCCTCAAATGATAGTCTCCCCAACACTCAACTCTGTCTCACAGATTTGGATATGGTGGAAAGATGATTTGAGTGGAAAGAAACTTGGGGAAGGCTAGAGATCAAGATTCTGGTGGTTGGATTGGAATGTCTTGGTCTCAACACATGAGTAGGTGGTTCTCTCTCAGAAAATGAATGCTGGAAGTGTAGGCACGTTCTGATGACTCACCCCCTGAATGGAGGATGGGTGGAGGGGTATATATAGCGTCCACACAAAATCTAACCATTACACACAATTTACCAAACTCGGTGGGACCGAATACTGAAACTCGGTCAGACCGATTCAGTTCAAAATGTGAACGTTAGGATTTTCGGTGGGACCGACATGATCAACTCGGTGGGACCGATGTGCTAGGGTTAGGGCATAACTTGATCTCTGTGAGACCGATCACATGAACTCGGTGAGACCGATTTCAGTAATAGGCAAACAGAGAGTTGGTCAGGCAAACTTTGTGGGACCGATCACTCATTTCGGTGAGACCGAAATTTTACAAAAAGGAAACAGAGAGTTTGCATTGCGAACTTGGTGGGACCGATCGCTCATCTCGGTTAGACCAAAACGTTACGAAGGGAAACAGAGAGTTTGCAATCCCATCTCGGTGAGACCGAGATCCCTATCGGTGAGACCGAACTAATTAGGGTTTCTGGCTATGGCTATGTCAAATTAACTCGGTGGCACCGGATAGATCAAATCGGTGGGGCCGAGTTTGACTTTAGGTTTAGGACATATGTGGAATTGAGAAAGTGGTTGAGGGCTTTTGGAGCATATCACTAAGCATTTTGAGCAAGCAAGCCATTAAGCAACACCTCATCCCCCTTTTAATAGTATTGGCTTTTCCTATGGACTCAATGTGATCTTGGATCACTAAAATTAAAATGTAGAGTCTTGAGCTTTTGCCAATATGTGTCCTTCACATTTTGAGGGGTCCACATCTCTAGTCCATGCCATGCCAATCATTGAACTTTCTGAAATGATCATCTTGAAAGAGTTTTAGTTCAGTGAGCTATATGTTGTTAAGAATTACCAAAACCACCCAGGGATTAGTTGCACTTTCAATCTCCTCCTTTTTGGTAATTGATGACAACATATAAATCAAAGCTTCGACAAATGATAATAAGAATTAAATACATTGTCGCTTTGAGAAGTATGTGATAAGCAAGAGCTCCCCCTAAATTTGTGCATTATTTAAAATTTGCTTTTGAATGCAAATGCACAATCGATTAGGATCATGGGTTACTCTTCCATGTCACATACATCTTGGTGGAGCGCTCAAAATGATAGAATATGAAATATACACTCATCACCAAGACAAAGTGAATGATCATACATGAGAGATAGAGAATATCATCATCCAAGAACAAACATTAAAGTATGATATGATCAAACACATGACCATACAAGTATCTCACACACACAACCATAGAGTATCATCCAAGCAAGCAAACCAATAAGTAGCAAATAAGTAGCAAAAGAGGCAAAAAGAAGCAAAGCTCTCTCTCTCGAAACCTATGATCTATAGACTTTCTCCCCCTTTGGCAACAAGTTACCAAAAAGCTTGAAAATGCATAGTACTATACGGCTCTCTAAGCTTGATCTTCGGGAGGTGGCGTGGAGAGGAGTCCTGCAACAAATGCATCCAAAGAGGTTGTAGGAGCTGGTGGAGTTGCAACTGGAGGGGCAACTGAAGCTATGGCTGCAGGAGCTGAAGTTGTAGCTCTAGTGTCTGTCACTGGCACTGCTGCACACCTCTATCTTCTGGGCACCCTTTGATAAGCATCAGTGGTGGTCTTGTCACTCCTATATCCTCAAGCTCTTCTTGGATCTTCTCCGCAGAAGTCTGAATCTCTGTCACCTTGACATCCAAGTCATGAAGTTTTGTCTCAAAAATTATCTCAACTCTCTTGATTCTGAGTCAGGGTGGCCAATCCTTTCTCAATCCTCAAAGTAGCCTGAATGAGATAGCCAAGTTGGTCTTTTTTTGACTTGAGAAAAACTTGGGATGCCTCTTCAACACTTGGCATCTTGGCTGCCTTCTCTGCTTTTGCTTTTGCTCTCTTCTCTTGAGCCTCCACTGAAGTAGGTTCTATAGCATCCATGACAACTGTGTTGTCCTCAAAATCAGGCCTCAAGGGAAGGTGCTCTTTGTCCAACAGATATATGCCTTTGCCCATCTTGGAGTTGATGAGCATCTGAATGTGTGGAGCATACCCACATGATCTCTTTTGATCAGCAACAGTTCTCTTGATTGTCTCTACAATCAGTGTCATCACTTTGAACTTTTCTGGCACATCAAACATATGCAGCAAATTGATGGAATGCCCTCTTATCATCCTGTCATCTCCAGACTTGGGCAACAATGTGTGCCTAAGGATAGTATTGATTGTGGGCAGTCCTGACAGAAGATAATAGATAGAGCCAAACTTGTGATGTTCCAAGGCTGCATCTGGAATCTCCTTGTACATATGTGCCATGGAGTTGTGTCCTTTCCTTGGCTTGGCATACACATCAGTATCATCATCATGCTCTTTAGGGGCATTGATAAGCTTGGCCCACTCAGCAATAGTAGACTGGTACTTAGTACCCTCAGTCATCCAGGCAATTCTTCCATCTGGGTAGAAGTGAGCTATTGAATAAAACTGCATGATAAGCTCATCACTCCACTTGGTCAATTTTTGACCCACAAAGGTGTCAACTCCATTCATTCTGAAGCTCTCATGAACTCCAGGAAAGTGATCTTCATTGTCATCAATATATGACCAATCAACCCATCTCATGTCACTGACTATGGGCTTCCTATCCAGGAGCACAGTCTCATAGAAGTCCTGTTGTTCCTTAGTGTGGAACCTGTAATCTATAGCAGTTCTTCTTCTTGTGGCATAGGGATCTGACTGTCTCCACAATCTGAGACCTGCATCCTTCCTTATCTTCATGTTTCAGCCACTGGATGTCTATCATCATGATATGGGATCTTGGGCTTCAATTTCCTAAGCACTTGGGCTTCCTCTTCTTCTTCCATTCCAGGCACTGGGGCCTTGTTCTTTTCTGCAGCAGGTATGTTTCTGGTGCTTCTCTTTGGTGCCGTCTTAGTGTAAGTGCATCTAGTGCCACCCCAGTTGGTTTTGGAGTATTGACGACAAACCTGGTTGAGGGACTAATGTGTTTGTGAGAATTGCAGGATAACACAGGTAGTAGTCCCTCATTGATTCGGTTTACCTACCGGAGATGACCCCTAAAAATGTGTGAAGACATTGAAGATAATGGTGGTCTGTGAAGATATTCACATTGAATACTATGACATAAGAAGACATCGCATGAAGACTTTGGAGAGCGAAGACATAGTTGTTTCGTAGTTTCCTTTTCTTCTTTGTTGAGTCATAGGAACCACCGTACTGTTAAGTGGGGTCCAAGTGAACAAAGTCAGAGTGACTGAAGTGATGCTCAACCAAATCCTATGTCTTCGAGCAAAGACAATGAGAGCAAATCTTATCCAGAGTCGGATAAGTCAGCTATACTTGTAGCTCAAGTCAAGCTGCCGCGTGTGTTTGAAATCTGACCGTTGGACACGTGTTAGTTCCTTAGTGACCCAGGGTCATTTTGGACAAATCAGGCCAGGTTGCCTTCTGGCTATAAATAGCCCACCCCCTACACCATAAATTGGTGGCTGCTCAGAGTTAGTGCACGACTTTTGTCATTTGAGAGCAACCCACTTCCGAAGCATTTGAGAGAGAGATCCTTGCGAGGACAAAGCCCAAAATACCCAGAGCCCAAATAGTGTTTGGCATCACTGAAGTCTTTCTGTCCGCGTGACCTGAAGACGTGTTACACTTGAGGACTGTGAATCCTCCAGCCGGTTAGGCGTCGCGTTCTGAGCATCCAAGAGTCATTGTGGATTGCCGGTGAACGGAGTCTGTGAAGGTTTGGAAGTCTACCTTGAAGACGTACCAGAGTGATTGGGCGAGGACTAAGTGTCCTTAGCTCAAGGGGAATAAGGTGAAGACGCGGTCTTCTGAGTTAAATCCCAGCCTCCCTAACTAGACGTACAGTTGTCACAGCAACTGGAACTGGTCCAACAAATCACTGTCCTCACCAAGCAACTGGTTCTATCTCTTACTTCTCTTTACTTACAGTTTGTCCTTGTGAAGTCATTGCCTGCTTGCATTATCTATTTGACTTCACTGTGTGACGACTATTGTTGTTTGGCTTCACACTATCTTCCATCCTGATCCATACTACCTATCTGCTAATAGTCTTCGTGCTTTCACTTCATTGAATACTTGACTATGGTTTTTCTAGTATAGTCTACCTTCCTTTGCATGTCAATAGGTTCATTTCTATAGTTTGTCTTCGAAACTCCCATGTTTTGAAGACTTCCATAAAAATCGCCTATTCACCCCCCCTCTAGTCGATAACTAGCACTTTCAATTGGTATCAGAGCAAGGTACTCCCTTGTTCTGTGTGATTCGGTTTAACCACCTAGAGTTTTAGCTATGTCGACTGCAGGGATAATCAAAGTCTCCGCTGCATGCCCTATCTTCGATGGCACTAATTACCCCTACTAGAAGAATAAGATGCGCATGCATCTTGAAGCCATTGATGTCGACCTCTGGTATGTCGTCAAGAACGGCGTTCCCAAGACTGGTGAAGGTGTCACCCCTGCTGATGTCAAGAAGTGCGTTCAACTGGATTCAACTGCCAAGAACATCATCTGTGGTCATCTGACCAAAGGACAGTATGGCCGTGTGAGCGCTCTGGAAACTTTGAAGCTAGTCTGGGACTGGCTCTCCAAGGTCAACGAAGGCGTGTCAACCCAGAGAGACTCAAGCATCAGTGTTCTTCGCAACCTCTTCAACCGCTTCAAGAGAAACGACAATGAGAATGCCCAGCTCACGTTTGATCGCCTCACTGACATCACGAAGGAGCTTCATGCACTCGGCGCCACTGAGATCACCAATCATGAAATCGTCAAGACACTCCTGAGATCACTTGACAGCTCGTTTGACACTCTAGCCTTGATGATCCAAGAATGCCCTGACTTCAAGACTCTCGATCCATCTGACATACTTGAGAGGCTCAACACACATGAGTTCCAGTCATCTGAGAAAAGAGATATCTATGGTCCTAGCTATGGACGTACTCGCGCTTTGAAGGCAAAGGTTGTTTCCTCATCTGAAGAAGAATCTGACTGCAGTTCTGGAGATCCTGAAGACATTGGAAAGGAGCTTGCGATGCTTGTGAAGAAGTTCCAGAAATTCACGAAGAAGAAAGGCTTCAGAAAGTCCTCAAGATCCAGCTCAAGAAATGATGAAGCTTATACTCATGACCACAAGAAGAGAACATGCCACAAGTGCAAGAAACCTGGTCACTACATCTCTGAGTGTCCTCAGTGGGAGGGACAATAAGAACAACAAGAAGAAGAAGAGCAAGGAATATGATTCTGATGACAAGAAGAAGAAGAAATCCTCAAAGTCTTCTTTCAAGTCTTCGTCCAAGTCTTCATCACATAAGAAGAGCTCATCTGGCAAGGCTCGTGCTTTTGTTGGCAAGGAGATGGATTCAGAGGAGGAGTCTGCTTCTGAGGAGGCAGAGGTGGAGTCTGAGGAGGAGTCCGACTCTGGCATTGCAAGTCTGGCTCTAGCCACAGCCTACGTTGCCAAGTCCATCTTCAACACTAAAGACAATGGCTCCATCACCAACGTTGATGCTAATGACAAGGACGACTCTGCCCCCACCTACTGCTTCATGGCACGTGGTGCCAAGGTAAACTCACACGATGCTTACTTTCAAACATCAAGTGAAGATGACTCTGATTGTGAATCCAAACCTAGCTACAAAACACTTGCTAAAATTGCAACTGAACAACAGAAAGCTATGGAACATATTCAAAAACTGTTAGACAAAAGCGATGACCTGTTGGACGCAGAAATGACCCGATCTCAGTCCTTAATTGAAGACATAAAAAATCTTCATGTTAAGTACGAGGAACTTGAAAGTCGTCATGAAACGCTCTCAACAACTCATGAAAAGCTTTCCTATGATTATCTTCAAAGGAAGCAACAACTCGAGAAATTGAGAGCAGTTCATGAAGATCTTCAAAAAGAGAACGAGTCACTTCGCGCTCAACAGATCAGTCCCGCTCAGGAAGGATTTGAACCACCATGTCTAAAATGCCTTGAGCGTGAGAACGCTACTTCTGTTGCTGAATGTTCCCTACTGCTACTGCTGCAATATCTTCAACTGCTGATGTGGTAACTAACCCCTCTGCTGAGGATATCACTACTATTGCTGATGAAAATGCCAGGCTGAAGACATTGCTTGAGACTGGGATGTACAAAAGTCTCAAAGGGCATCAGACACTATGTGATGTCCTCAAAAAGCAGATTCTGAACAGAAACCCTAGGAAAGAGGGTGTTGGGTTCGAGAGGAAAATGAATGTTGATGGTTCTTACTGGAAGCCTGAGCAGTACCCCAAAACCACATGGGTTGCTGCAAAGGGACCTTCAGTGGACCCATCCACCTTATCTGGCTTCACTTGTGCTAACCCGATTATCATTGATGAATCCTTTGATGCAAACTATAAACTGTTTAAGAATCAGAATGGTGAAGTGTTTGCCAGGTATATTGGTACTAACTGCAGGAATGGACCACCCATGAAGAAGATCTGGGTGCCCAAAAGGTGTCTTGAGAATCTTCCTGTGAATGTCATCATGACACCACAAGGGAAGAAGACAAACCCCAGACCAAAGGCTTCATATGGTCCAAAGGCTTCATACAGACAGAGGACTCACCAGAGTCACCCTAACGCCAATGTTTTGCAGGGAAATCATACTCAGACTTATGAATATGAGCGTGTATCATCAAACCGCTATGTTCATAAGACTAAGAACTATTCTGCTTATTCATATGAGTATTATTCACCTCCTGCAAGGCTATTTGCTAGGGCTCCAAAGCCGAAGTTCTCAGATGCTGCACTTAGACTCATTGCTTCGAAGCCACCCCTGAAAATCTGGTTGGTTAAGAAAACTTAACTCTCTTTTGCAGGGAAAGGTCTCCAGCCGGAAATCAAAGGCGTCCGATGCTTATGCTGGGGACCTAAAACATCTTGTGGGGCGCAAGATAAAATGCCCAAATGGTCTTACTATGTATTTTGTTCCTGAATCGCTTGCCAATCATCCTATCAGTCCTAACCTTGATCTGAGCTTTGATAATCCTCTTGTCCGTCAAATGTTTATGCTTCACAATACTCTTGGTGAAGCCTACCCCCCTAACTGTACTGTAGGGTATGACACCAAATGCTTCAGAATGGATTATGGACAGTGGATGCACTAATCACATGACTGGTGATCGAAGTCTTCTCATGGACTCAACCTTACGTCCATCTGACAAGAGTCACATCACATTTGCTGACACTGGTAAAAGCAAGGTATTGGGTCTAGGTAGAGTTGCAATCTCAAAGGATCAGCACATGGATAAAGTGATGCTTGTTGAATCCCTTGGTTTCAACTTAATGTCTGTCTCAATGCTTTGTGATTTGAACATGATTGTGATATTTGGAAAATATCGTTGCCTTGTTCTAATGGAATCTGACAAGTCTCTAGTCTTTGAAGGGTACCGGAAAGATGATCTATACATGGTAGATTTCTCAGTAGGACCACAGTTGGCCGTATGTCTTCTAGCAAAAGCTTCAGAGTGCTGGCTCTGGCATCGGAGGCTAGGGCATGCGGGCATGAGGAACTTGTACACACTCGCGAAGAAGAAACACGTCGTAGGCATCGAGGGCGTCAAGTTCAAGAAGGATCATCTGTGCGGTGCCTGCGAAGCTGGAAAGATGACGAGGGCCAAGCATCCCTCGAAGACAATCATGACTACATCTCAACCCTTCGAACTGCTTCACATGGATCTCTTTGGCCCTACTCACTACTCTACTCTTACTACCACTGCTTGCCTCTATGGTTTCTTCATTGTTGATGATTATTCAAGATATACATGGGTGCATATAATCCTCTACAAGAATGAAGTGCAGGATGTCTTCAGACGCTTCGCCAATCGTGCCATGACGAACTATGGCATCAAGATCAAGCACATCAGAAGTGACAACGGCACAGAGTTCAAGAACACCGGCCTCGACCTTTACCTGGACACATTAGGCATCACTCATGAGTTCTCTGCTCCATACACACCTCAGCACAATGGCATCGTGAAGAGCAAGAACAGAACACTCATTGAGATGGCTCGGACGATGCTTGATGAATACAAGACTCCAAGGAAGTTCTGGCCCGAAGCCATTGATACTGCATGCCATGTCATCAACCGTGTTTATCTTCACAAGCTCCTGAAGAAAACATCCTATGAGCTCCTGACTGGTAAGAAGCCAAATGTAAGTTACTTCAGAGTATTTGGTGCTAGGTGTTGGATCAAGGATCCACATCACACTTCAAAATTTGCACCGAAAGCACATGAAGGTTTTATGCTTGGTTACGGAAAGGATTCGCACTCCTACAGAGTCTTCAACCTCTTTCACTATAAAGTGGTTGAAACTGTGGATGTGCGGTTCGATGAGACTAACGGCTCGCAAAGAGAGCACCTGCCAAATGTGCTAGATGAAGTTCCACCTAGTGAATCCATCAAGCTTATGGGAACTGGAGAAATCATACCGTCTGAAGCATAGGCTGAAGAGGAACTTATCATTTCTGCGCCTAATCAACCTGAAGACAATGCTCAACCTGAAGCCAATGCTCAAAATGAAGACAATGATCAGCAAGAGCAAAATCTTCGTCCAGTTCACCCTCGTGTTGCAAATGAAGTACAGATTGAGAAGATAATTGATAGCATCAATGCACCAGGTCCACTCACTCGTTCAAGAGCAACACAGCTAGCAAATTTCTGTGGGCACTTTGCATTCGTCTCAATATCTGAACCCAAGAAAGTTGCTGAAGCCTTCATGGAACCTGAATGGATTCAAGCTATGCAAGAAGAGCTTCAACAGTTCGAGCTGAACAATGTGTGGGAATTGGTCAAGCGTCCTGATCCTCGCAAGCACAACATCATTGGCACCAAATGGATATATCGCAACAAGCAAGATGAGCATGGTCAAGTTGTCCGAAACAAGGCTCGTCTCGTTGCTCAAGGATACACTCAAGTTGAAGGAATTGACTTCGATGAAACATTTGCTCCGGTGGCTAGGCTTGAAGCCATTCGCATACTGCTAGCCTATGCCAACCATCACAACATCCTTCTGTATCAAATGGATGTGAAGAGTGCCTTTCTCAATGGCAAGATTGAAGAAGAAGTGTATGTTGCACAACCTCCTGGCTTTGAAGATCCAAAACATCCTGATATGGTATACAAGCTCAACAAGGCACTGTATGGCCTTAAACAAGCCCCTCGTGCTTGGTATGACACACTCAAAGACTTCCTGAAGAGCAAAGGCTTCAAACCTGGTTCTCTAGATCCTACACTCTTCACGAAGACATATGATGGAAAACTATTTGTGTGCCAAATCTATGTGGATCACATTATCTTCGGCTGCACTGACAAGAAATACAGTGATGAGTTTGGACACATGATGCAAGAGCAATATCAGATGTCCATGATGGGTGAGCTGAAGTTCTTCCTTGGTCTTCAAATTCGTCAGCAGAGCAACGTCATCTTCATATCTCAAGAGAAATACCTCAAAGACCGCCTGAAGAAGTTTGGAATGCAAGAATGCAATGGTTACACGACGCCAATGCCAACCAAAAGTCATCTGAGTCCCGACGCCAATGGTAAAGAGTTCGATGAAAAGGTATACCGCTCCATGATTGGTTCTTTACTTTATTTATGTGCATCTAGGCCAGATATAATGCTTAGTGTTTGCATGTGTGCCCGATTCCAAGCGGCACCAAAGGAATCGCATCACTTAGCTGTGAAGCGAATTCTTCGATATTTGGCTTACACCCCAACACTAGGATTATGGTATCCAAAGGGCTCAGAGTTTGATCTAGTTGGATTCTCAGATGCTGATTATGCTGGTGACAAGGTTGATCGCAAGTCCACATCAGGCACATGTCACTTTCTGGGACGATCACTTGTCTGTTGGTCTTCAAAGAAGCAGAACTGTGTGTCTCTCTCCACTGCTGAATCTGAATACATTGCTGCTGGATCTTGCTGCGCTCAGCTTCTATGGATGAAGCATACTCTCAAGGACTATGGTGTCCATCTGAAGCAAGTACCACTCTACTGCGACAATGAAAGCGCCATCAAGATTGCCAACAACCCAGTCCAGCACTCGAAGACAAAGCACATTGAAATTCGTCATCACTTTCTCAGAGATCATGTCATGAAGGAAGATATTGATATCATTCACGTCAACACTGAAGAGCAATTGGCAGATATCTTCACAAAGCCCTTGGATGAGAAAAAGGTTTTGCAAGTTGCGGTGTGAGCTAAATATCTTAGAATCCTCAAATGACTTGTAATTGGACACACATCCTAACACTTATGCATGTTGATGACTTAGATGTGCAACACACAAAGTAACATATATCTTCAATCAATGAAGACATACACTCTAAGTGTGAATATATTAATGCGGAATTTGACTTCGGAGCACCACGATAATTGTGCGCCGTGTCTGGGTCTAATACTTCCTATACGGTGGGTAACGCCACCACCAAAACTTTTGTTTGAAGTGTTTCATTTGGCGTTACGTTTGCAAAGTCTTCGCATTTGATTTGTCTTCAACATTGATTTGTCTTCATGTTTATCTTCACAATGTTGATTTGGTCTTATTCTGATATATACATATAATTGTGTTCTGTCCTCTACATCATTCACTTATAACTATGTCTTCTTGCTTGAATCTTTTGATCTAAGTGAATGTGATCGGACCCCAACCTCCTCTATCCTTCTACCTCAAATTCTATCTATCCAAATCATATGCATTCTATTGAAACTGTCAAATGTCTTCTCTGCGTCCTTGTCAGCAGAAGATACAGAGGAAAAATTGAATCTGTTTTAAATGCTATTCCCTTATTGCCTGAAACCCGAAGAAGCCGGAACGACCACCTGACAGTCCAGGCGTGCGTGAGAACATGGAACAACTTCCAATGTGTTGCATGTTTGCCACGTGTCCTTCAGATGTGAACCGCCAGGGGCACCTGCGTAATTGCGCTGTGCTATCCCTTTCCTTATAAATACACATCACATCGCGGTCAAAATCCTTCTCCCACCTCGCCACCTCGCACAAACCCTAGCGCCACCGCTAGCTCTCGACGACGCCGGCGACGAAGTGCTTAGCTGTCGCGACCTCATCGACACCGTCCTCACGCCGGCCGCATACATTGTCTCCTCCACCGCCGCCGTAGGTGTCTTCCGTTGCCAAGTTAGGGCATGGGAGATTGAACTGCTCGGCCTCCCACTCCGCTCCGTCTAGCAGTTCTTTGTGTGTTAATTAAAACTTACTTTCTACTGCCTTTTTGATCCGATAGATTCATCCTTCTCCACCAAAAGTGGTTTCTATGCCTACAAAATTGAATCTATCCTGTTCTGCATCTCATATCATGCCTAGTATATTCACTTATGCTTCACAATAACTTAGATTCCTCACTTGTACCTATTCTTGGATTCGTACAAATCTGGAACCAACTCTCAACAAATAAGTGAATGTCTTCGCGCTATGAGGTCAATGTCTTCAAACTGTTTTATCTTCAAAATCTTCTGAGAATGCATATGACCTCTTCCCCTTCCCTCGCATCTCTAATGCTATCACAGGTACATGTCCGTGGGAGAATCCCTTGGTTCTCATAGTCTGCATTCATTTGCAGAATTCTTACAGCGTCACATCAATTCTCCTGAAGCCAGTTCCTGTCTGACCAGCAGAAGGAAGCCATTCACTGTTCTGAAGCCTCTCAGTCTGAATATTATGGCAACAGAAAAATCTGCAAGGAAGGGCGGCAGACAGCGCCGTGGGAATAGATCGAAAGATTTGCCACCTGATCTGTATGAAATGTACAAGACAGATCCTGAAGAAACCTATGGCAAACGCGAGACTCGAATCCAATGGATTCGAAGATATTGGGCAGAGGAATGGTTCAAGTACAGATTCGTCACATCTGAATATGTTGAAAAGAATGCCATCAAGCGACCTTGGGGAGATATTCTCTATAAAAATCTTCAACCCAAGTCCAAGTCCGAAGCCATTGCTCAAGGCTTCTATCCTTGCATGGTCCGAGGACCACAGCCTGAAAATGCCGACCCATCCTCTCTGCTATGGTGTCGCGAAGACAATCTGTTCAAGCGCAACTATAAGTTTGCCAAGGATTCTATTGTGAAGAACAAGAAGAATCTTGGATGTAATTTCAACCCAGGTCCTTCTGCTCCCAGGGCTGATGGCACGCGCGATGCAAATCCCAATGTCATCGGCCCCTTCGACAACTTTGATGGGTTCCTCTCCTACATCGCCGCTCAGAGGGCTACAGTGGATCAATCTGCGGATGATGCTGATAGTGATGAAGCGCCAGCTCCACCAAAGCCACAGAAGCAGAAGAAAACAAAGGCTTCAAAGCCCCCTGTTGCACCTAAAGCTTCGCATCTGAAGCCATTGGCCACTGCACCTCCTGAAGCAAGTGTGCAGTCAGAAGATCTTTCTCGTGTCTCCAGGAAGACAGAGAAGTCCAAGAAGAAGATGCCCATCAAGAGTTCTGGGCAAGCACTGACCCCAGCTGCCGTTCAAAGGAACGAGAATGAAGCTATTGATCTGTCAAGTGACGAAGATCTTGGCGATGATGCTCTTGAGCTTTTGATAAAGAGCAAGCAAGAGGCAGAGATCTTCAATGATCTGCCCCTCTTTGATGTGGATATCTTGAATAACTTCATTGATGAGTGGTTTGACAACCCAAGCCTCAGTATCGATGATCTACAACTCCCAATTGGCATCAGTGTCTCTTTCCACGGAGCCATTGCTCATGAGCTGGCTCTGGCTCAGAAGATCGTCGAGCTAAAGAACAAAATTGACTATGAGAAGGCTCAATTCAAGAAGCACATGGCCAAGCTCAGCATGGCTGATGTTCAAAACTTCAAGCAGATGCTGCATGACCTCAAGGAGGAGTTTCACAAGAAATGTGAAGAAGCATGTAACATCCCAAATTTTCAATTTGGAATGTTATACATAGATCATCATTGCATAGCATATTTTATTGCATTTTGGAAAATCCTCGATAAATCCTAAGCAACTCAAGGACCCTCGGAGAGAGTTGGGGATTTTCCCGATTTATCATATTTGATTTTCATCAGATAATAAAACGAGGATTTTGGTTTTAATTATTTCCTCTCCGGAAAAATATTTCACATTAAAATAAATGAGAGGAGAAAATATGACTTCTCCAAAACAATTGAAATATTGGAGGAAAAATATTAAAATCATATATTGGATTTTATTCGGATTTTATTTGCAATTTTAATTGCATTAAAAAAATTGCACGTTTTCAAAACTGCATTTTTGTGTCAAAACAATGTTCACCTTGTTCTAATTATTTTAATTAGACGGGGAAAATTTGTTTTATCATTTTTGGATTTTTATTTATTTTTCTGTGATTTTTTTAGATTCGGCGGAATATTAAAAAAAACATAGCGCCCGACCGGGCCGAGGCCCAGCCGGCCCACCCCGCGCCATCTCCCTCGCGCGTATGCCGCCGCCACCGCGCCCGAGTCCGCCCCAAGCACGGCCGCCGCCGCCTTGCCCCTCCCCCACGCCACCAGCCCCCCCTCTCTTAAATACCGCCGCCGCCCCCCTTCACCCCGTCCCCGCCCCAAGCCGCCTTCGCCGAGCTCGCCGCCCCGCTCGCCGTACGCCGCCGCCCCTCGCCGCCCCTCGCCGAGCCCCGCCGCCCCTCGCCGGAGCCCAGCCGACCCCGCCGGAGCCCCGTCCCGACGAGGTACCGATCCGCTGCCGTTTGCCGGTTTTCTAAAAAAAAAACGTTCGTTTTTTTTCTCTAAACCCTAGATCGGTTTATATTTTTTTTGGTTTTATTATTTAGTGAACGTTCACCGACCCGTTCGTTTTAACGAACGTGTTCGTCGGATTTTTGCTGTTAACGAACGTTCGTTCTTTAACCGTTCGTCGGTTTTCTTTTTCGTCGGATTTTTCCGCGATTATTCCAGATCTCGATTTCTGATCGGATCTTCGTTTTCGTTTAACTTTTCGCTCGTTTATCGGAATCAGGCGATTCAAGCGCCTAGAGTTTTGTCTCGAAATTCTCTTTCCGTTTAACCTACTCAAACAAGTTTTTGCTACTGTAAAATTTGACCTAGATCCAGATTAGTAAACGAAGCTTGTTTCTTTCGCCGTTTGACTTTCGTTGCTTCGTACGATTTGATTCTTTTTGCAAACCGGAGTTCTTAAGTTGAACTTTCTGGTTGGATCTTTCATTCGAGTTTTACCTGTGCATTAGATGAGTACTTATTGTTTGCTTGTTTGTTTGCGATAGAGTACCCGGAGTGCGCCGCTTGTTACTTCGAATCTCTAGGTTTCGCGGATCATCAGCAAGGCAATTAACACTTTGATCATACTTCTCCATACCCAGTTTTATTTGCATTAGATCAATCCTCAAACATTGCATGGTTAGGGTCTAATTAAACTGTGGGTATTGGGATGTAGTTGAGGTAGTACCTATTACCTGTGTTATTTATCAAACCCTGGGAGTTACTTCTACGTTTGCTATTATATGGCCATGCTATGCTCGTAGACGTGGATTGGGTTTGAGAGATATTCATGACAGATGTGAGATTGTTAATTAATGGTTTACTTAAGGTGGCAACTTAAACTCACATCTGGGTGGATTGAGGCACCTGGAGAACCCAGTGTTGCCTGTATTTTGGATATCCCGGGGTACCCGTGTGATCATCCTATGGACCGCCACCCAGGCTCAAAGGGATCATAAGATTATTCATGCTAGAAACTTCCGTGTGCAGCCACAAGCTATTATGGGCTCTAGCATAGTTGAGTAGGTTACATGATCTCTTGAAGAGGTGGGCTAGCAGATGTAGGGGAAAGTAGGTGTAACTGTCCATCCCGGAGTAAGGGTGATTGTTTCTGAAAGACTGTGTCTCGGTCATCCGTTTCTCAAACATCATGCAGTGCGAGAATCAAGCGGAGGCGATCGAGTCTTGTGGGGAAAAGTGCACAAACCTCTGCAGAGTGTACAAACTAATCATGGTTAGCCGTGTCCCCGGTTATGGACTACTTGAGTATCTAGTACCTGGATTATCATGTGAATCTCATCACCATGTTACTTTAATTAATTTTGTTGGGTTAATGATGACACTTAATTGGGATTGAGTTGGAGGTACCTTCTCAATGTTTAACAACCACCATGATAGTTAACATAACTTATTCCTTTGCAGTAGGGAAAAATTGGCTTTTCGCAAAACTGTAACCATAGAGCTTTCCACTAGCCATATATGCATGTAGTATAGCATTATTATGTTCATTATTCTCTATGTGTTATATTGCCAGCATATTCCATGTGCTGACCCGTTTTCGGGCTGCAACGTTTCATGTTGCAGACTTTTCAGACGACGAGTAAGGTGCCTTAGGTCGTGGTCTTATACTCAGTGATGCCGTTGGAGTTGATGGACTCACTTATCTTCCAAGTCTTCTGCTGTTATTGTATTTAGATGGCCTTAAGCCATATTTATCATACTTATTCTCTTTGAGATATTCGATGTAATAAGTGTGTGATTGCTACTCTGTTATAAATCCTCCATTTGTACTGTGCGTGTCAGCATTACTGATCCAGGGATGACACTGGTGCACAGCAGCACAGACTATTTGAGGTCTGGTCGCTACAAAGGTGGTATTAGAGCACACGCTGACTGTAGGACACGACCACTAAGCTTAAGCCCTAGAACACTTCTCTCTTCTCATTTCTGACCCCTCTCCACTTTCTACTCTTTTAGGAATGGCGGATGCAAGGAGCAAGTTCATGCAACCAGATGAAGACACGCCTTTTGGACGACACTTGAAGGAAGTCACTAAGTACTTGAACATAGGAATACCAAGCATCACCGGAACCTACAACGCCACATTACCTGAAGAGGAGAGCTGGAAGATTCAAGTTCAAGTTCCAGGAAGGACGTTTGCGCCAGTCACTGAACCCATAAGATTGGCTTTTGAAGCACCAACCTGGAGTTTAGGGAAGAGCATGGCCGCCCACATCGCTATGGGACGCATTGGAGAAGTCTACCACAGGGAGCTTAAGGATACTATTTCAGATTTGTGGACGCCGAGACGAGTAATGGGAGATGATCAGAACCAAGAAGGATGGATCAATTGCAGCTTTCATCCAGGAGCAAAACCAACACATTCGTCGCCAAGAGAACCAGATGTGCTCAGACAAGGAAGATCTAAAGAAGGCATTGACGAAAATCAAGGAGCTGGAGGAAGAACTCAAGGCTACACGCGAGGATTATTTGGAGGAAATCGTCGCACTAGTAGGGAAGAATGACGACCTGGAGAAGAAGATTGGAGTATTCATGGGAAATCCAGTGCCAAAAGCAGAATATGACGAATGCGCTTGCCCGGATAACTACATCATCATCGACGACACAGACTCGGACCCCAGTGAAGATGACTTTGTTGATGAAGCTGGAGCAGATATCATGGATTCTTCAACTGATCAAAATTTCTAGTAGACCACCATATCAGTAGTAGTTTTTCCCCATTTAATAGTATAGTTCAAGCACCTTGTAACACTAGTTAGATCGATTGTATGCCTTGTTTGAATTGATTGAGTGATATTGATTGTATTTGACTCATGAGCATATGGGTAGTGTTTTCCCTCTAGACCTCATTCTATTCTTAACTCTCATCTTTTCTAACCCATCAGATGCCTCCGAGACGCGACACCGGATTTGTTTTCCCACCAGAGATCACTCAGTTGATTCAGCAACAGAATGCCCTGATGCAGTGGTAGTACAGACCAAGGCAACAACAACAACAACAACAACAACCCACCACCTCCACCTGTTGATCACTTAGCCCGTTTCTTGAGGCTAAACCCGCCGGTGTTTTCCAGCAGCACCGAGCCGATTGTTGCAGATGATTGGCTCCGCAAAGTTGGAAGGGAGTTGACCACTGCAGGATGCACAGATGCGGAAAGAGTGCGTTTTGCCGCACATCAGCTTGATGGACCCGCAGCATCATGGTGGGAGAATTACACAGCCACGCACCCTATTGACACTGTCACATGGGACCAGTTTCAGCAAGCTTTCCGTACAGCTCATGTTTCAGCAGGAGCTATGGCTATGAAGAAGCGTGAGTTTCGCAACCTACGCCAAGGAGGACGCACCGTAGGCCAGTATGTGGAGGATTTCAGTAAGTTAGCACGTTATGCACCAGATGACGTTGCTACAGATGCAGCCAAGCAGGAGAAGTTTTTGGAAGGACTGAATGATGAACTGAGCATGCAGTTGATGGTAGCAACCTTCAACAACTACCAGGAGTTGGTAGATAGAGCTCTCATGATTGAAGGGAAGCAGCAGCAGATTGAAAACCGTAAGAGGAAGTATGGACAAGGGAAGTACAATTCTGGAGCTCAGCAGAAGCCACGTTTTGCCCCGAAACCGGGAGGACAGTTTCAGCATACCCATGGAGGAGGTAGTTCGCACAACCATAATGGCTCCAAGAATGGTAATGGGAATGGAGGAAGCAACGGACAGAACCGTACCAACCCATCTACCCCAGCCAAGAGGGATCTAAGTCACGTTACTTGTTTCAAGTGCCAGAAGACTGGACACTATGCAAATGATTGTCCTGAAGCCCAGAATGGTAATGGCAATGGAAGCTCTGGGAAGAAGCCGAACCCTTTCAATAAAGGACATGTGAACCACGTGAGCGTGGAAGAGGTTGAAGCACAGCCTGATGCAGTAATAGGTAAGTTTTTGGTTAAGTCATTTACTGCAATCGTTCTTTTTGATACTGGTGCATCGCATTCATACATATCAAGGGGATTTGTGGATAAGTTTAAGTTGCCCACCAAAGTTCTCAGAACACCTATGTTAGTAACCTCGCCAGGAGCAGAGTATATGGCAAGCCAAGGATGTTTTCAGATGCCATTGGCCATAGGTAGGCATGTTTTCCCCTCAGACCTAATAATTTTGGAGTTGGATGTGATTTTGGGAATGGATTGGCTATCGATGTATGGAGGAAACATCGATTGCGCCAGTAAGTCGATTTTGCTTACCACCCCAGAAGGAAGAAGGATCAAGTATGTATCCCGGCATGTGCCAAAGAGGACTCAAGTGAATTCCTTATCAGGAGTTGTACAGGAGGAAGTACCAGTGGTGAAGGATTACCCGGATGTATTTCCAGAAGAGTTGCCAGGCATGCCACCAGATAGAGACATTGAGTTCTTGATTGAACTTTTGCCAGGCACAGGGCCAATATCTAAGAGACCGTACAGGATGCCCGCAAAAGATTTGGAGGAAATTAAGAAGCAGATTAAGGAGTTATTGGATAAAGGCTATATTCGCCCAAGTTCGTCACCTTGGGGATCACCAGTACTTCTAGTGGAGAAGAAAGATGGATCGTTGAGGATGGTTGTTGATTACCGTGGATTGAATGAAGTGACCATCAAAAACAAGTACCCACTGCCGATGATCAATGATTTGTTTGACCGCTTACAAGGAGCTAAAGTATTTTCCAAGATCGATCTACGATCAGGATACCATCAGTTAAAGATTCGAGAGCAGGATATACCTAAGACGGCTTTTACCACCAGATATGGGCTGTATGAGTATACCGTTATGTCATTTGGTCTGACTAACGCACCTGCCTATTTCATGAACCTGATGAACAAAGTGTTTATGGAGTTTTTGGATAAGTTCGTCGTGGTGTTCATTGATGATATTTTAGTCTTTTCCAAGAATGAGGAAGAGCATGAGGAGCATTTGCGTTTGGTACTTGAGAAGCTCAGAGAACATCAGTTATACGCCAAGTTCAGCAAATGTGAATTTTGGCTGAAGGAAGTTGGATTCCTCGGACATGTTATTTCTGGAGAAGGAATAGCAGTAGACCCCGCCAAAGTTGACACAGTAACAAGTTGGGAATCACCCACGTCAGTTGGAGAGATCCGGAGTTTCCTTGGACTTGCAGGATACTACCGGAGATTCATCGAGAATTTCTCAAAGATTGCAAAGCCCATGACTGAGCTATTGAAGAAAGACACCAATTCAATTGGACCGAGGAATGTGAAGCTAGTTTCCAAGAGTTGAAGAAACGATTGGTTACATCACCAGTGTTGATTCTGCCAGATCAACGCAAGGATTATGAAGTTTATTGCGACGCTTCTCGTCGAGGACTTGGAGCAGTGCTTATGCAGGAAGGAAGAGTTGTGTCATATGCTTCACGACAACTTAAACCCCATGAGAAGAATTATGCTATGCATGATTTGGAGTTAGCAGCCGTGGTGCATGCGTTGAAGACATGGAGACATTTTCTCATCGGAAACCATTGTGAGGTGTACACGGATCACAAGAGTTTGAAGTATATTTTCACGCAGAAGGAGTTAAATCTCAGACAGAGGAGATGGTTGGAGCTTATTAAGGACTATGATATGAGATTGCATTATCACCCAGGGAAGGCTAACGTAGTAGCAGATGCGTTGAGCCGCAAGAGCCATGTCAACACCCTCATGACAGGAGAGTTACCTCAGGAGTTAGCCGAGGACCTTCGCGAGCTATGTTTGGAGATAGTCCCAAGAGGCTATTTAGCGACATTGGAGATTCAGTCTACCTTGATGGAAAAGATCAGAGAAGCTCAGAAGACAGACAAGGAGATTGACGAGATAAAGGAAAAGATGAGCAAAGGAAAAGCCAAGGGATTTCGTGAGGATGAGCACGATACCTTATGGTTTGAGGACCGCGTTTACGTGCCAAATGATCCGGAGATCAGGAAGTTGATTTTGCAAGAGGCCCATGATTCACCGTATTCGATTCACCCAGGAAATACCAAGATGTATTTGGATTTGAAGGACACTTTCTGGTGGACCGGAATGAAGAAGGATATTGCGGAGTATGTAGCAGTTTGTGATGTATGTCAGAGAGTGAAGGCAGAACATCAGAAGCCAGCAGGATTGCTACAACCATTGCCGATACCCGAATGGAAGTGGGATAAAATAGGCATGGATTTTATCACGGGATTGCCCAGGACTCGTTCAGGCTATGACTCAATATGGGTTGTAGTCGACCGTTTGACGAAAGTAGCTCATTTCATTCCAGTGAAGACCACTTACACCAGTGCTAAGTTGGCAAAGATATACATGACCAGGATCGTATGTTTGCATGGAGTTCCGAGGACCATTGTATCAGACAGAGGAACCCAGTTTACCTCGAAGTTTTGGAAGCAGTTACATGAAACATTGGGAACCAGGCTAGAATTTAGTACAGCCTTTCACCCACAGACAGATGGACAGACCGAGAGAGTCAATCAGATTTTGGAAGACATGCTGAGAGCTTGTGCACTAGATTATGGATCTAGTTGGGACGACAATTTGCCATATGCAGAGTTTTCTTACAACAACAGTTATCAAACCAGTTTGAAGATGGCCCCTTTCGAAGCTTTGTACGGAAGGAGGTGTAGAACACCGTTGTTATGGGACGAAGTTGGAGACCGTCAGTTGTTTGGACCAGATTTGATTAAGGAGTCTGAACAGAAAGTGAGGTTGATTCGCGATAGGCTCAAGGTAGCCCAGTCCAGGCAGAAGAGTTATGCTGATTCTAAACGAAAGGAGACAGTTCACGAAGTCGGAGACAGAGTTTATCTTCGAGTATCACCACTTCGAGGAGTGAAGCGCTTTGGAGTTAAGGGAAAGCTAGCGCCCCGTTTTATCGGACCATACAGAGTTTTGGAACGTATGGGAGAAGTTGCCTACAAGCTGGAATTGCCCGAAGGATTGTCAGGAGTTCACGACGTATTTCACGTTTCACAGTTGAAGAAGTGCCACGCAGAGATGGCTGAGATACCACTGAGAGATACAGTGCCGCTGGAAGCGATTCAGCTGGAAAGTGATTTGACCTATGAGGAGAAACCAGTTAAGATTCTTGAGTATGCCAGCCGAGTCACCCGCAGTAAGGTTATCAAGTTTTGCAAAGTCCAGTGGAGTCACCACACGGAAGATGAAGCCACCTGGGAGCGAGAGGAAGATCTACGGAAGGACCACTCTCACCTATTTTCTAGCCAACCCGAATCTCGAGGGCGAGATTCATCTTAAGGGGGGTAGGTTTGTAACATCCCAAATTTTCAATTTGGAATGTTATACATTAGATCATCATTGCATAGCATATTTTATTGCATTTTGGCAAATCCTCGATAAATCCTAAGCAACTCAAGGACCCTCGGAGAGAGTTGGGGATTTTCCCGATTTATCATATTTGATTTTCATCAGATAATAAAACGAGGATTTTGGTTTTAATTATTTTCCTCTCCGGAAAAATATTTCACATTAAAATAAATGAGAGGAGAAAATATGACTTCTCCAAAACAATTGAAATATTGGAGGAAAAATATTAAAATCATATATTGGATTTTATTCGGATTTTATTTGCAATTTTAATTGCATTAAAAAATTGCACGTTTTCAAAACTGCATTTTTGTGTCAAAAAAATGTTCACCTTGTTCTAATTATTTTAATTAGACGGGGAAAATTTTGTTTTATCATTTTTGGATTTTTATTTATTTTTCTGTGATTTTTTTAGATTCGGCGGAATATTAAAAAAAAAAATCACGCCCGACCGGGCCGAGGCCCAACCGAGCCAGCCGGCCCACCCCGCGCCGTCTCCCTCGCGCGTACGCCGCCGCCACCGCGCCCGAGTCCGCCCCGAGCACGGCCGCCGCCGCCTTGCCCCTCCCCCACGCCACCAGCCCCCCCTCTTAAATACCGCCGCCACCCCCCTTCACCCCGTCCCCGCCCCAAGCCGCCTTCGCCGAGCTCGCCGCCCCGCTCGCCGTACGCCGCCGCCCCTCGCCGCCCGAGCCCCGCCGCCCTCGTCGCCCCTCGCCGAGCCCCGCCGGAGCCCAGCCGACCCCGCCGGAGCCCCGTCCCGACGAGGGTACCGATCCGCTGCCGTTTGCCGGTTTTCTAAAAAAAACCGTTCGTTTTTTTCTCTAAACCCTAGATCGGTTTATATTTTTTTCGGTTTTATTATTTAGTGAACGTTCACCGACCCGTTCGTTTTAACGAACGTGTTCGTCGGATTTTCGCTGTTAACGAACGTCCTTTCTTTAACCGTTCATCAGTTTTCTTTTTTGTCGGATTTTTCCGCGATTTTCCCCGATCTCGATTTCTGATCGGATCTTCGTTTTCGTTTAACTTTTCGCTCGTTTATCGGAATCAGGCGATTCAAGCGCCTAGAGTTTCGTCTCGAAATTCTCTTTCCGTTTAACCTACTCAAACAAGTTTTTGCTACTGTAAAATTTGACCTAGATCCAGATTAGTAAACGAAGCTTGTTTCTTTCGCCGTTTGACTTTCGTTGCTTCGTTCGAGTTGATTCTTTTTGCAAACCGGAGTTCTTAAGTTGAACTTTCTGGTTGGATCTTTCATTCGAGTTTTACCTGTGCATTAGATGAGTACTTATTGTTTGCTTGTTTGTTTGCGATAGAGTACCCGGAGTGCGCCGCTTGTTACTTCGAATCTCTAGGTTTCGCGGATCATCAGCAAGGCAAGTAACACTTTGATCATACTTTCCATACCCAGTTTTTATTTGCATTAGATCAATCCTCAAACATTGCATGGTTAGGATCTAATTAAACTGTGGGTATTGGGATGTAGCTGAGGTAGTACCTATTACCTGTGTTATTTATCAAACCCTGGGAGTTACTTCTACTTTTGCTATTATATGGCCATGCTATGCTCGTAGACGTGGATTGGGTTTGAGAGATATTCATGACAGATGTGAGATTGTTAATTAATGGTTTACTTAAGGTGGCAACTAAAACTCACATCTGGGTGGATTGAGGCACCTGGGGAACCCAGTGCTGCCTGCATTTTTGGATATCCCGGGGTACCCGTGTGATCATCCTATGGACCGCCACCCAGGCTCAAAGGGATCATAAGATTATTCATGCTAGAAACTTCCGTGTGCAGCCACAAGCTATTATGGGCTCTAGCATAGTTGAGTAGGTTACATGATCTCTTGAAGAGGTGGGCTAGCAGATGTAGGGGAAAGTAGGTGTAACTGTCCATCCCGAGTAAAGGGTGATTGTTTCTGAAAGACTGTGTCTCGGTCATCCGTTTCTCAAACATCATGCAGTGCGAGAATCAAGCGGAGGCGATCGAGTCTTGTGGGGAAAAGTGCACAAACCTCTGCAGAGTGTACAAACTAATCATGGTTAGCCGTGTCCCCGGTTATGGACTACTTGAGTATCTAGTACCTGGATTATCATGTGAATCTCATCACCATGTTACTTTAATTAATTTTGTTGGGTTAATGATGACACTTAATTGGGATTGAGTTGGAGGTACCTTCTCAATGTTTAACAACCACCATGATAGTTAAATAAACTTATTCCTTTGCAGTAGGGAAAAATTGGCTTTTCGCAAAACTGTACCATAGAGCTTTCCACCAGCCATATATGCATGTAGTATAGCATTATTATGTTCATTATTCTCTATGTGTTATATTGCCAGCATATTCCATGTGCTGACCCGTTTTCGGGCTGCAACGTTTCATGTTGCAGACTTTTCAGACGACGAGTAAGGTGCCTTAGGCCGTGGTCTTATACTCAGTGATGCCGTTGGAGTTGATGGACTCACTTATCTTCCAAGTCTTCCGCTGTTATCGTATTTAGATGGCCTTAAGCCATATTTATCATACTTATTCTCTTTTGAGATATTCGATGTAATAAGTGTGTGATTGCTACTCTGTTATAAATCTTCCATTTGTACTGTGCGTGTCAGCATTACTGATCCAGGGATGACACTGGTGCACAGCAGCATAGACTATTTGAGGTCTGGTCGCTACAAAGCAAAAGGTTCAAGAGAATGAATGAAACACCTCGCTGCAAAATGTGTTCAAGCTCACAATGAAGCAGAAAAGCACAAGGCTCTTGGGCGTCCTGGCATCGACCCCAAGTTGGCTGCCAAAAAGAAGAAGCCTGCTGTGGCCCAAGCTGAAGCATCAGGGCAGGAAGCACCTCACATTGTCTTCCCTGCCAGTATGACAGGCTCGAAGCCTGAGGTCCCCATAGTCGCTTCAGAACTCAAGAAAAGAAGGGCAGCTGAAGCCGAAGCCAGAAAGCGCAAGAACAAGAACGCCACTGATGATGCACCACAGCCCAAGAAGCGGAAGACGAAGTCTTCGAAGAAAGATCAGGCTGCTCCCTCAGAGCCCCTTGTTGTCGAGCCCATCTCAGTTTCTCGTCCTGCATCCGAACACCAAGAGCGTCAGCTAGTACTTCACGAGCCTGCTTCCACAGAGGCTCCTGAAGCTGAAGAAGTTCCAGCTATTGACCCCATTGCAGCTGAAGACATTGGTCCCCAAGACAATGTAGATGATGATGAAGTCCTTCCTCAGATAGAGCACCAAACGGTATCATCTCCTGTTCTCACGAACAGCGAACTCATCAGCATTGGTCGTCCCCTGACGCCCATTGCTCAGGATGATTCATGGGCTGATCGCCCTTAAGACTCCCCCCGTCAAGAAGAATCACCAAGTACTCCACCACCTCAAGTCACCACTCCCGTGCTTGCGATGACGACTATGTGGTCCAGCCAACTCCCTCTCCAAAAGCGTTGCCCGCATTCCGCAGGCTTCGCAAAGGACCAAGGCCACAAGTTGCTCTGCCAAGCGTTCCAGAAGGAGAAGTGCAAAACAACTCAGTCGCACGACAAGTGTTTCCTAACGCCACTCCGAGTGCGAACGTCTCTGAGTCTGAAGCAAAAGCTGCAGAAGACTTTCCGGCTGCATCAGCCGATGACCAACAAGAACCCCATCAAGAAGAAGAGCGCGTTGCCACACCCCCTACCAACCAAGAAGATGTTCTCGAGGAGAACGAGTCTGTGCCCGACCCTCCAGCTACTCAAGTGGAGGTTGAAAATACTGAGGCGGCCACCAACAACACTACTGAAGCCAATGACGTTGTCATGGCTGAAGCTAATGTGGCGCCTGAAGTGGATATGGTGCCTGAAGCCAATGTTGCACCTGAAGCCATTGTGCAGCATGAAGCCCATGTCAATGCCAATGCTCATGTACCTCCTCCAAGGCCTCATACTATTGAGCTGGCATTTGATCGCGGCCAACCTGTCATGGTTTGTTGGCCTATTCTGGTTCCTCCGCCTGCTCCCGGACCACAGTTTGACTACCATGTGGAGCACAGGCCTCAGGATCAGAAGCCAAAGCCCCGGCTGCCAAGATTTCCAGGTACTGCGTCTTCGCCAGGATCGTTCAATGTGAATGGCTTCAAAGCACACAACACCTTCTTTGATAGTGCCAAGAACCCATATTCAAGGCCAAAAATTTCATCTGATCAGTTCTGGAGCTATCAGCAGCGTAGTTATTATTCTTGTGTCTTATACAATCAAGGGCGCATTTTCCCCATATGTGTCTAGACTGCGAAGCCATTGCTGGCCTGCCCTGCTTGGAAGAAGCCCTTGACTGCTTCAGAGATGCTGGCCTTCTGCAGTTTGTGACCGACAAAGAGAATTTGAATGAAGAGCTTCTGTTACAATTCTATGCAACTCTTCACATTCACGGCTACAACAGGGATCCGAAGACTTGGGTCCTTGAGTGGATGTCAGGCAATGTAAACCATGAAGCCAAAGCTCTTGATATCATTGAGCTTACTGCCCTGCCCACTCCAGGTGAACTTTATGAACCTGGTTGTCAGCTTCACCGCAATGCCTTGGAGAGCATATTCCAGAAGCCTGAGCCAAATATGAGCCAAATGTTGAGCATGATGAAGCCACTGCCACAAGATGCTGAATATCCAAAGGAATTCTTTGTTGAAGACCTAGAGTATCTTCCCCACACCATCTATCATATTATAAGGTGAACTCTATGGCCCGTCAAAGGACATTCTTCTGCAGCAAAGCTTGAAGGCTCAATGAAGACATTGGTTTTCTATATTCTCAATGGCATCAGCTTCAATGCTCAGGATTTCTTCATCAGAGAACTTGCTGCATCTGGCTCTGATCTATTTGGTCTGAAGTTTTATGCTCCATGGGTAATGCGCCTCATCAAGCTTCACTCTGCTATCAACTATCAGCCTTCTGCGGGCAACCATCTCATATTCTTGCCAGAGGTTGATATGTCTGTCGAAGCTATATACCCAGAGCCTGCCAAGGAGCCAATTTATCTTCACAACGTCGATCGTTAAAGTTTCACTCAACCTATTGAAGGAGTTCTTGCTGCAACTCGTGTTTATCCTTTGGCTGGAAATACACGTGCACCTCATCGTGCCCATACTGAAGCAACTGAAAGCACTATTGCTCAAAGGCCTCGGAAGCGATCTCGTGTACTCAATGACCGGGAGCTTCTCGTGGCCTTGCATCAGAAACAAGATAAGCATCATGACTGGCTCAAGCATCAGATGCAGAGTCTCTTGGTGGATGTTAATCGCATTCGCAATCTAGCCACCAAGAATGCATTTGTCACTCATGAAACCTGTCAGCGGTCATGGAAGAGTGTGACATTGCTCAGTTCTGAAGATGATCTTCAACAAGATGGCTTCACAGAGAGATTCAAATTTGATTCCACTCCTCCCAGGAATGTTGTCTTGCGTCAGACTCCCTCACTCGAAGACTCTGAGTACTCCTCCTCGGCGGCCACTGTTAATGCCAGAGTCATCGATGACGAAGATGATAACACTTCACCAACTTCAACTTCGCCTCGCATCGACACTGCACCAAGTTCTTCTGCACCACCGGACTCCAACGTCGACCCTGCACCTTCACCTACTCCTCATGGGAACGAGTAGAGGCTCTATGTCTACAAACCTTTTTGGTCCTTACTGACAAAAGGGGGAGAAGCATATGGGTTGATAGTCTTCAAGCGGGTCCTTATGGGTGGTTGCTATACTTTTTGCCAAGTGTTTACAACTCTCTCTTTTGATACTTTTGGTTCTTTGAGTTGTAACACTTAAACTTGATGGTCGTCTGCTACCTTTCTGTCAACTATGTGATGCGACGATAAATTCCGCATGTGCGACGATAAATTTCGCACGAAGTCATTCTGCAGACGTCCATTTTTCATTATGCATGTCATTATCTTCGTTATATCTTTTCATGCATGATAAATTTTCTTCATTAGTTGAAGAGGATCTCCACAAGTAAATCCTGCCATGTGCATTTGCATTCAAACGCAAACTATTTATATGCACATCTTCAGGGGGAGCCTTTTCCTACTTATGAAGACAATATCTTTACCCTTACAATTTCACATACTTTTATCCCCATTGAAAACTTCAACCAGTTTGTCATCAATCACCAAAAAGGGGGAGATTGTAAGTGCATCTAGTGCCACCCCAGTTGGTTTTGGAGTATTGACGACAAACCTGGTTGAGGGACTAATGTGTTGGTGAGAATTGCAGGATAACACAGGTAGTAGTCCCTCATTGATTCGGTTTATCTACTGGAGATGACCCCTAAAAATGTGTGAAGGCATTGAAGATAATGGTGGTCTGTGAAGATATTCACATTGAAGACTATGACATAAGAAGACACCGCATGAAGACTTTGGAGAGCGAAGACATAGTTGTTTCGAAGTTTCCTTTTCTTCTTTGTTGAGTCATAGGAACCACTGTACTGTTAAGTGGGGTCCAAGTGAACAAAGTCAGAGTGACTGAAGTGATGCTCAACCAAATCCTATGTCTTCGAGCGAAGACAATGAGAGCAAATCTTATCCAGAGTCGGATAAGTCGGCTTTACTTGTAGCTGAAGTCAAGCTGCCGCGTGTGTATGAAATCTGACCGTTGGACACGTGTCAGTTCCTTAGTGACCCAGGGTCATTTCGGACAAATCAGGTCGGGTTGCCTTCTGGCTATAAATACCCCACCCCCTACACCATATATTGGATCTGTAGCATCCATGACAATTGAAAATGCATAGTACTATACGGCTCTCTAAGCTTGATCTTCGGGAGGTGGCGTGGAGAGGAGTCCTGCAACAAATGCATCTAAAGAGGTTGTAGGAGCTGGTGGAGTTGCAACTGGAGGGGCAACTGAAGCTATGGCTGCAGGAGCTGAAGTTGTAGCTCTAGTGTCTGTCACTGGCACTGCTGCAGACCTCTGTCTTCTGGGCACCCTTTGATAAGCATCAGTGGTGGTCTTGTCACTCCTATATCCTCAAGCTCTTCTTGGATCTTCTCCACAGAAGTGTGAATCTCTGTCACCTTGACATCCAAGTCATGAAATTTTGTCTCAAAAATTATCTCAAGACTCTCTTGATTCTGAGTCAGGGTGGCCAATCCTTTCTTAATCCTCAAAGTAGCCTGAATGAGATAGCCAAGTTGGTCTTGTTTTGACTTGAGAAAAACTTGGGATGCCTCTTCAACACTTGGCATCTTGGCTGCCTTCTCTGCTTTTGCTTTTGCTCTCTTCTCTTGAGCCTCCACTGAAGTAGGTTCTGTAGCATCCATGACAACTATGTTGTCCTCAAAATCAAGCCTCAACGGAAGGTGCTCTTTGTCTAACAGATATATGCCTTTGCCCATCTTGGAGTTGATGAGCATCTGAATGTGTGGAGCATACCCACATGATCTCTTTTGATCAGCAACAGTTCTCTTGATTGTCTCTACAATCAGTGTCATCACTTTGAACTTTTCTGGCACATCAAACATATGCAGAAATTGATGGAATGCCCTCTTATCATCCTGTCATCTCCAGACTTGGGCAACAATGTGTGCCTGAGGATAGTATTGATTGTGGGCAGTCCTGACAGAAGATAATAGATAGAGCCAAACTTGTGATGTTCCAAGGCTGCATATGGAATCTCCTTGTACATATGTGCCACGGAGTTGTGTCCTTTCCTTGGCTTGGCATACACATCAGTATCATCATCATGCTCTTTAGGGGCATTGATAAGCTTGGCCCACTCAGCAATAGTAGACTAGTACCTAGTACCCTCAGTCATCCAGGCAATTCTTCCATCTGGGTAGAAGTGAGCTATTGAATAAAACTGCATGATAAGCTCATCATTCCACTTGGTGAATTTTTGACCCACAAAGTTGTCAACTCCATTCATTCTGAAGCTCTCATGAACTCCAGGAAAGTGATCTTCATTGTCATCAATATATGACCAATCAACCCATCTCATGTCACTGACTATGGGCTTCTTATCCAGGAGCACAGTCTCATAGAAGTCCTGTTGTTCCTTAGTGTGGAACTTGTAATCTACAGCAGTTCTTCTTCTTGTGGCATAGGGATCTGACTGTCTCCACAATCCGAGACCTGCATCCTTCCTTATCTTCATGTTTTCAGCCACTGGATGTGTATCATCATGATATGGGATCTTGGGCTTCAATTTCCTAAGCACTTGGGCTTCCTCTTCTTCTTCCATTCCAGGCACTGGGGCCTTGTTCTTTTCTGTAGCAGGTATGTTTCTGGTGCTTCTCTTTGGTGCAGTCTTAATGTAAGTGCATCTAGTGCCACCCCAGTTGGTTTTGGAGTATTGACGACAAACCTGGTTGAGGGACTAATGTGTTTGTGAGAATTGCAGGATAACACAGGTAGTAGTCCCTCATTGATTTGGTTTACCTACCAGAGATGACCCCTAAAAATGTGTGAAGACATTGAAGATAATGGTGGTCTGTGAAGATATTCACATTGAAGAGTATGACATAAGAAGACATCACATGAAGACTTTGAAGAGCGAAGACATAGTTGTTTCATAGTTTCCTTTTCTTCTTTGTTGAGTCATAGGAACCACCGTACTGTTAAGTGGAGTCCAAGTGAACAAAGTCAGAGTGACTGAAGTGATGCTCAACCAAATCCTATGTCTTCGAGCAAAGACAATGAGAGCAAATCTTATCCAGAGTTGGATAAGTCAGCTTTACTTGTAGCTCAAGTCAAGCTGCCGTGTGTTTTGAAATCTGACCGTTGGACACGTGTCAGTTCCTTAGTGACCTAGGGTCATTTTGGACAAATCAGGTCGGGTTGCCTTCTGGCTATAAATAGCCCACCCCCTACACCATAAATTGGTGGCTGCTCAGAGTTAGTGCACGGCTTTTGTCGTTTGAGAGCAACCCATCTCCGAAGCATTTGAGAGAGAGATCCTTGCGAGGACAAAGCCCAAAACACCCAGAGCCCAAAGAGTGTTTGGCATCGCTGAAGTCTTTCTGTCCGCGTGACCTGAAGACTTGTTACACTTGAGGACTGTGAATCCTCCAGCCGGTTAGGCGTCGCGCTGTGAGCATCCAAGAGTCATTGTGGATTGCCGGTAAACGAAGTCTGTGAAGGTTTGGAAGTCTACCTTGAAGACTTACCAGAGTGATTGGGCGAGGACTAAGTGTCCTTAGCTCAAGGGGAATACGGTGAAGACGCAGTCTTCTGAGTTAAATCTCAGCCTCCCTAACCAGACGTACAGTTGTCACAGCAATTGGAACTGGTCCAACAAATCACTATTCTCACCAAGCAACTGGTCTATCTCTTACTTCTCTTTACTTATAGTTTGTCCTTGTGAAGTCATTGCCTGCTTATCTGTTTGACTTCACTGTGTGACGACTATTGTTGTTTGGCTTCACACTATCTTCCATCCTGATCCATACTACCTAGCTGCTAATAGTCTTCGTGCTTTTACTTCATTGAATACTTGACTATGGTTTGTCTAGTGTAGTCTACCTTCCGCTGCATGTCAATAGGTTCATTTCTATAGTTTGTCTTCAAAACTCCCATGTTTTGAAGACTTTCATAAAATCACCTATTCACCCCCCCTCTAGTCGATAACTAGCACTTTCACTTAGAGGATTGAGCAGTAGCTTTGGGGCAGTCTTGGGCTTTGATGGAGAAGCCCCAGACTTGATGGCATCCCCATCAGCTTATGAGCTTTGGGTGCTGGTGCAGCATCCTCTTCTTCATCTTCTTCCTCATCAGAAGAGTGCTTCTAAAATTCAGCCATGGGATCAATACGCTTGCACCATCTCCCTCTCTTCCTTTCCTTCTTTTTCTTGCCCTCACCAGCGGCCTCTCCAACTGTTGATTTGGAGGCTTCAAGAGTTGAGGCTCTGGCCTTAGACATGGGCACTCTCTTGGCAGGAGCCTTCTTGTGAAAACCAGGCTTGGTTGAAGCTGTCGTGCCAAATTCTTTCTTGACAACTTTCTTCTTTGAGCTGACCTCCTCCTCAACAGCAACATAATCTTCATCCTTAGAATCTGAGTTTCTCTTCTTCCTTGTCCTTGTTGCTGCCTTGGGTAAGTTGTTTGGGGTGCTTCTGCTACCCTCATCATAGCTGCCAGAGGGACTAGTGCCCTCACTCATGTTAACTTGCTCCTCGGACTTGTTCTTGCTGTCACTTTGCACTACTGTAGGATGCTGCTAATGCGACACTACGATCAGAGACCCTTTCACGAAACTGTGTGCGATGCACTAATCGCAAATGGGGATGTAGAAAACCCGTCAAAAAAGGTGCAAAACGTTTGCGATGGAGGATGCATCAAACACGGTTCAGATTTTAGTTGCGTGTGCGATGCAGGGCATATGATTCAGTTCAATGAACTGTTTGTGATGATGAGGAACAAAAGAAACGGGCAGCCAGATGAAGGTGTGTGAGCATACAGTTCACTCGGATGAACTGTTTGTGATTAGGCAACACAAAAGAAACGGTCAGCCAGATGAAGGTGTGTGCGATATACGGCATGGGGTTCACTCGAATGAACTGTTTGCTTTGAGCCAAGAGAACAGAAACGGTTCAATATAACAAGATGTGTGTGATACGCGGCAAACAAGTCTGTAATCAGAAATGTGTGCGAAGATCCGTAATAACACAGACGATTGCTGCTAATAAGCCGTGTGTGTTGTGGGCAAACGCTTGGTGGTATACAATTGTCAGCGATTGACTAAATCATCACCGACGGGTTCCCCAAGAGGGTCCGTGTGCGATGTCATTGCTCACAGAACAACAACACATGTACTTATACCTTATAGGGACTTGATTCCATAAACAGATTGAACATCGAATTACATATGTGGCTAGCACACACATGACCTTTGCACACACGAAAGTATGTTCCAAAATGCCTAGGAAACTCAAATAATGTATAAAAAGGCAAAACGAACCGTGAATAATTTCATATTTTTAGGACGACACTACTATATATAGTTGCATGTTGCCTCTGTAAAATAAATCAAGGCGGACAGCGTATGTCGTTTCGCACACATAGGTGACAAGGTCCCTCTTGGAACCATGAGCCTTTTTGATAGAAGCTCTGGTTTGTAAGAAGTTTGTACCAAAACTTGTCACAAATTGGACTAACAGTAACAATGATGTTCTTTCCCTATGTTGTTAATGCTTATAATATTTATGTCTTAATGAAAGAAATGGCAAGCCATTGGCCTAGTATGAAAGAAAATATGGGTCAAAACCTAGTTGAAAAGGGAAACAACATCTAACTCCAGCTTACAAACAGTACAAAAGCACGAGGATTAATTGCTCATCAGGTTTAGACAAAATCCAGATTGAACCGGACAATGACATCCAACTCAACCAACGTTTTCGGCAGTCACAATCAAATGGATCGATTGATCATAAAATCAAGATCCCCGGCCAGAATTCTACTGGTACATGATGACAAGCTGTTGTAAATAGAAGCCGAGCACGATCAGAAGCCCTTAGGTCCACCTGAAACTTCTTTTTATGTTGTTCAACACTTGCAGCCGTAAGAAATTTCTTGTCGAAAAACTTAATCCTCACGGACAATAGTGCCCTCGCATTCAACATGAAGAATGTGACAAAGCTAGTGTTTGCATTGTTGGATGCATATCCTTCCAGTGTTACTGTCTTCAAACGAATGTCATGAGATCTGAGAAAATCCCTGGTGCTTCTTGAACCATCGATTGGTTATACCTTTTTCTCCATGTGTTAGTGCCTAAATAGAGATGAAGATTGAAAACAGTTAATGTCTAAAAAGATTATGTTGAAAGAGTGATAGCTCAACGATTAATTATAGTACATTATATATGGGCTTTCAATGTGCGTGAAATCATCACCTTTATATACAAATTCTCCAGACATGGAAAGCATTGCAGCAAGCCAATAATCGTGTTCAGATCAAAACACCACATACTGATATGTAAGGTCTTGACAGAATCCACCACCACTGATAGGACGGACAAGCTCTTCATTGAGCATAGAACATAATATTAGTACCAAAAGTGTACTCCAAGATGATACTTAACTTATGCGCACAAATGAAAAAGGCAGATTACAAAAGTTTACGTGAATAATATACAGTACCTCAATAGGTGTGGAGCCAAACACCATCTTGAACCATCTAAAAGGATCACGAATTGCACCCAAGGTCTCCAGTTTAGGCGCAGAGACTATAGTTATTTGCGAATGTACTATACCAGAATCAATGAGCAACCTTTGAAGTGAAGGGGCATCTTCGATGATGAGATCATGTCCAAAAAAACAAATTCCCATGCTTACAAGGTGGGGCGACTTTGTTTTGAGACAACGGATATGAATTTCCATTGCAAAAACAAGCAGCAAGCGCTTCAGGGCAGGGCAGCTGGAGTGGATGATGCTGTGCAGTGCGGCCTCCGACAGATCAACCACCACAAGTGCAAGTTTTTTAGTAGTGGGAGTCGAAGCATTCGTACCAGATTGTCTGCTAGATGGCATCGGGCAAAGGTGGCGGTGTGGAGAGAGAGGAGGAAAACCACGTGATGGACATCGGTGGTGAGGGCACAGATACATCGGTTCGTGTTATGTTACATACATAGTCATGGTAGAACTCAAGCTGCTGGAGTTTATCGAATTGACGGGTTGTCAGCCAGGCGGCCACCGTGCAAGGTATGTCTAGCAGGTAGCATGCCGGGATGCAGATGCATTGAACGGAGCCCCCGTGGGAGGAGATGATGGCTCCGGGGAGTTCAGAATCATCATCGACAGATAGCTGACGACAGTCGAGATTAAGAGGCGCGATGCGCCACAGAGTGCGCCACCGAGATGCGAGGACTTGTGTGCGGCAGCCATCCTTGGTGGGGAGAAGGGAGATGATCTCCCCAAGGATTCCGTCCGGGAGATCGCTGATGCGGTCCGCCGGAGATTCTACTGGTTCCTCAGGTCCACGGGGCGCTTCTGGCCGCACAACCGGGTCCAAGATCTACATCCGGCAGCGGCGCTGGTCGAAGCCTCATCTGTGTTCATACCAATCTGAAAGAAAAAATGGCATAACATGTAGGACATTCGAAATCAATTCCCAAGATCAGGAAGAAAAAAGGCACAAACATATATGTAGGTGACTAACCGGTTTTCCGTCGGAGTCGCAGTTGTTGCCGGAGTTGCTGTTGACCTCCGGCTCCAGCTGGGGGGCACGACGGCGCCGATGAATTCAAGGTCATGCTGCTGCCCGCGCGAGACCTCGTCGGCAGCGATGGAAACCTCTGTGGCCAGCTTGACGCGTTGTGCGGGTGCTTCACCAGCCCCGGCGTCACCACTCCCTCCGATGGTGCGCTTCGGCGGCATCGTCATACACTACGGAGTCCAAACATCGGTGACCACTTTGGACCGGGGGTGCGGCTGCCTATTATGGCCGGCGGCTCGGGCGCGCAATTAATACGGACCAGTGGGAGCGAGGCAGGCTGCGATCAAAAGTTGTCTCGCCTCCCGGTGAGCTTGCGCGGCAGACGTCTGCCATTCCTACCATCATTTCACAAAGCTACTCGCACGCCTCCCTGTCGATACACACACCTGCACGCACGCCTCTCGGTATGCCTGAGCGGCGGACTGCTCGCGTGCGTCCCATCACCTCACACCTGCTCGCACGACACACGGGGCGTGTGGCAGCATGTATATTTTTTAGTTTATTTTCTGTCGCTTTAGTGCTTCACTGAACCGTTTGCGTTGAAGAGATGCACAAATCCTGCGTTGAACATCTTGCGCGCTTCCCGGTGAACCTGCGCACCGGACGAGTTTTGGATTTACTAGAATTTAAAAACCAGTCATCTAAATGTTTTGCCGGCAATCAACAGTGCCCTGGTGATTGAAATTCATTCTCATTTCTTGCATGGGACCTAAGCATGCACATAAGGACACAGATTTGATTTTTCAACCAATTTATAGTCACTGGAGCATGTGCATGTAGTTCAAATTTGAATTATGCACATAAATGCATTGAAAACTCAGTTAATACATAAAAATGTCCAAACAAACCCCGAAAAATCACAAAAATTGACACAACACTCCTGTTGTTCTATGTTGGCACAAGAAAAAATTTGAAAGCGATAAGAGGCAATGGATATCGTTTCGTCCACAAAGGTGGGACGTTCCCTATCGAAAACCATCATGCTTGCTGTGAGAAGCTCCGCTTTGTGAGAAGCATATACCCAAACCTGCCCCAAATGGGACAAAATTTGTACCACGGCATGTTGATGCCGCTCCATGATAGCATGCAAAGTTTCATGAATTTCAGACGAGTTTGGGTTTACTAGAATTTAAAAACCAGGCATCTCAATGTTTTCCCGGCAATCAATGGTGCCCTGGTGTTTGAAATTCATTCCCATTTCTTCCATGGGACCTAAGCATGCACCAAAGGACACAGCTTTGATTTTTCAACCAATTTATATGCACTGGAGCATGCGCATGTAGTTCAAATTTGAATTATGCACATAAATGCATTGAAAACTCAGTTAATGCATAAAAATGTCCAAACGAACCCCGAAAATTCACAAAAATTCACACAACACTCCTGTTGTTCTATGTTGGCATGAGAAAAAACTTGAAAGCAATAAGAGGCAATGGATATCGTTTCGTCCCCAAAGGTGGGACGTTCCCTACCGAAAACCGTCATGCTTGTTGTGAGAAGCTCCGGTTTGTGAGAAGCATATACCCAAACCTGCCCCAAATGGGACAAAATTTGTACCACGGCATGTTGATGCCGCTCCATGATAGCATGCCAAGTTTCATGAATTTCAGACGAGTTTTCGATTTACTAGAATTTAAAAACCAGGCATCTCAATGTTTTGCCGGCAATCAACGGTGCCCTGGTGTTTGAAATTCATTCCCATTTCTTGCATGGGACCTAAGCATGCACCCAAGTACACAGATTTGATTTTCAACCAATTTATATGCACTGGAGCATGCGCATGTAGTTCAAATTTGAATTATGCACATAAATGCATTGAAAACTCAGTTAATGCATAAAAATGTCAAAACGAACCCCGAAAATTCACAAAAATTCACACAACACTCCTGTTGTTCTATGTTGGCATGAGAAAAAAACTTGAAAGCAATAAGAGGCAATGGATATCGTTTCGTCCCCAAAGGTGGGACGTTCCCCACCGAAAACCATCATGCTTGTTGTGAGAAGCTCAGGTTTGTGAGAAGCATATACCCAAACCTGCCCCAAATGGGACAAAATTTGTACCATGGCATGTTGATGCCACTCCATGATAGAATGCCAAGTTTCATGAATTTCAGGCGAGTTTTGGATTTACTAGAATTTAAAAACTAGGCATCTCAATGTTTGCCGGCAATCAACGGTGCCCTGGTGTTTGAAATTCATTCCCATTTCTTGCACGGGACCTAAGCATGCACCCAAGGACACAACTTTGATTTTTCGACCAATTTATATGCACTGGAGCATGCGCATGTTGTTCAAATTTGAATTATGCACATAAATGCATTGAAAACTCAGTTAATGCATAAAAATGTCCAAACGAACCCCGAAAAATCACAAAAATTCACACAACACTCCTGTTGTTCTATGTTGACACAAGAAAAAAACTTCAAAGCAATAAGAGGCAATGGATATCGTTTCGTCCCCAAAGGTGGGACGTTCCCTACCGAAAACCATCATCCTTGTTGTGAGAAGCTCCGGTTTGTGAGAAGCATATACCCAAACCTGCCCCAAATGGGACAAAATTTGTACCACGACATGTTGATGCCGCTCCATGATAGCATGCCAAGTTTCATGAATTTCAGACGAGTTTTGGATTTACTAGAATTTAAAAACCAGGCATCTCAATGTTTTGCCGGCAATCAACGGTGCCATGGTGTTTGAAATTCATTCCCATTTCTTGCATGGGACCTAAGCATGCACCCAAGGACAAATATTTGATTTTTCAACCAATTTATATGCACTGGAGCATGCGCATGTAGTTCAAATTTGAATTATGCACATAAATGCATTGAAAACTCAGTTAATGCATAAAAATGTCCAAACGAACCCCGAAAAATCACAAAAATTCACACAACACTCCTGTTGTTCTATGTTGACACGAGAAAAAAACTTGAAAGCAATAAGAGGCAATGGATATTGTTTCGTCCCCAAAGGTGGGACGTTCCCTACCGAACTCCATCATGCTTATTGTGAGAAGCTCCGGTTTGTGAGAAGCATATACCCAAACCTGCCCCAAATGGGAAAAAATTTGTACCACGACATGTTGATGCCGCTCCATGATAGCATGCCAAGTTTCATGAATTTCAGACGAGTTTGGGATTTACTAGAATTTAAAAACCAGGCATCTCAATGTTTTGCCGTCAATCAACGGCGCCCTGGTGTTTGAAATTCATTCCCATTTCTTGCATGGGACCTAAGCATGCACCCGAGGACAAAGATTTGATTTTTCAACCAATTTATATGCACTGCAGCATGCGCATGTAGTTCAAATTTGAATTATGCACATAAATGCATTGAAAACTCACTTAATGCATAAAAATGTCCAAACGAACCCTGAATAATTCCAATTCTTTTGTGATCACTGCAGATAAAAGGTCTAGCAATTCAAACACTGTCCATGGCCGCTGTGACCCCATTATGTAATTCAAATCAAGAAGAAAAATCAAGTACATCCCACACAGTTTATTATAACCAACCGTGTGAGATGCAGCACAAAATATCTTCGGACCGTGTCTGAATAAGGGACCGTGTCTGATGACACTTTGCGCGCTAGTTTTTTGGCTGAAGCGATTCCAAATTTTTGGCTTCCGCGGAAATATCTACCTCCCCGCCCCCTCCCCCTTACCAAAAGCCACATTTCCCCCCTTTCTGCTTTCCTTTCCAAGTTGAAACATTCACTCCTTGCTTGCAGCATCGCCGCCTCCTCGCTGGCGACCCTCCTTCACGCTGCTCGGCCTCGCTTATCCAGGCAGGTAATCCACACCCGACCCCCATCCTTGTCCTCCTTCCACATCCCACATGCCCCGATCGCCGGCGCGAGCGCGACACCTTCCACCCAAATCACCGACCCCTCCACCAAATAACGCCGGCCTAAGCCATGGTGCACACAGTATAGCCAGGACCTCAAGGAGCATTTGGCAGCGGAGAAGCAAATCGCAGCCGCATGCACCGATGAGGTCGCGATGGCTGCCATTCATGCCGACCCCCAGATCTTGGAGGAGCACCTCGCCGTCGAGGCCACCATTGATGCCTCGCGCGCCGACGCCGCGACGCAGTTGGCTGCTTTAAACGACAGTTCGTGGCGTTTTCTCGAGGCCACCGTCGGTGCCTTCGACAAAGACTACGAGGTGTTTTCTCAGCGTGCACGTGCTTACCTCATCTCGAGAACCAGCGGTTGGTGCCTGGAGCGGCTCAGGCAACTCACCACTACAACGAGGGCACCCACGATGCGGAGGCCTCTCCCTCTTCCATGTCTAAGGAACCAATCGTCATTGATATCTCCGACAATGAGGAGTAGCTTGTCTTATTAGCTCACTATAAGGACCCATGTCCAGTTTGCTAGCTACTGCCTTTCCTTAACAAATTCTAGTGAATTGTGCTATCTACTTTCACCATGCAATCTTCTGCGATAGTATATATGTTCTATATGTCGTGCAATGTGGTGTTCAATTAACTGCTTGGTTCAATTCTGCAAATGTGATGTTCAATTCTTCAGGGTGCAATATTTCCAGTTGTTAAGCATGCTTGGTTTGGTTAGCTGTCTGATCTTCTATTAGGAGTATGTTATATTATTCAATTAGTGTTTAGTTAACTGCTTGGTTCATTTGTTGTAGCTTGGTTCACTTGTTGTGGTGTTTAGTTAACTGCTTGGTTCAATTCTGCAATGCGATGTTCAATTGTTGTGGGTGCATTCTATTATTGTATACCATGTGAGGAATAAATCGAATTTGGCTGTACTAAATACATGAGAAACAAATATAATTGCTATATTTCCAAGTTGTTAAGCATGCTTGGTTTGGTTAACTGTCTGATCTTCTATTAGGAGTATGTTATATTGTGCAATGTGGTGCTCAGTTAACGTTTGGTTCATTTGTTGTGGTGTTTAGTTAACTGCTTGGTTCAATTCTGCAATGCGATATTCAATTGATGTGGCTGCATTCTCTTATTGTGTACCATGTGAGGAATAAATCGAATTTGGCTGTACTAAATACATGAGAAACAAATACAATTGCTATACTTCCAAGTTGTTAAGCATGCTTGGTTTGGTTAAATGTCTGATCTTCTATTAGGAGTATGTTATATTGTGCAATGTGGTGCTCAGTTGACATTTGGTTCATTTGTTGTGGTGTTTAGTTAACTGCTTGGTTCATTTCTGCAATGCGATGTTCAATTGTTGTGGCTGCATTCTGTTATTGTATACCATGTGAGGAATAAATCGAATTTGGCTGCACTTAATACATGAGAAACATATACAAGTGCTATATTTCCTAGTTCCTAATCATGCTTGGTTTGGATAAATGGGTTTTCCATGTGGCTTGAATTAATCTGATGAATCTGCAATGTGCTTATTTATCATCAACATATTTTACTGATAGCATGCGAACCCTTACTTAACCTGATGACTAACTACCTTATATGTGTTGCAGGGAAACAATGGGAAGCACTGAGGTTTACAAGATGGTACTAACTATTATACCTTGCCTATTTGTATTCCTTTGCCCCATTTCCAATATAGAGAAGATATTTATGCACATCCTTGTTTTCAGGCTTCACTGATGATTACCTCTCAAACCACCTCTGTGGTCAGGAGGCGAGGAAAGTTTTCATACAACACCCACGGTTCAATATTGAAGTGTTCCTGAAGAGGTCGAAGGATGGACGGTCAATCATCCACAGGCACTAGCCTAAAGTTGCAAAGACCTTCAACATGAATGAAGGCTCAATATTCGCCTTCCGCTTCAGCAGTTTTCCAGATGAGATGCATCTCTTTATGTACCGTCTATGATGCTAATTTCGAAAGGTTCTAGATGTTGCATGTGAAACTTGCTGCTGGTGCAGTTGTGTAATGGGGTAGCTGAGTGCTGAAGCTATATCATGTTGTACTCTGATGTATTTCAATTAGGAAATCCTGCTTCCTTAATATTGAAATGGAATATATTATGTGCTTAATATGAATGTCAATTAGAGTAGTAAATGGATTATTAATAATAGGCCAATTAGCTTGCTAATTGGGTTTTCCTATTGCAAACGGTTAATGAGGAAACACCGTGGGTGATGACCTAAGGCAACGCACACAGTTTCTGGGAATAAACCGTGTTGGATCAATGAACAATCACACACGACATTCTCTTCAAAACTGTTTGCGTTACGCCACCTTGCGCAAACGTTTTCCTTCTAGTGACTGTGTGGGATGTATATACGAACGGAAACATTTAGTGGTGACTGACTATGTGGGATGTACTTATGACCAGAAATGATTTTGCCTGTGTAATTGTAATTTTTTTTAGCACTACTGTACGTATTTCTGTATTTGAGTGCTCGCCGGTCGCACATGACCTCATTTTGCCGAGCATGTGTGCCAGGAGGGCATATCCCCAACGGTTTCTGGGTCGTGTGGGAAGGACCCCCTATCACCCACACTCACTTGGCGATGGTTCCAAATGCCATCGCGGAAAGGGGTAAAAAACTGTTTGTTTAGGACCGACGCGCACCAGTGTTGATCTGACATAGCTGACATTGCAAACTGAAAGTTGACCCTGTGAATAGATGTAGTTGAGATAGAGTGGATGAGCATCACAAAGTGCAGAGATTTTGCAAAACAATTGAGTCAAAAACTTAGTTTTAGTTTTCTACAAAAAGCATTTCGGAGCTACCGATTTGTTAAACTCGGTGACACCGAAGCAACATTGGAGTCTAAACTACTGGAATCAGTCAGACCGAGACACAGTTCGGTGACTCCGAGATTGCTAGGGTTTCACTGAGAGTTGAACTCGGTCACACCGATTCATAAGTTTTGGTCAGACCAAAAATTACAAGTGCAACGACCTAGGCCAAATCGGTGAGACCGATTTCTACAACTCGGTCGGTCCGAGATGAGTTCAGCGGAAACCTAACCCTAAATTTTAGAATCAAAACTAATCTAAAGGAAGTTTTTGCTGGATAGAGTAATCTCATACATGGTAAGAATCATGGCATTGACCTAAGTGCAGGAATCAGAGGTAAAGATTGCACATAGGGGTCGAGTTCATACCCTAACTCGACGGTGAACTCGCTACGGCAACAACGACGATGAAGATTCCCGTTGACAGCGGCAGAGACCAACAGCAGGAGGTCACTGGCGATGAGGAGACGATCCGTAGACCCGGGTCAGCAGAGCAGGATACGGGCGTGCAAAGGGTTTCGGAGGAATTTCCAAAATTTGACCCGTGGGTATATATATCCTTACCCTATCGGTGTGACCAAGTGGAACGACTCGGTGGCACCGAGATGGAGAATCACAAGCGGTTACTGCAACTCGGTGTGACCGAATTGCTCTAATCGGTTGCACCGAGATTGAAAACCTAGATCAACTCAATGAACTCGGTATGACCGAGAGTAATTAATTGGTCAGACCAAAATACACGGAGAGGTTTTGGAAGTTTAAGTCTATGAAGAATCGGTGGCTCTGAGTGCTCCTCACCCAGAGGGTTCGAATCTGACTTGATCAAACTTTGTGATGTACCATGAATAGAGTTTGAGATGAGAAAATCATAGATAGCTAGAGGAAGTTCTTAGGCATTCTTGTCCATCCATTTGGCAAAAGAAAAAGAGCCAAACAATTAAAGCAACAAATGGATGTCCTCGAATGGGAAAAATATGCAATCAACATTCTCACACAATAAGATGGCAAATGAAATATGTGGCAAAGCATGCACAAACACTCTAGCATCTATCAAGCAATTGGTGATGACTAGGTCATCTATATATGAGTATATTGACTGAGGAGTCAAATGAGAACATTTGATCGTAGGTCATACTCATCGTTTAAGCACAAGTGGGGTTACCACTTTTACATAAAGCATTGTTGTGTTCACACCATTAGAGTGGCTTTAGCTCAATTCTTAGAGTAAAGCTTCCCCTAGATATGATATCCCCCATAAGAGGGATGAACTAACCTTGGGTTTTGTCGATGATGACTTCATGTAGATGTTGAAGATGTGGATGCTCAATGTCGATGTAGATCATTTGGAGCAATCCGTTGGAGTGAGTTGCACTTTCAATACCTACATGGGTTAGTCCCACAAGGAACAAACAAGGATATCCATAGACATAGAGTGAAGTACACACAAGATGATGTCCATGAAAGCATTAGATTACCTTGTCCCTTGTCTTACCAACAAGAGGGTTTGTGACTCCTTGAACTAGTGCAAGATGTGGAAGTTGATTGCACTTGTCATTGCCAAAATAAATATGAGTGAAGTATGTTGGTGGAGTCACCCTCAAGAACTCTCTAGTTCTTCTTCTTCGAGATCCACATCAACTTGATGGGAATCCTTGGAGTTGTTGTCGTACTTGATGAAGTGGAACTTGATGTAGTCTTGGGAACCCACTTGACCACGGCCTTAGGAGCTTCTTCAAATGCATCAACCTCCCCTTAAAGCTTGTCCTTGCCTTTTTGCTTGTGGTCTTGTGGTGGAAGATCATCTTGAGCTTGTGTCCCCTTGAAGGAAGCAGGATCATACTTCTCTTGTTGAGGAACAAACTTCGTCTTGGGGTATTGATCTTCTTCCCACTCAACTCCATTGGAATTGAACTTTCGTTCAAAACCAACACCTTGATTCTTCCGGTGCCTTCCTTGCTTGCATACAATTTCCTCAAATTGCTTACTTCCGGCAAGGCTCTTGTAAACATCTTTCTCTATAATTCCCTTCAATAAGCTATTTTCTTGCTCTGTAACTTGGCTAAGAGAATCATTAGTGGAATCAAGAGAACTACTAGAAGCAATAATATTGGATTTAGCATGATTATTGTTACTACTAGATGAAGAATCTTTCTTATTCTTGTTGCTAGATTTTACTTGTGGCATGTAAGTAGACAAGAGTAAACGCTTGGCAATTTAAGAAGAACTTTTCTTACGAAGATCATCATTGATTGCTTTTAAGAACCCATGCTCTTGCTATAGGTTGAGCTTTTCAAAGCGTAGCTTCTCAGGAGTCTTTAAAAGCTCTCGATGATCTTCTAAGGTAGTTTCATGAGCTAACTTAAGAGTGTTTAGTTCTTTAGTTAGACGCTCAATCTCCTTCTTATCATCGTCATTCGTTTTATCTTGATTAGCATGATTAATAGCAATTTCATCATAGTTTTCATCACTAGAGTTGTCAACAAGTAAATCATCATCACCTAGCAAATCATCTTCATCACTATTAAAATCAACATACTCGGGGTGTGATACCTTTGGGCCTTTAGCCATGAAGCATCTTCCAATTCCTTCATTTGGTGAATCAAAAATGTCAAAGGAGTTGGTTGACACAAGTGCTAGACCGGCAACACCTTCATCTTGAGTATATTCAGAGTCGGAGTGATAACTTCTCTCGGAGTGGTGGTCGGATTCGGAGCCGGATACCCATTCACCAACATGAGCTTGATGTCTTCGTTTTGTATAGCTCCTTGATGACTTGTCCTTTGTTTCTGAATCCTTGCTTCTGCGAGAGGTTCTTCGTTCATAACGATCATCTCTACTCCTTCCCTCCTTAGGAAGTGATTCTACTCTTTTGCTTCTCCTTTTAGGTAGTGTCCGGGTCTTCCACAATTGTAGCAATTACGCTCACGACTAGAAGATCTCACTACAAAAAAAATACACTTCCGTGATAATACGTGTCTGTCACAGTAGGTCACGTTTTCTGTCATGCATGTACATCCATGATGATTTTATGACAGAATCAAGATAGTCATACATGTGCTGTCGTAGAAGTGTTCCATGACATTACCAAAATTATCATCACGGAAGTGTCCACTTCCATCACGATAAATCACGCGTCACAGAAGTGCTTTCGTCAAGGGTGACCGACACGTAGCATCCACCGTAACGGGTCACCGTTAAGCTATCGGGTCCGGTTTTGGATCTGGTAACCCGTTAACAGCCCGGACCAATGGGAATTTTCCACGTGTAAAATTCTGATTGGCCGGAGGAAACACGTGTCAGCTCGTCAGTGGGTCAGATAGGCGCCTATGATATGTCGACACGTGCGACGGCCCACCACTGGCCCATTTAGTTTACAAAGGCCGGCCCGTTTGACTTGGTCAAAAGTTCACGGGCTGGCCCATTAAAAGCCTGTTAATGGTCTCTTCGCAAATAGCCCATTTTACGGCCCGGTAACTCACGACCCGTTAGGGCCTAACCAAAATCGGCCCAACAATGTCATGTGGGCCGTCGAATATAACACCAGCCCGTTTCACTTTCAGCCCATGTATGGCCCACGATGTCTTTCGGCCGATATGAGGCCTTTCGTATCTTTAGGCCCTTTAGAGGCCCACGGCGACTCTAGCCCATAATGAATAGTAAATTTCTTTATACCCATTAACGGCCCATGATTCACATGGGCCGTTTCCAGCCCGTGTTAGCTTTCGACCTACTGACGGCCCATACGTTCTTGGGCTCCTTTCCGGCCCTCGATTACTTCTGGCCCGTTACTGGCATGTTCCCCTAATGGGCCAAATTCGGCCCGTGGCCAGAGTCGGCCCGTTTGTGGCCTGTTAACCCGTTGCGCCGTTTCTAGCCCGTCCTATATTCTGGCCCATTAACGACCCGTTATGCCTGTGATATAATTAAGGCTTTGCTGTCCTCTGGCCTGTTAGCGGCCCATTACCGTGTTGGGCCGATACCAATTACACCCGTTTACGGCCCATGTAGACCCATTTATCCGACGGCCTGAGGCCCACCAATTCTATGGTCCTATTGGAGGCCCATTTATCGACGACCCATAGGAGGCCCATGGATCCTACGACCTGTAGCAAGGTAAAGGTTACCACGGTCCGTATATGGCCCATGGTTGTTGCGGCCACTAGCAAACCAGGGAAAAGAATACTAGGAAATAAATAAGCCCGAAACTAACGCTAGGCTATTAAGGCGATTGCACAGATTACATCCACTGGGCATCAAAGATCGCCACCCGTGCAAATATAGGGAACACCCTACACTATACAAAAATGTCTTGCTGTTTTCTTCAGCCGGTGGCTGCCCGTTAAGAACAAATTTTGTATCGCAACAAAACAAATTACAACTATAAAATAAAAGGTTGGCATAAAAGTTAACAGTCTGGCAGATAAATGCACCACCAGAAGTTCAGAAGCTCAGTTTATTTGACATGACTGTTACGTTTTCATGTTGTATTGTTCGATGGAGCACCATAACCTTCGCCTTCATTTCTCCTAGGCTCCTGAACAACATAGCAAATGTCTGATAGTCTGGTTTCAAAACCATGCATATCTTGACGACATCGAACAATGTCTGTCCTTGTTTCACAAAGGGTCTCTGTTAGGGAATGGACATGTGTCTGGAGCGCAGATATAACATTGTTTTGAGCTTGCATATCTTGATCATGAGGCAGTTTGGATGAGATTACCTTAACAACCAACCTAGTACTACGCAGGAACGTGCTTTTGGCACTGTTAGTGGACAGGTACTGACCCACTGTAGCAAGAGCTGACATTGACCTTCAGAAGGCGGCGGTTACACCATTTTTTTCCATAGCTTGCTGAAAAGTTGAGTTCTTACATTAGTAGTACCAGAACAGAAGATATTAAGGAGGCAACAAAACCAAACAAAATAGCTTTGGTCTATATACAGAACTTATTCTAGTGAACCCATGTAAAATATTAGTTGTATTTTACTGCAAAGTACATAATAAAACCAGGTTCCAAACATATGACCATGTATCATGGCTAATGTATTGTCTATTTCTTCACGTTGTATTGACAGCTAAGGATAAAGAGACAAAGTTTATAATACAGTAAGCATAGTATGACATCATTCATATCACAAAACAACTGAGAACAGACAAACAGGCAATTGTAACGTTGTGTGGGCAAGTCCAGCACGGAACTAGATTATAGATCAAGATCAAAGGTACATCACTCCTCTCCTTTAAACCTTGTAAGGTGCAATGATACGCTAAGACAATTGTGTATAAAATTGAAAAGAGTAATAGACATTGGCTGCAAACCATGCAGTTCAAGGCACAAGTCAGAGTAAGTAGTAGTTAAAAGGCATGAGGATTAAGGACTTACAACAGCGGCTTTGACTGGTGTAGTCATGCCCTTCGTCTTGCTGGTGTGACAGTCCTTGAAGATTTCCACAGCATTTGGTTCAGGTACTTTTTGGTCCTTGCGGGCTTTCCTCTGCATTTGGAACAAGTCAATATAGATCTGATAATATGGTACAGCGAAAAGAGTGAAACAACAGCTAATTACAAGAGCCTCGCAGTGTGCAATATAGCTACGAGATCCTGTCGTCTGTTGGAATTTCACTTTCGTACGGTTGGCCTTGTTCTTTGAACAGTTCACCTACAAGAAGATAGATTTGTGAGGCACATGCGTAAATAGGACTTCAACATGTGATCTGATCACATATATATAATGTACCTGATACTTTGGATCAGACCAGTGTTTAACGAGGCCTCTCCAGTCTTCATCCGATATATTTTCCACTGGAGATGTTTGGGCAAGTTGATTGTTAGCCTTGCCTTCAAAGTGAGTTTTCCTCAAGTTATACCGATACTGTCGCAGAGCAGACTTGAAAACATGGGTGCAAGCTTGTCTGGTTGCATCATCTTGGCTATCCAACTTGAACCTCATCTGTTGAAAATTATGGGAGTCTCATTATCAGCAACCTAGAAAGTATGTGACAGAGCAAGACGATATTACTAGTTTCCATACATAACCATACTTACAGATAAATGGTCGAGGAAGGTGTTGAACTGGGTTTCATCTTTGTCATTCCTGTACTGAATCCATGTTGGGAGGATACGTACATGACACCTAACGGCAACTGCTGCCTCTAATACTAACTTGGCTGATTCTGTAGCATCACGTGGCCTTTTTAAACCTGCCTCAAAACGGATCTCCATTCTTCCTCCTCTAGATTTAGTTAACCTATCGAGCATTATCCCTAATGTTTGTTTCCTCTTGCGCCTAGGTGCTAGTCCAACGACGAACATAGGAAGTGTTAGTGTACATCAAACTGTGAGACTACATATAAAGAAGCATGCAACTGTAACTTGACTCCAGCAACTACCTTCTTGCCGTTGAAGCTCACAAAGTTCATCTGATCTTGCCAACTCGTCTTGTGTCAAGAGTGCTTCGGAAGTCGTGTCAGGTGGCAAGGGAGCTTGGGAACGTGCTGCTAGCTGAGTTGACCAACGAGTAACTCGTGCAGCTGGTGGTACTGTGGAAGGTGTTGCAACAACTAGGGATGTCTCTGCTTGTTTGGTGGCAGCTATTGGTTTCTGTGTGGCTTGTTCTGCTGCTCGCGTAGCACGGGATACCCTGTTTGTAAATTTTTTTGCCAGACTTTGACCTTCTATTGCACCATCAGTACCAGCAGAATCTGCAGGATTCTTCCGCTTCCTTTTCCCTGTCATTCTGTGTTCCTTCCTCTTTCTCTGTGCCATGTTAAGCAAGCCGACAAAAAAATGAATAACATTTTAGTTCTTCAGAACAAATTGATGCGTGATACAGATGAACTGAACTTTGATGTTAGACAACCACATGATAGGAGGATGTAATATGTACGAAAAACAGGATGGCAAGAGATAACTAGAACTATGATGGTAAACTAAGCAGAAGACATTTCACTAAATTAGAAGCAATGCAATGGAAGGTAGACACCATATGAAAGATGCTACAAATATCTCTCTGCCAAGTTAACAGTGTCTCATCATAAATGGCGTTTAAACAAATGTGAAGCAGTACAAGAAATAAATCATATGCAAGATGCAAACAACATCACACTACCAAGTTAAAGGTCTCTCATCATTAGTGCCATTGCATATTCACAGCATTGCATATTCACAGCTTATGATGTGTAAACTAAGGAGAAGGCATTTCAACAAATTAGAAGCAATGAAAGCTAGACACCATATGAAAGATGCAACGAATATCACTCTACCAAGTTAAAACTGTCTTGTCATAAGTGCCATTTCAACAAATTAGAAGTAGTACAAGCCAGAAAAGAATGTGAGATGTAACCTATATCACACTCCCAAGTCAAACGTGTCTTATGATAAGTGATTGTTGCAGGTTACACAACAGTAGTACTTTGATGTAAGAACATGGTGTGATAGACATATATTGTATGTTCTAGAAACAGGAACATGTGTCTTATTCACAAGTATAATGTGTAAAGTAAGAAGATGGAATTCAACAAAATTAGAAGCGATACAAGCTAGACATCATACATAACATGCAACCAGATATAACAGTGCCAAGTTAGAGGGAGCACATGTGATGGTGCACTAGGGGAGACGTGCTCATCATCAACACAGCTATGTTGAGTGTCTATGCATGTGTTGTCTTGCAAATCTTCTTGGGGGGGGGGGGGGGGTGGCGGAGTAGAATCTATAGAGGCCCTCCGTTTGGAAGGGGCACCTATATCCGCTGCCTTGCTACTTTCCTTCCGCTTTATTGATTTTGAATTGTCAAGTAAAACCGACAAGAAAAAGCAATAAAATTCACTCTTTAGAACTCATTCGTGCATGGTACTGACAATCACTACTTTGATGTAAGGCAAACACATGATACCAGGATGGAATATGTACGAAAAACACGACGACATGGCATATTCACAACTGTTTATGTAAACTAAGCAGAAGCCATTTCAACAAATAAGAAGCAATGCAAGCTAGACACCACATGAAAGATGCAACCAATATGACTCTGCCAAGTTGAAAGCGTCCCATCATAAATGGCGTTTCAACAAATTAGAACCAGTGCATTGTGACGCCCCCGATTCAACCATACACTAATCATACACGCAAACGTGTACGATCAAGATTAGGGACTCACGGGAAGATATCACAACACAACTCTAAAAATAAAATAAGTCATTCAAGCATCATAATACAAGCCAGGGGCCTCGAGGCCTCGAATACAAGTCCTCGATCATAGACGAGTCAGCGAAAGCAACAATATCTGAGTACAGACATAAGTTAAACAAGTTGCCATAAGATGGCTAGCACAAACTGGGATACTGATCGAAAGAGGCACAGGCCTCCTGCCTGGGATCCTCCTAAACTACTCCTATTCGTCGTCAGTGGCCTGCACGTAGTAGTAGGTACCTCCGGTGTAGTAGGAGTTGTCGTCGACGGTGGCATCTTGCTCCAGGGCTCGAGCATCTGGTTGCGACAACCAGGAAGGAAGGAAAACGGGAAAAGGGGGAGCAAAGCAACCGTGAGTACTCATCCAAAGTACTCACAAGCAAGGATCTACACTACATATGCATGGGTAATAGTGTAAGGGGCAATATCAGTGGACTGAACTGCAAAATGCCAGAATAAGAGGGGGATAGCTAGTCCTGTCGAAGACTACGCTTCTGGCAACCTCCATCTTGCAGCATGTAGAAGAGAGTAGATGGTAAGTTCACCAAGTATCATCGCATAGCATAATCCTACCCGGCGATCCTCCCCTCGTCCCCTGTGTGAGAGAGATCACCAGGTTATATCTGGCATTTGGAAGGGTGTGTTTTATTAAGTATCCGGTTCTAGTTGTCATAAGGTCAAGGTACAACTTCGGGTCGTCCTGTTATCGAAGATCACGGCTATTCGAATAGATAAACTTCCCTGCAGGGGTGCACCACATAACCCAACACGCTCGATCCCCTTTGGCCGGACACACTTTACTGGGTAATGCCCGGCCTCGGAAGATCAACACGTCGCAGCCCTACCTACGCACAACAGAGAGGTCAGCACGCCGGTCTAAATCCTATGGCGCAGGGGTCTGGGCCCATCGCCCATTGCACACCAGCACGTTGTGTGGGCGGCCGGAAGCAGACCTAGCCTCCCTAATACAAGAGCAGGCGTTCCAGTCCAATCCGCCGCGCGCCGCTCAGTCGCTGATGTCAAGAAGGCTTCGGCTGATACCACGACATCGAGTGCCCATAACTGTTCCCGTGTAGTTGGTTAGTGCGTATAGGCCAGTGGACAGACTCAGATCAAATACCAAGACCTCGTTAAGCGTGTTATTTTGAAGCAACCGCGGACGCCGACTAGGGCCAGGCCCACCTCTCTCCTAGGTGGTCTCAACCTGCCCTGTCGCTCCGCCACAAAGTAACAGTCTGGGGCCGTCGGGAACCCAGGCCCACCTCTACTGGGATGGAACCACCTGTCCTTTCAGCCCCCTCATCGGAATCACTTGCGGGTACTCTATGAGCCAACCCGACTTTAGTCACCACATGTATCATATAATATGTATGTAAGTATATACCCGTGATCACCTCCCGAGTGATCACGGCCCGGTAGTATAGCATGGCAGATGGACAAAAATGTAGGGCCACTGATGGAATACTAGCATCCTATACTAAGCATTTAGGATTGCAGGTAAGGGTAACAACTGTAGCAACAATGACAGGCTATGCAGCAGAATAGGATTAAAGCAGTAACGTGCTACACTACTCTAATGCAAGCAGTAGAGAGAAGGAATAGGCGATATCTGGTGATCAAGGGGGGGCTTGCCTGGTTGCTCTGGCAAGAAGGAGTCGTCAACAACGTAGTCGATCGGGGCACCAGAAGCGGCGTCAGTCTCGTAGTCTACCGGAGAGAAGAGGGGGAAGAAACAATGAATACAATGCAAACATATGCATATCGATGCATGACATGACAAGTAACGGTGCCAAGTGTGCCCTAACGCAGTAGGAGGTGATACCGGCGAAGGGGGGAAACATTCGGGAAAGTATCCCCGGTGTTTCGCGTTTTTGGACAGATGAACCAGAGGGGGAAAGTTGCGTGTTCGCTATGCTAAAGATGTGTGGCGGACAAACGGGCTACGTATCCGGCTTCGTCTCGTCGTTCTGAGCAACTTTCATGTACAAAGTATTTTCATCCGACTTACGGATTATTTTATATTAATTTTTAAAGTTTTATTTATTTTTAGGATTAACAGAATTAATTTTATTAGGAAATGCAGTTATGACGTCAGCATGATGTCAGGGTGATGTCAGCAGTCAAATAGTCAGTTGACTTAGTCAAACTGACGTGTGGGTCCGCATGCCATTGACAGAGATTAACTAAACAGGTTAATTAGTTTAATTAGTGATTAGGTTAATCTAATCAAGATTAATTAAGTTAATTAATATTTTCATTTTCATTTATTATTTTTTATTCTCTCTTTTTTTAATTCGTTCCAGGGGTGGGCCGCGGCTGTCATTGGGCCAGGGGCCTTAACGGGCGCTGGGCCATGGATCGAGCGCAGGGGAGGTGACTGGGCTGGGCCGGCTTCAGCAGCAGGCCGCACACGCAGGCGCCAGGTAGGTTCTCTCTCTCTCTCTCTGGTTTTTCTATTTATTTAGTTCTGTTTGTTTTGATTTAGTAGGAGTACTAAACCAATTTATTGCTTCTGTAAATTATTGTATGGACTAGAGATATTACTCAAGAGCCCCACAATAATTTCCAAAATTATTGGACATGTATTTCTTTTATAACAGAAATAAAGCCAATTCAAATACATTATAATTTAATTCAAATGCCCAAATTAATTACTCTTAATGCTAATATTGGTTTGCATTTTTACCTCTTGCCAATATTTTCAGGGATTAAAATGAACATTTCCTTGGGCTCATTTGAAGAAATTTTTAACTTGCTCATTTTTAAAAGGTTTATGAGGCTTTGAGAATCTTCCTCAATTCAAATTTCTTCGAATTTAAGATGATGCATGCTCACTGATGCAACTATTTACAGTCATGAATCTAGGGCTGTGACAACTCACCCCCACTAAACAAGAATCTCGTCCCGAGATTCAAGACGTGAGGTAAGAAGACAGAGGGGACACGGAACTGACACAGTCTTCACGATCCATGTTGCACTTCATAAGAACGTTGATTCGATCATCATCTTTGATTATGACATCCTTTCCTTCGAGAACTTCATCCAACATGGCGACAAGAGAGCAAGACAACCTCACAAGAATGGAGCATCGATCTTAATGAACACAAGATCAACTCACGGAATGAGACGTAGAAACATCCCTTGAGCTGAGACGCAAAACACACATCAGAGATGATGGATGAGAAACATATGACAAAGGTTCAAATTGGTAGGCGACAAATCGACGCTTAAATAGATGGTGAGAGGGGTTTCAAAGTAGCGAGGAGTTAAGTTGCCCATGATACCATAACGGGACACCTCGGGGAAGGTGACTCGTAGAATTATTCCCTTAAGTGGCAAAAAGAATTACTTTTGATACAGAGATCATTGAAAATCTCTATACCAGCCTAAGGAAAATCACAATTGATCATTCGAATGAATTCGAAAGAATGGCATACTCAGTTTGGAGAGGAAACTAGAGTTATAGGACAACTCGGCAAGGGAAGGCACATTCCAATTGATACCGAGGATATAACCTAGTGTCTGAGCATGCTCTCAAGAACTTGAGCATTTCCATATTCATCAGGGTCTTACCAACATACGTGCCGGGGATCCTAGAGCCACATCAAACTACCATGATGAACAGTGATGGACGATGCAGATGCAAAGGAAGACAACACCTTCTCAGATTTTACCTTAGCAATGCCAAGGAGACAAAACCTGGATGATCGACCGAGTTACATTTAGCACTCCGCTTCTAATATTCTCCTTGATGTTCTAGCTTCCACGGTCATGTTCAAAAAAACATCAACATGGCCATCAAGAAAGGTCGGACTTCGGGAGCACGAAGTCCATAAGGAACAACTTCTAGAATAAGTCATGCGAAATCCTCATGGGGAGTGACCAAACGGCTTAATCAAGATACTACAATAATAGTGCTTCCAGCTAGGTGCGTCCACTTCACTGGAACCTATATCATAGTTCTTGGAAGAAGTTCCAACCTATGTGGATCAATTATGTCGAATAATAACATAGACATGCTCAAATTCGATAGAATCTAGATGTCTGATGGATCAATGACCGTTCCTTACACGAATTGCAAATATCGTGATCCCATCCTAATATTTGGATACAATTATATCTTTAATCAATGTGTACATCAGTCTTTTACGTGTAGTTTCACTCTCCATCGGTGGTCTCTCACACATGCTCACACTCTCTCTCCCGAGATGTCTTTCTCACAGACATGCTCACGATATAACCCTCCCTCCCTCTCGTAACCATTTACGACTGTTTTCACTAACCTTTATCACAAGCACTCTTCCTCTCACAAGCATACACACGCACAATCCCCATCGACCCATTTCTATATACATAGACCTGCCTACGTGTCTCCTGTACGCACATTATCTTTAGGCCTATCTCTCACGCATTGTCTCACACCTCTCTTCCTAATCGACGAGTATGATTCTAGCAGAGCATTATGTAGGATGCCCCTTAAAGTTAGGTTGGATGAATAGTAATATCAGAGATAAGGGGTTACCTTAGTCCGAGGACCTAGGGTTACAAATCCTAGCCGGATTTGTGAGTGGACACAGAGTCCTTCACGATTCTGCTATCTTTGTCTTGTATGACTAGTCATCCATGGGTCTCCCTAAATGCATCACGGGCCGACCAATGTGGCACAGGACGGAACTGAACCAAGGGCCTCACCTCGGCCCACCGAACCTCACGCGGTGACACACCCTCTGCCCCTAGGTCTCTTTATCTTCTCACACCCATACATACCAACACAGACACCACACAAAAAAATTCTCCTCGTGCCTCTATCCCCTCCCCCCTTGCATATACACACTCAAGGGAATCTCTCGCCGTGACATCATATTCGTCTCTCTCTAGACCTCTCTCATTTGTCGTGCTATCTCTCCCACGCCCCCTCCCCCACCGGCCCCTCTATCCATGCATCTCTCGAATACGTAATACACACACATACCTCTCTAGGCCCTGCCAAATACATCAACTACACATTCACACATGTTACATCACGTACCCCATTGATCTAAAAAGCCCTCTCTTCACGTTTATTTCGCATACAACATTCCTTTTGAATAAAGTGTGGCCAAAAATTATTTTTAGAATTTCTACATTTATACAACATTACAAAGTTATATGGAGGAGTATAAATGTTAATTTGCATTGAATGTTGCCCACAATGATATTTATTCGCATTGTGAATTTTTATATTTTTATACTGTATATAAAGTTAGTCATAATAAAGAGAAATGAAGAGCATCTCTCTCTCCATCGCACTCTACACCCCTTTCACGTACGCACACAAACTATCTCCAGGTCCTCTAAAATTAAGCCCCCCAGCACATTCACGCATATTTCATCTTTCTCTCGCGATATATACAATGACGATCATTGTATTTGAAGCGAAAGTATGATACGTACATTGGACTTCAGAATCCACTCATTACGGTCACCATTTATGTTTTGTGGTTATTATACAGTCACGGGCTCACCGTACAGCTCTGTATTTGCTCAAGATACGACTAGTTGACCAGTTAAACGCTCCACGTGGCACCTCTAGTGTTGCATCACATTATCTCACTACCATTGGGCCCACCTGTCGGCTTGTATCTGCTCTACACTTATAAAAAACAGAGTTGGTGATGATGGTGTGCCTGCCATCCTGCAATATAGGTCGTCCAATTTATATCTGACAGATAGGAAGGAAACTATGGCAATTTTGCAAAAAGGTACCCACACACCTCTCCACATTTGCAAATAAGGCCTTCCCTCGTTCATCCTTTTCTCTCAGAAGATAAACTAGTCATACAAATGCATCTTGATGTTACGTGCAATGCACGGGCATCTAGTAAGAATGAAAACAAACGACAAAATAATATTGGACGGTGGTTCGAAGTAATGACCGCGGGCACAGCGGACAAGGTGGCCTTGTATTGGTATGCTGAGTCGTTTGTTTTAACACACAGGAGCTGGTGTGGTGATTATACACACACGCACGCATGCACACGAACTGCACGCACGCAACACTCACACGAACACATGCAGCCATGCACGCACGCAACACACACACGTACACATGCAGCCACGCACGCACGCAACACTCACACGCACACACGCACGCATGCATGCACACACCACACGACCAACCACACTCTCACGCTCAAGTGCTCAACCTACACGTGCATGCGCACACATCAGGCCCTGACAGACACATACACAACCAGGTGGTTCCCGGGCACGGGTTGGAGTCTTGTCGCGCCTGCGTAAATTTGTGTTTATCTGACCTTTTTCCTATGCGAACTGACAGGTGGGACCCACAAGGAACGTGGTCAATTTAACTAGTCAACATGGTGCCACGCAGACTATTTGGCCGGTCAACAGAGTGCAATCCGATGCTGAACGGTGAGCAAATGACCGTATAACCACCGCAAAACTTATATAAGTGCAATCCAATGCTGAACGGTGAGCAAGTGACCGTATAATCACCGCAAAACGTATATAGTGACCGTAATGAGCGTATTCTGAAGTCCGGTGACCGTATTACCATTTTCTCTCTGTAGGCCCTCCAAAACTACATCTCTACACATTCTCGCATGTTACATCTAACAACTATGCAATACAGCACTACTACTACACTCTAACACAATAAATCATATGTGTTTTTAGTTCTACTAGATATCATATTGTTACTTAATTTTTCAGTTTGCATACATTAAAATTGCCTTTGAAATGTATGGCCAGTATCATCTACCGCGCGGGAAAAATCCCGCCCTTTCCTGTTTAATCGGGTTTGTATCGATGGATCGTGCGAAACAGCAAAACTATAGTACCATAGTACTATACATTACAAGTAACAGTTCACTAGGCCGCCGTGTCGTGTACTCCTCCGTCGTAAGAGTGGAGCGCTCGCTTTCATAAATGTTCTAGTCCCTTTCGCCGACATGTGGGACATAGCGCTGCCGGGTCCACGTGCCATACCGAAATATAGTGCAGAGCAGCAGGGGTGGAGCACCCCAGTCATGGCGCCGGCATAGTAATGAGCAATGAGGCGTCAAATCACAAAGCTGCACCTTTCCCGCAGTTAAGTTGGAGGGACGAAGTAATAATGCTAAAAAAAGAAGATGGAGGCACGAAGCAACCATCATTTCACTCGTTGCTGAATCCGCTTCTCCCTCATCTTCTTCAAGTTAACCACGTGTTGCTTCTGCCGTTGTTCTGCCTCATGTGGGACGCGGATCGGCTTGGTAAAGCACTGACATGTGGGACCGCATGTTAGCAAACCGCCAGGCCAACGTCCTCTAAAAATAAGAAACCTCCCCCGCCATCTGCGTGGCAAAATCACCTCCTTTTTACTAATCTTGATTCTATAATTTTTTAGATCAATATAATTGAGATTTGTATAGATAGCACACAGGAGCAAAACCAAGTGGTACAGTTAAGGGCATCCACAATGTGTAGCCAAATGTGAAAATAGCTTTTGGCATCGATGGGAATCATTGTGGACGGTACTGCCAAAGCCAAAAAGATGGAACTGAAGCTCCCTGATTGATTGATTGATTGAAGGAATAGAAAAATGCAACGTCTCTCCTCTTTCTTCCGTGCTTGGACGCATGTACAGTATAGAGCACAGAGTCTACTCCCCTGTCCCTTCTATCACAAATCACAAAGCAGTGAGGCGTCAAATCACAAAGCACGGACGAAGCAACCATCATTTCACTCTTCGTTGACTCCGCTTCTCCATCGTCTTCTTCAAGAAACCACCTCACCGCACTAAGCTGGGTGGACGACGCTATTGTGTACTAGTAGTACTAGTACATTTACGCGTCCTTTGGTTCAACGGACTTCCTGGATGCAAATAAGGCTGTTGTCTCGGCTTGCAAGCGGCACTTGTGAACGACTTACCGTGGTCTCCCTCAATGGTGTTCTCCGTTGAACGCACTTCGCCAAACCACAACGTTCGAGATATCGTCGACGTCACCGCAATGGGGAAGGAAGTCAAATAGTTACTACCTCCATTTTTTGTACACAAGGCCAGTATATCAAAATTATAATTTGCAAAAGGCCACTAACACTAATCGAGGCAAAATTGATGGGGTTTGCCTTGTACTAGAAACCAAGGACATTAATATACCCTTTCATGCATGCGGAAGTGAGAAGGTTGGTTTGCATGATGCTGCATTAATCAAGCGATGAGGAGTGAGATGGTTAGCTCTTTGGGCTTTGGAGAGAAAAATACACATTAATTGACACGTCAAACGAGGATTTGTATCGATTAATCCCGCGAAGGAAAACCCCGCCTTTCTTTTTTAACACTAGTACTCCTAGTACGTACGTACTTGTATCCTGTTTGGTAGGCCTTGCATTGCCGTACTTCGCCACACATTTTTGCCAAGCTTGCCTAAAGTTTTTAAAATGAAAAGGAGGTACACTTGTGCACGGCTGTCGCGGTCGCACCGCACCCTCACACAGTCGCTCCTGCACGCCGCGGTCGCCGCACCCTCACAAAGTCGCTCCTGCACGCCGCAAACCCAACCAAGGGAACACACCCTCACTGACACGTGTTACCGCATGTGAACAAACCAAACTCGGCCATCCTACCGCTGACACATAATTTTCGTTCATACAATATGTTTATCCAACCGTATGTTGGGGAGGATCCGTACGGCCCATGCGGTGGTCTGCTGGGGAAGAAGAAGAGGTGAGGAAGAAGGGTTAGGAGACGTAGGATATTCATCCAACCACCTGAAATCGTAGACTGTCCCAAATGATGAAAGTCAGGCGACTTGCATAACAATATATGTTTTTACACAGCAAAAGATCCCTAAAAACAACAACATAAAGAAAAACTATCACTGCTCGCGGAACGAGATGGCCTTGTCGTCTTTGGCTGCCGGCGCGAACCGGCCGTAGTTGCCGACGTATGTCTCCGCACCGTGGTTGTCTTCGGCCTCCAGCTACTCGTTCACGCGGAGCGTGCGGGTGCTCTGCACGGACGAGAGCACCGCCCGGTTCAAGTCCAGGACATCCGGTTCCTCTTGCAGGAGGGCCTCGATGGCAGCGGCATTCGCGCGCTCCACGTCGAGTTGAGCCTCCACCGCCCGGTTCAAGTCCAGGACGTCCGGTTCCTCCTGCAGGAGGGCCTCGATGGTAGCGGCATCCGCGCGCTCCATGTCAAGTTGAGCCTCCGCCGCCCGGTTCAATTCTAGGACGTCCGGTTCCGCCTGCAGGAGGGCCTCGATGGCAGCGGCATCCGTGCACTCCGCGTCAAGTTGAGCCTCCGCTGCCCGGTTCACATCCACGACATCTGGTTCTGCCTGCAGGAGAGCCTCGATGGCAGCGGCATGCGCGCGCTCCGCGTCGAGTTGAGCCTCTGCCTCCCGGTCCTCCTTTAGTATCGCCAGGTTGAACCACTGGTCCGTCTGCACCATGGGGGACCCGGACGCCGGCACAAAGTCGATGTCCATCGTCTCATACCCATCGGGGGCCTTCGGCGCCGCGACCTCCGCCATGAACATTGGATCGGCTTCCTCCTCCTCGTAACTTGGCTCCAGAGAACTCGGCGATTGGCCCGCCGCAAAGCGAGCTTGGGAACGGAGGTCTGTGGCGCCAACCGCCGCTGCGATTTCTGCGCGATGCTCCGGCGTCAGCATCTTGTAGTACGTGATCTTGCGGCACACCATGGCTTTCCGGCGAACTAGGGGACGCTTGATGCGGGCTAGGGGATCGAAAGGTGGGGGAATGGGCTGGAGAGGAGGTGTGGTTTTGGGGCAGTGGCTGGAGAAGGCCGAGCAGCGAAGGTTCTGGTGTGAATAGTGGTTCCGGTGACGACCGGTCAATCGGTTTTGACTGTACATCGCTCTTGTCGCGTTCGCGTTGCACCCCGGCACGCTGGACCCTCCACTTTGCTCATTGAATGGAACACGCTTCGTCTTGCGTTTTCGCTCGCTTGTGGGACCGTAGTTGAGAGCAAACTGACGTCCCTCCCCCTCCCCCGCCCACGTCATTTATACTACCACTCCCTCCGTTTTATGCGGAGTAAATAAAAACAGAGGGAGTATACTATGGATGAGGACCTCCTGACGTGGCCGAACCCATTGAGTAACTGACATGCGGGGCCTAGCAAGCATGGGGTCCGCCAGTAAGTGGCCGAAAGGGAGGGTAAGGTAGGGATACCGACGTCAGAGGATCCACTTCCACTACTACTCCCTCCTTCCATCTACTATAGAGGGCCTAATGCGTTTTTCGAGGCTAACTTTGACCAAATGTTAGAGTAATAATATATGACATGCAACTTACAAAAAGCATACGGTCAAATTCGTATGTGAAAGGAGCTTCCAATGATATAATTTTCACATTATACATCTCATGTACTATTAATCTTGTCAATAGTCAAAGGAGGTTTTGAAAAAACGCATTAGAGCATGGTTAATAATATAGCCAGCCGATGGCTATAAGGAACTGCCATGTCATCTATAGCCATCATCTATATGCACGTATACAATAGTGTGGGCTATAAGGTTGGCTATTTCCTGCAAAAAATATAAGGTTGGCTATTGTATCAGTACTTTTTCCATCTCCTGTCTATCTCTTTCTTCATATTTGTTGTATTTACCTAGGAATGCGTATATAGCTAGGCTCTTGCATGAGAGCTCACTCCCCTTACTTTTTCACATCTCTCTCCTCCACATAGGCAAAAGTGGCATGTAAGTTGGCTCTTAGAATGGCTATTAGGTTGGCTCTAAGCATTTAATATTTGCATGAGCAAGGTATATGATTGGAAGAGAGTTGCATGCATACTATTTTTTCTTGATCTATGTATTATAGATGGGCTATAGAATAAGAGCCCACTTCACTCTCTCTCCTCTCTTCTCACTCCTCCAAGTAGGATTTTAATGACATGACAAGTCTTATAGCCTGCTGACTAGGCCTTATTAGACTTGCTCTTAGGCCCGATATAAATGGAAGGAGGGAGTACTATGAGCACTGCGTACTCTACTACAGATGTTGTCAGTACTCCACTAGTACTATTGGACATGGAGCTTAAAAAAGTTACTATTGGACTGGTTATACGTGGCGAAATCCTAGTAGGAAGAGCATGCACGAGAACAAGCACATTCACGTGGTTGAAAACAAATTGGAAACCATCTCTGTTTGAATAGAAATCTAGGGGTACATACGAATCTAACAATATTGATTGGGCGTTGTTGAATGTTGATACTTTTTTCTGTAAGTTTGATCAAAGTAGAGATACTTTGACTACACATAAAACTTATATGTAAACTAGAAAGGATCGGAGGGAGTATATTGTACGTTCAAAAGCGAAACAAACATTGAATACCCTTTATATATGATTTGCGTATGCTATGATCACTGGTTCAAAATTTTGAATCCGCCTTAGGTATCGCACATGCACCCACTCGTTCTCTCTTGATTTCATCTCGGGGTCCGGAGATCGATTGAAAGAGGACTAGGGTGGGTACAATACGTTTGTTTCGCTTATGAATGTACAATATACTCCCTCTAATCCCCACAGACCCCCGGGTCATTTCTATCATAGAAACAGACCAAACCTTTATCTTCTTGCATGACACGCAATTGATCTCTCAACATCAATCGATCTCGTCAATATGTGTTGGGGCATGAACCGAATGGGATGTCAAAATTAAGACGGGAAGTGACACGTAGTGGAGGCAAAGTGAAACTTTAAACGAACCGTTTGTTTGTATGCATGTCGGACAAATTACAACATTGGAAATACAAGAATGGTCTAGGCCTACATGTGAATGATACTCGGCGGAATGTTCAAATGAGGCATGCGGGAGGATGGACTCAACCGGAGGGCGGCATGATCGATGGAGAAGAGGGTTGGAGAGGAATGAGAAATAAGCAACGCCACATAATTATACTTGAACGGCTCAAATAAACAATAAGTTGTCTCGTTTTCCCTTCCATCTTGGTCATGGAGTAAGATACTCCCTCTGTTTTTATTTACTCTGCATATTAGGTTTGACTGAAGTCAAACTTCATAAAATTTGACCAAATTTATGGAAAACTAGCAAGATGCCCGTGCGTTGCACGGAACATCAAGATCTTGTGGGAGAAAAGGATGAACGAGGGAAGGCCTTATCTGCAAATGTGGAGAGGAGTGTGGGTAGATTGTCATAGTTTCCTTCTACCGTTAGATATAGATCGGATGGCCAATATTGCAGGATGGCAGGCACACCATCATCACCAACTCTGCTTTTTATCTACACTGGCAAGATGCCCGTGGGTTGCACGGAACATCAAGATGCATTTGTATGAGTAGTTTATCTTGTGGGAGAAAAGGATGAATGACGGACGGCCTTATTTGCAAATGTGGAGAGGGGTGTGGGTATCTTTTTGCAAAATTGCCATAGTTTCCTTCCTATCATCAGATATAAATCGGACGGACTCTTATAAAAAACAGAGTTGGTGATGATGGTGTGCCTGCCATCCTGCAATATAGGTCGTCCGATTTATATCTGATGAATAGGAAGGAAACTATGGCAATTTTCCAAAAAGGTACCCACACACCTCTTCACATTTGCAAATAAGGCCTTCCCTCGTTCATCCTTTTCTCTCACAAGATAAACTAGTCATACAAATGCATCTTGATGTTACGTGCAATGCACGGGCATCTTGCTAGTAAGAGTAGAAATATGAACATTTACAATAGCAAATCTATATGATGTGAAAGTATATTCAATAATGAATCTAATTGTAGCGACCAGACCTCAAACAGTCTGATCTACCGTGCACCAGTGTCATCCCTGGATCAGTAATGCGGACACGCACAGTACTTGGAGGATTTATAACAGAGTAGCAATCACACACTTATTACAACGAGTATCTCAAGAGAGAAATAAGTATGACAAATATGGCTTAAGGCCATCTAAAACGATAACAGCGGAAGACTTGGAAGATAAGTGAGTCCATCAACTCCAACGGCATCACTGAGTATAAGACCACGACCTAAGGCACCTTACTCGTTGTCTGAAAAGTCTGCAACATGAAACGTTGCAGCCCGAAAATGGGTCATCACATGGAATATGCTGGCAAAATAACACATAGAGAGTAATGGACAGAATAATGCTATACTACATGCATATATGGCTGGTGTTAAGCTCTATGGTTACAGTTTTGCAAAACGCCAATTTTTCCCTACTGCAAAGGAATAAATTTTATTTAACTATAATGGTGGTTGTTAAACATTGAGATGGTTGACAACATCTCAATCCCAATTAAGTATCATCATTAACCCAACAAAATTAATTAAAGTAACATTATGAGATTCACATGATAATCCAAGTACTAGATACTCAAGATGTCCATAACCGGGGACACGGCTAACCATGATTAGTTTATACACTCTGCAGAGGTTTGTGCACTTTTCCCCACAAGACTATACTCCGTTGGGATTCTCGCACTTCATGGTGTTTGAGAAACGGATGACCGAGACACAGTCTTTCAGAAGCGTTAACTCTCTACTCCGCGTAGACAGTACCACCTACATCCCCTACATCTGCTAGTCTACCTCTTCAAGAGCTCACACAACCTACTCAACTATGCTAGAGCCCATAATAGCTTGCGGCTGCACACGGAAGTTTCTAGCATGAATAATCTCATGATCCCTTTGGACCTGGGTGGCGATCCAAAAGAAAAACAGGCAATCCTGGAATACCCAGGTACCTCAATCCACCCAGATGTGTATTAAAGTTGCCACCTTAAGTTGAACCATTAATTAATAATCTCACATCTGTCATGGATACACTCGAACCCAATCCACGTCTACGAGCATAGCATGGCAATAAGCATAACGTAGAAGTAACTCCCAAGGGTTTGATAATAAACAGGGCAATAGGTACTACCTCATCTACTTCCCAGAACCGAAAATTTAATTAGATCCTAATCATGCAATGTTTGAGGGTTGATCTAATGCAATAAAACTGGGTAGTCAAAGAGGTATGATCAAAGTGTTACTTGCCTTGCTGATGATCCGTGAAACTTAGAGATTCGAAGTAGCAAGCGGCGCACTCCGGGTACTCTATCGCAAACAAACAAGCATACAATAAGCACTCATCTAATGCACAGGTAAAACTCAAGTAAAAGATCTAACCAGAAAGTTCAACTTAAGAACTCTGGTTTGCAAAAAGAATCAAATCGAACGAAGCAACGAAAGTCAAACGACAAAACAAACATGCTTCGTTTACTAATCTGGATCTAAGTCAAATTTTACAATAGCAAAAACTTGTTTGAGTTGGTTAAACGGAAAGAGAATTTAGAAACAAAACTATAGGCGCTTGAATCGCCAGATTCCGATAAACGAGCGAAAAGTAAAACTAAAACGAAAAACAGATCGGAAATCGCGATCTGGAATAATCGGGAATAATCCGACGAAAAAGAAAACTGACGAACAGTTAATCGAACGGACGTTCGTTAACAGCAACTAAACGGTGAACACGTTCGTTAAAACGAACGGACCGGCGAACGTTCACTAACTAACTAAACCAAAGAAGAAGAAAAAAATAAACCGATCTTAAAAAAATAAACCTAGAGTTTCTAAAAAAATAAACCAAAACGGTTTAAAAAAAACCAGACTCGGCGGCGGCGGCTTCGCTTACCTCCGGCGAGTTTACTCCGGCGGGCGGGACGGGCTCCGGCGGGGCTTCGGGGGTGCGGCGGGGTGCGGGGAGGCGGCGGGTGGCGACGGGCGGCGGCGTTCGGCGTCTCCGGCGTCGGCGGCTTCGGGCTCCGGCGTCGGGCGGCTCCGGCGGGCTTCGGTCGGGGTGGGACGGGGTGAGGGAGGCGGCGGGGTGCGGGGTATATATAGGTGGGGGGGCTGCCGTGGGGGAGGGGGCAAGGCGGCGGGAGGCGGCGTCGATCGGGACTCGGGCGGCAGCGCGGACGTCTCCAGCTCGGAGACGACGGGGAGCTGGGCTGGGCTTCGGCCCAGTCGGCGCTCGCGGGATTTTTTTTAAATAATTCCGCCGAACCTAAAAAATCCTAGAAAAATAAATAAAAATCTAAAAATGCCAAAATAAATTTTCACCGTCTAATTAAAATAATTAGAACGAGATGAACATTTTCTTGGCCCAAAAATGCAGTTTTGAAAACGTGAAATTTTTCTAATGCAAATAAAATCAAATATTTGATTTTAATATTTTTCCTCCAATATTTCAGTTATTTCGGAGAAGTCATATTTTCTCCTCTCATTTATTTTAATATGAAATATTTTCCGGAGAGAAAAATAATTATAACCAAAATCCTCGTTTCATTATTTGATAAAAAATCAAATATGAAAACCGGGAAAATCCCCAAATCTCTCCTAGGGTCCTTGAGTTGCTTAGGATTTTGAGGATTTGCCAAAATGCAATAAAATATGCTATGCAGTGATGATCTAATGTATAACATTCCAAATTGAAAATTTGGGATGTTACAAACCTACCCCCTTAAGAGGAATCTCGCCCTCGAGATTCGGGTTGGCTAGAAAATAGGTGAGAGTGGTCCTTCCGTAGATCTTCCTCTCGTTCCCAGGTGGCTTCGTCCTCGGTATGGTGACTCCACTGAACTTTGCAAAACTTGATAACCTTGCTGTGGGTGACTCGGCTGGCATACTCCAGAATCTTAACTGGTTTCTCCTCATAGGTCAAGTCACTATCCAACTGAATCGCTTCCAGTGGCACCGTATCTCTCAGTGGTATATCAGCCATATCTACGTGGCACTTCCTCAACTGGGAAACGTGAAATACATCATGAACTCCTGACAATCCTTCAGGCAATTCCAGCTTGTAGGCAACTTCTCCCATACGCTCCAAAACTTTGTATGGTCCTACAAAACGTGGCGCTAACTTTCCCTTAACTCCAAAGTGCTTCACTCCTCGAAGTGGTGATACTCGTAGGTAAACTTTGTCTCCGACTTTGTAAACTGTCTCCTTGCATTTAGAATCCGCATAACTCTTCTGCCTGGACTGGGCTACCTTGAGCCTATCGCGAATCAACTTCACTTTCTGTTCGGACTCTTTAATCAAATCTGGTCCAAACAACAGGCGGTCTCCAACTTCGTCCCATAACAATGGTGTTCTACACCTCCTTCCGTATAAAGCTTCGAAAGGGGCCATCTTCAAACTGGTTTGATAACTGTTGTTGTAAGAGAATTCTGCATACGGCAAATTGTCGTCCCAACTAGATCCATAATCTAGCGCACAAGCTCTCAGCATATCTTCCAAAATCTGATTGACTCTCTCGGTCTGTCCGTCTGTCTGTGGGTGAAAGGCTATACTGAACTCTAGCCTGGTACCCAAAGTTTCATGTAACTGATTCCAAAACTTCAAAGTAAACTGGGTTCCTCTATCTGATACAATGGTCCTCGGAACTCCATGCAGACATAGGATCCTAGTCATGTATATCTTTGCCAACTTAGCACTGGTGTAAGTGGTCTTTACTGGGATGAAATGAGCTACCTTCGTCAAACGATCGACTACAACCCATATCGAGTCATAGCCTGAACGAGTCCTGGGCAATCCCGTGATAAAATCCATGCCTAGTTTATCCAACTTCCATTCGATTATCGGCAATGGCTGTAGCAATCCTGCTGGCTTCTGATGCTCTGCCTTCACTCTCTGACATGCATCACAAACTGCTACATACTCCGCAATATCCTTCTTCATTCCGGTCCACCAGAAAGTATCCTTCAAATCCAAATACATCTTGGTATTTCCTGGGTGAATCGAATAAGGCGAATCATGGGCCTCTTGCAAGATCAACTTCCTGATCTCCGGATCATTGGGCACATAAACGCGGTCCTCAAACCATAAGGTATCGTGCTCATCCTCACGAAATCCCTTGGCTTTTCCTTTACTCATCCTTTTCTTTATTTCTGCAATCTCCTTGTCTGTCTTCTGAGCTTCCCTGATCTTTTCCATCAAGGTAGACTGAATCTCCAACGTTGCTACATAGCCTCTCGGAACTATTTCCAAACGTAGTTCACGAAGATCCTCGGCTAACTTCTTGGGTAATTCTCTGATCATGAGTGTGTTGACATGACTTTTGTGGCTCAACGCATCAGCTACTACGTTAGCCTTCCCTGGGTGATAATGCAATCTCATATCATAATCCTTAATGAGCTCCAACCATCTCCTTTGCCTGAGATTCAACTCCTTCTGCGTGAAAATGTACTTCAAACTCTTGTGATCCGTGTACACCTCACAGTGATTTCCGATGAGAAAATGTCTCCATGTCTTCAATGCATGTACTACGGCTGCTAACTCCAGATCATGCGTGGCATAATTCTTCTCATGGGGTTTAAGTTGTCGTGAAGCATATGAAACAACTCTTCCCTCTTGCATTAGCACTGCTCCAAGTCCTCGATGTGAAGCGTCGCAATATACTTCATAATCCTTGCGTTGATCTGGCAGAATCAACACTGGTGATGTAACCAAACGTTTCTTCAACTCTTGGAAACTAGCTTCACATTCCTCAGTCCAATTGAACTTGGTGTCCTTCTTTAACAGCTCTGTCATGGGCTTAGCAATCCTCGAGAAATTCTCAATGAACCTCCGGTAGTATCCTGCAAGTCCAAGAAAACTCCGGATCTCTCCAACTGATGTGGGTGATTCCCAGTTTGTCACAGTGTCGACTTTGGCGGGGTCTACTGCTATTCCTTCTCCGGATATAACATGTCCGAGGAATCCAACTTCCTTCAACCAAAACTCACATTTGCTGAACTTGGCGTATAACTGATGTTCTCTGAGCTTCTCAAGTACCAAACACAAATGTTCCTTATGCTCCTCTTCATTCTTGGAGTAAACCAAAATGTCATCAATGAACACTACGACGAACTTATCCAAAAACTCCATAAGCACTTTGTTCATCAGGTTCATGAAATAGGCAAGTGCGTTAGTCAGACCAAATGACATAACGGTATACTCGTACAGCCCATACCTGGTGGTAAAAGCCGTCTTAGATATATCATGCTCTCGAATCTTCAACTGATGGTATCCTGATCGTAGATCGATCTTGGAAAATACCTTAGCTCCTTGTAATCGGTCAAATAGATAATTGATCATTGGCAGTGGGTACTTATTTTTGATGGTCACTTCATTCAATCCACGATAATCAATAACCATCCTCAACGATCCATCTTTCTTCTCCACTAGAAGTACGGGTGATCCCCAAGTTGAAGAACTTGGGCGAGTATAGCCTTTATCCAGTAACTCCTTAATCTGCTTCTTAATCTCCTCCAAATCCTTTGCGGGCATTCTGTACGGTCTCTTAGATATTGGCCCTGTGCCTGGCAAAAGCTCAATCAAAAACTCAATGTCTCTATCCGGTGGCATGCCTGGCAACTCTTCTGGAAATACATCCGGGAAATCCTTCACCACTGGTACTTCCTCCTGTACAACTCCTGATAAGGAATTCACCTGAGTCCTCTTCGGCATATGTCGGGATACATACTTAATCCTTCTTCCTTCTGGGGTGGTAAGCAAAATCAACTTACTGGCGCACTCAATGTTCCCTCCATACTTCGATAACCAATCCATGCCTAATATCACATCCAATCCTTGCGATTCCAGTACTATTAGGTCCGAGGGATACACGTAGTTACCAATCCTTAATGGTAACCGATCACACCATAAACTAGCCATATACTCTGCTCCTGGCGAGGTTACTAACATGGGTGACCTAAGGGCTTGGGTTGGCAGTTTATACTTATCCACAAATCCCCTTGATATGTATGAAGGCGATGCACCAGTATCAAAAAGAACGAGTGCAGTAAATGACAACCAAAAACTTACCTATTACTGCATCTGGCTGAGCTTCAACCTCCTCCACGCTAACGTGGTTCACATGTCCTTCGTTGAAAGGGGTCGGCTTCTTCCCAGAGCTTCCATTGCCATTTCCATTCTGGGCTTCAGGACATTCATTGGCATAATGTCCAGTCTTCTTACACTTAAAGCAAGTGACTTGGCTCAGGTCTCTCTTAGCTGGGGTTGAAGGGTTGGTACGGTTCTTGCCCTTGCTTCCTCCATTCCCATTACCATTCTTGGGGCCATTATGGTTGTGCGAACCTCCTCCATGGGTGTGCTGAAATGGTCCTCCCGATTCGAGGTAAAACGTGGCTTCTGCTGAGCTCCGGAATTGTACTTCCCTTGTCCATACTTCCTATTACGGTTTTCAATCTGCTGCTGCTTCCCTTCAATCAAGAGAGCTCTATCTACCAACTCCTGGTAGTTGTTGAAGGTTGCTACCATCAACTGCATGCTCAGCTCATCATTCAGTCCTTCCAGAAACTTCTCCTGCTTGGCTGCATCTGTTGCAACGTCATCTGGAGCATAACGTGCTAACTTACTAAAGTCCTCCACATACTGGCCTACGGTGCGTCCTCCTTGGCGTAGGTTGCGAAACTCACGCTTCTTCATAGCCATAGCTCCTGCTGAGACATGGGCAGTACGGAAAGCTTGCTGAAACTGGTCCCATGTGACAGTGTCAATAGGGTGTGTGGCTGTGTAATTCCCCCACCATGATGCTGTGGGTCCATCAAGCTGATGTGCGGCAAAATGCACTCTCTCCGCATCTGTGCATCCTGCAGTGGTCAACTCCCTTTCAACTTTGCAGAGCCAATCATCTGCAACAATCGGCTCGGTGCTGCTGGAAAACACCGGCGGATTTAGCCTCAAGAAACGGGCTAAATGATCAATAGGTGGTGGTGGTGGGTTGTTGTTGTTGTTCTTGTTGCCTTGGTTCTGTACTAACACTTGCATCAGGGCATTCTGCTGCTGAATCAACTGAGTGATCTCCGGTGGGAAAACAAATCCGGTGTCGCGTCTTGGAGGCATCTGATAGGTTTAGAAAAGATGAGAATTTAGAATAGAATGAGGTATAGAGAGAAAACACTACCCATATGCTCATGAGACAAACACAATCAATATCACTCAATCAATTCAAACAAGGCATACAATCGATCTAACTATCGTTACAAAGTGCTCGGACTATACTATATACATGGGGGAATACTACTACTGATTATGGTGGTCTACTAGAAATTTTGATCGGTCGAAGACTCCATGATATCTGCTCCAGCTTCATCAACAAAATCATCTTCACTGGGGTCTGAGTCGGTGTCGTCGATGATGATGTAGTTATCCGGGCAAGTGCAATCATCATCTTCTCCTCCTGGTGCTGGGTCTCCCATGAATACTCCGATCTTCTTTATCAGGTTGTCATTCTTCTCCACCAGTGCGACGATTTCCTCCATATAATCCTCGAGTGTAGCCTTGAGTTCTTCCTCCAACTCCGTGATCTTGGTTAATGCCTTCTTCAGATCTATCATGTATGCGCACATCTGGTTCTCCTGGTGATGAATGTGTTGGTTTTGCTCCTGGATGAAAGCTGCAATTGATCCATCCTTCTTGGTGCTGATCATCTCCATTGCTCATCTCGGCGTCCACAAATCTGATAAATAGTATCCTTAAGCTCCCTGTGGTAGACTTCTCCAATGCGTCCCATAGTGATGTGGGCTGCCATGCTCTTCCCTAAACTCCAGGTTGGTGCATCAAAGGAATACTCTATAGGCTAAAGGTGTATCTTCATCCGGTTGCATGAACTTGTTCCTTGCATCCGCCATTCCTAAAAGAGTAGAAAGTGGAGAGGAGTCAGAAATGAGAAGAGAGTAGTGTTCTAGGGTTTAAGCTTAGTGGTCGTGTCCTACAGTCAACGTCTGCTCTGATACCACCTTTGTAGCGACCAGACCTCAAACAGTCTGATCTACCGTGCACCAGTGTCATCCCTGGATCAGTAATGCTGACACGCACAGTACTTGGAGGATTTATAACAGAGTAGCAATCACACACTTATTACAACGAGTATCTCAAGAGAGAAATAAGTATGACAAATATGGCTTAAGGCCATCTAAAATGATAACAGCGGAAGACTTGGAAGATAAGTGAGTCCATCAACTCCAACGGCATCACTGATTATAAGACCACGACCTAAGGCACCTTACTCGTTGTCTGAAAAGTCTGCAACATGAAACGTTGCAGCCCGAAAACGGGTCAGCACATGGAATATGCTGGCAAAATAACACATAGAGAGTAATGGACAGAATAATGCTATACTACATGCATATATGGCTGGTGTTAAGCTCTATGGTTACAGTTTTGCAAAAAGCCAATTTTTCCCTACTGCAAAGGAATAAATTTTATTTAACTATAATGGTGGTTGTTAAACATTGAGATGGTTGACAGCATCTCAATCCCAATTAAGTATCATCATTAACCCAACAAAATTAATTAAAGTAACATTATGAGATTCACATGATAATCCAAGTACTAGATACTCAAGATGTCCATAACCGGGGACACGGCTAACCATGATTAGTTTATACACTCTGCAGAGGTTTGTGCACTTTTCCCCACAAGACTCGATATCCTCCGTTGGGATTCTCGCACTTCATGGTGTTTGAGAAACGGATGACCGAGACACAGTCTTTCAGAAGCATTAACTCTCTACTCCGGGTAGACAGTACCACCTACATCACCTACATCTGCTAGTCTACCAAGAGCTCAAACAACCTACTCAACTATGCTAGAGCCCATAATAGCTTGCGGCTGCACACGGAAGTTTCTAGCATGAATAATCTCATGATCCCTTTGAACCTGGGTGGCGGTCCAAAAGAAAAACATGCAATCCTGGAATACCTAGGTACCTCAATCCACCCAGATGTGTATTAAAGTTGCCACCTTAAGTTGAACCATTAATTAATAATCTCACATCTGTCATGGATACACTCGAACCCAATCCACGTCTACGAGCATAGCATGGCAATAAGCATAACGTAGAAGTAACTCCCAAGGGTTTGATAATAAACAGGGCAATAGGTACTACCTCATCTACTTCCCAGAACCCACAATTTAATTAGATCCTAATCATGCAATGTTTGAGGGCTGATCTAATGCAATAAAACTGGGTAGTCAAAGAGGTATAATCAAAGTGTTACTTGCCTTGCTGATGATCCGTGAAACTTAGAGATTCAAAGTAGCAAGTGGCGCACTCCGGGTACTCTATCGCAAACAAACAAGCATACAATAAGCACTCATCTAATGCACAGGTAAAACTCAAGTAAAAGATCTAACCAGAAAGTTCAACTTAAGAACTCTAGTTTGCAAAAAGAATCAAATCGAACGAAGCAATGAAAGTCAAACGGCAAAAGAAACAGGCTTTGTTTACTAATCTGGATCTAAGTCAAATTTTACAGTAGCAAAAACTTGTTTGAGTTGGTTAAACGGAAAGAGAATTTCGAGATGAAACTCTAGGTGCTTGAATCGCCTGATTCCGATAAACAAGCGAAAAGTTAAACTAAAACGAAAAACAGATCGGAAATCGCGAATAATCCGACGAAAAAGGAAACTGACGAACAGTTAATCGAACGGACGTTCATTAACAGCAACTAAATGCTGAACACGTTCGTTAAAACGAACGGACCGGCGAACGTTCACTAACTAACTAAACCAAAGAAGAAAAAAAATAAACCGATCTTAAAAAAATAAACCTAGGGTTTCTAAAAAATAAACCGAAATGGTTTTAAAAAAAAAGGACTCAGCGGCGGCGGCTTCGGTTACCTCCGGCGAGGTTACTCCGGCGGGCGGGACGGGCTCCGGCGGGGCTTGGGGGGTGCGGCAGGGTGCGGGGAGGCGGCGGGTGGCGACGAGGGGCAACGG